>NC_043978.1:5075460-5440460 GCF_902148855.1 Sphaeramia orbicularis | reverse complement strand
AGGGAACATCTTCTAGTTTCTGTTTAACATGTGGCTGAAAAACAACCTTAACTATAACATTTTAAACCTGGCACAAATGCAGCCCCTAACCCTAATCTGAGTTGCTGGAGACCTGGTGGAGGTTTAATATTTCAGTTCTAACCTTAACCCTAACAGAAGCAGCACAGTTTTGGATTTTTAAAAAGATGTCACCACCAAAAGATGCTTGACTCTTCTGAAACTAATTCACATTAACTGAAGATGAGCTGCAACTTGTGGCCATGTCCACTTTAGTTTGAGGATGGTAATGTAAAGAGATTAAAGGAAAGGACGTTTTTGTGCCAAGACAGGACAAAACATTGTGAGTTTTTTACATATATAGACATCACCACAAAAAATGTCTTGAGTCCTTACACACCCTTTCCCATCTGACAGTATCACCAATGTACTATAACATACTCTGAAAGCACTCACACTTTCTTCAAAACTGTTATTAAAAAAAAAAAAAAAACACTTTTAGCTGTGTCTGAAGTGTTTTATGGGGGCAGATCCTTTCCAGGTGATTGACAGAAGAAAGAAAGCAAAACTTTATTTGTGTAGAATATTTTCTTCTTCAAAAAAAAATAAAACAACATTTTCTTCAGGTGGAAGCACACTGAGGAACAGAATGATAGTCACACCCATGTGACTCTAACTCTGTATCTTGAATTGAGCTATTTTAAAGATCCAGTGTGTTAGACCTAGGGGAACTTTATGCATAATTGAAATGTAATATCATATGTCATGTTTATATAAATGTTTTTGTTCCTTTAGAATCGTTCATATGTAATGCCGTACCAACCATAGTGGTAGTGGTGGTGATGGTTCACACTCAACCTTTAAAATCAGAGGTGTACTTCTTTTGGTCATCCTTTAAACTTTACATGAATATTTGCATTTAAAGATGTGAAAACACTCATATTCTTACAGGGATCCTGTCAAACTGTGTGTTCGGTTTAGGGGGTTTGAGGCAGGATCTAATTGTAGGAATTAATATAAAATGCATAAGTCCATTTTTCCTTAGGGTATAATCACACCACACCAATAACTGTTTTTATTACTGTAGAGCAGGGCTGTTAAATTCATTTTGGTTCAGGTTCCACATTCAGCCCTGTTTGATCTGAAACGGGCCAGACCAGTATAATAATAGCATAATAATTTCTAAATAATGACAACTTCATTTGTCATTAAACTGGGGCCTGGTTTTGTCCCCCAGACTGTATGTTTGACACTCCTGCCTTAGAATGAGTCACGTATCTACACATGGAGTTGGTTGCCTTTCACGTAGTCTGCCATGTCGTGCTGTTGTGTTTCTACAAAAGCTACGAACAGATTTCCTCCTCATCTTTTTCCATTTTATAACTGGTGGCATCCAGAGTGCATTTGGTTGACTTTCATGTTTTTTCATTCATGTCCAATCTCCACCTTACCTGTTTAATACCACTATGACTTAGTATAAAAACATGGCAATACACCATGATGGCAATCTGCTCCCTTTGTACATATGAACAGTTCATTCTAGGGTAAAGTAAACACATCTATAATTTTTGTTAGAACATATTAATGATATTGTTATATTATGTCATGTTATATTTCTACATTCATGTTTTTCATGAATACTAGACCTTTAAAAAAGGAAATTTTCTCATCAAATTAAATACTGAATTTTGTATATTAATTTGTTTAAGTTTAGCACTACTCATTAACTAAGGTCAATGAGCCAGACTTAACCAGCCACTAATTCTCATCTCTTTCTGGCCATATGCTATTAATCAGAAAAGCATACAAACTAAAATGAAAAAAAAAGCATAAAAATCCTGATAAAAACATTAAGAAAAAAGGCTCACGTTGAAGTTTGTTAAAGACTAATAGTTATGTGGTGACAGATTAGATATAAAATATCTAATTTCAGGCCACTGAGACACAGTTTCAACACATATACATATTAAACCATTCATGACATCATGAATGTAGTGTTTGTGCATTTGTTCATGCATGTTGATAGGGTTTCTACACAAGACGCAGAGTCTCCTGTTTTAGAGGCTGGTAAAGGCAAAGATTTTTTTCCATTCCTGCTGTGTTTGAGCTCATTATGAATTTTATACTCCACATTTATTAGGAGGATTTCTGATAAACAACCTTGAAAAACTCACTCTCAACTCATCAGCTTGTTGAACTTTTATATCCACATGTATATCTGTTTGAAGTCTGAATGTAGATTACTGTTCATAATTTTCTATTAGGCTCTAATTCTGAATTCTGTTTCATTTTTTTCAGATGACCCATCCCTGCAATCAATTCACATGTATGTTAATATTACTACAGTTACATAACAGATATTGTCCTTGAAACTCAATCCCAAAGAAAGTGACAGTGGATTCATGGAGTCACTTGAAACTACTCCAGGGGTGAAAAGCTCCACAGAGGGTCAGGACAAAAATGTTGCACAGAAAAAATCAACAGCAGAGGTTGCACAGACGAGGAGGAGTCCATGTGTTGAAGTGAAAGGGTGGCACCAACAACTGCAAGAAGGTCAGAGCAGAGAGGAAATGTCTGACTCAGGGAAACTGTCACAATTAGAAGATCAGCAAATCCTGTCCAAAAGCCATCAAGAATACGAGGTGTCTTCATATCCACCACCGGCCACAAAGCAGCTCCCCGTCGGCAGACAGAAAGTTGTAGGACATGTGGCTTCTGCTCAGTCCCATGGAGGATGTGGACCTATATCTCACAAGAAGTCCCCGAGTTCACCTGGTGAAGCCCAGCAGCAGTGTTCAGGAATGGATCAGCTCTCAGAGACTGTGTGTAAGGAACAGAAAGCACAGAAACCAGGGAAGTATGTTTGTGATTACTGTGGAAGGGCATGTGCCAAACCCAGCGTGCTTAAGAAACATATTCGCTCTCATACCGGGGAACGGCCCTATCCATGTGTCCCCTGCGGATTCTCCTTTAAAACCAAGAGCAATTTATACAAACACAGAAAGTCCCACGCTCACTCAGTCAAAGCTGGAACTGTGCCATTCTCAGAACTTGGTTCTTACAATGCCAATACAGACCAGGGGTCTTTTGAAGGGGAAGGAGAGTTATTCTCTGATGCTGAGCAAAGCACGGACACGGACGAGGACACTCTTAATGACCCGCTGCTGCTGTTGGACTCTCCAGTGGAGGGATCAGATAACACTGCTGTAAAGGTACTAAATCTCATTGCTCAGAAAAAGGGAGCCACGTCGATGTCAGCTCAGGATGGTTCATCCCAGCCTCAAGAAATCAATGCATCTTCTGCTGCTGCCGAGGCTAGCCGTGCAATCCAATCTTGCACAATCAAACAGAGGCTCGCACTTCGGCTGTCTGAAAAAAGAAGTAGCGACTCTGAACATAATTTGTCCCTCCCAAGTCAATCCAGCAAGGGCAGCACAGACTCTGGCTACTTTTCACGCTCAGAAAGTGCAGAGCACCAAACCGGACCCCCAAACACTAACGCAAAGTCATATCAAGAAATCATGTTCGGAAAGTGTTACAGGCCGAGCCCCAAACAGATGACAGCGTTTGTGGCCTGTAGCACCAGTGAATATACAGGCAAACGCTCTGACAAAGGAGTTTCTCGTGTTTTCACCCAAGAAAAAGACATCGTTGAGTCTATCAGAATAAACACAAAGTCATTCAGTAGGGAGGAGGTAAAAGAACCACAGTTAGAGAGCAGCTCGGATGTAGGGCCTCTGATCAGAAGCAACTCAATGCCAACATCCTCGGCCGTCTGTCTGACGATGCCCCAGGCCTTCAGAGGAAGCCACTCTTTTGATGAGAGGACAAGCACCGGGGGCATGAGGAGGCTCAGGCGGCAAGCTGCCTTCGAACTGTCTGCACATGATGGCCACACAGAAACCGACAGCCATGGAAAAATGAGTGAGAGTGGCATTTCACCCTCAGGATTGGAAATGGAAAATTACTCCTCTATGGCATCTAATATAAGTCATCAGAGGCATGCGATGGAGCTGGCAACACGCAAACGTAGGAAAGAGAAAAGGGAGGAGGAGGATTTACCCATTCAGTATGAAGCACATCATGATCAGTGTGAGGAAATGTTTGATGATTCTAAACAGGTCAGCCAAGGAAAAGGACATTCTTCTATTATGCAGATGGACAGGTGTGACATGGACATATCAAGTCCCGAAATGTCTGGTCGAAAAACCTTGGGGAATGTAATATCAGTTATCCAGCATACAAACTCCATAAACAGGCCTCACCCTGAGCAGTACAGTCAGAGACAGGAAAGCATTTCCACTTTTCAAGTTATGGAGTCAAGTGAGTCATATGAGTTGGAAAGGAGTGATAGTAGACTGAGGCAGTCTTTTCAAATGTGCCCCAAACTTGTGCGACAACCCAACATCCAAGTCCCAGAAATTCGGGTCACGGTAGAGCCTGACAGTCCCGAAAAAGCTCCAGAAGTCCAGGTAAAGGAGCCAGAGAAGCATGTGGAAGAGTTTCAATGGCCACAAAGGAGTGAAACTTTAGCACAATTCCCTCCAGAAAAGCTGCCTCCAAAGAAGAAAAGGCTACGCTTAGCTGATATTGAGCACTCCTCTGGGGAATCGAGTTTTGAGTCTGCTTGCACCAGTCTTTCTCGCAGTCCAAGCCAAGACAGCAACTTATCTTATAGCTCCACCTTCTCCTTTGACAGAGAGGAGAGCTTGAAGTCAGTCTCTCCAGCCAGGCAGGATGAATTTGGCAAACCTCTTGAGCTCTTAGCTGTGCCAGGAAGTGGGCACTCCCTCTCTGTGCTCAACCAGCGTCAACAACATGAAATGAGACGCTCCTCCTCAGAGCAGGCGCCTTGTAACTTGCGCAAGGAGTTCCCAGAGGTACGCAGCATATCATTTGACTATGGCAGCCTTTCTCCAACATCCAAAGTTAGACACGTGGACATTAGTGCTGTGAAGGAGAAAAGGAGGGGAAACTTGGTGAGGCAGGAGTCATTGAATATGGACACTGAAGTAACACAAATCTCATCACAAGTATTCCCGCAGTACCTCAGCGCCGCCTCCCCTCCATTCACAGCAGTTGCTGTTCCGCCACAGACTTTGCCAATATTTTCAGCTGGGAATACATTTCCCCAGCTGTCACATCCAAGTCTATTAGTTCCTGTCAGAATCCAGACTCATGTGCCATCTTACGGCAGCATCACATATACTTCAGTATCACAGATTTTTGACAATCAGTATGATAGCATTGGCTCTCCTTCGCCCCCCTCTCACCATACCTCTCGTTTATCTGGAAATCTCGACTCTCATCATGCTTATAACAGACCTTCATCAACACACACTCTCAGTGTCGAAGCCCTTGATTTGTCATCGACTAAGCTAAAGACAGGTATCCCTCTCTCTCTGACCTCTCGAACTATCTCCACCACTAACGCCTCCAGTGGTGGTGCAAACAAAAGGATGCTATCCCCTGCCAGCAGCCTGGACCTCTTCATGGAGGTCAAGCAGCAAAAACGTGTGAAAGAGGAAAGAATGTTTGGGCAGATTGTTGAGGAGCTGAGTGCTGTGGAGCTGGGAAAATGTAATCTGAGTGAAGAGAAGGGGCACAGGTCAGAGATGCAGGGTGCATCCACACCTCATGCTCAGGATGACTCACGGAGGAGTAAATTTATCACACTTCAGCAAGTGACAGAGGCCACCGACCACGGAGTTGAGTCAGCTATGGAAAGCAGCTCCTTGGAAACCAGCTCGCCACTGTACTCTGTGATATCAGTCAGCGAAGTAAAAGAGGCTAGAATAGAGAAACGAGTGCAGATGGATATGGTGGTGCAGCTGGTTTCCAGTCAAGACATCTTGATCTCAGATGCAGAGAATTCAAGACTGTTATCTCAGTTTCCAAGTCTTCGCACAACGACAGGTGTGAGCTGGTGTTATCTCAACTACACCAAGCCGAGCTGCTCTCCCGACAGTGCTCCTTTCTCCTCGGTGTACGCCACCTGGTGTGTGAGTTCCCACAACCCCAACCCTCCTGAACTGAGCACCGGCGCTGCTCTGGCACTGCTTCGGTCCAAACAGAGGGGAGACAAGGTGATTTACAGCGTGGCCGCCATGTGTCAGCCCGGCACTGGGAAACTGGTGTCATCCCTCATTCTGTGGAGGCAGACAATGGAACAAGTGAGAATATTCTCCCTTTTGTTCATAGTCTCTACAGTGTATTCCTGCCTGAAATATTCAAAAATACACTGATCCTTTATTTTAAATCTTAAGCCCTATTTATGACTAGAGCTCTCATAATAACAGCAACAAATATAGCAGAAAAGCTATTTATTGGCGTATAAACAACATTACATTTATTTTTGGCCTTTTTTTCAGGGCAGATTTAACATAAATAACTTAAATGTACGAAGCCACAAACTACAATATACAAAATAAATGATTGTTAATGACAGCTCCCACTAGCAGTGAAGCATATAAAGATGAAGGAGTGAGAGATGTCATCATTAAAAAAGAAAAAGAAATCCAAAACAGTGGGAAATGATGTGGAAACATTGATGAAATATGACATTTGTGTTAGATTGATCCAGCTGTGTTTATAGAACTGATTGGAGTCCATTGCAGTTATGCAAAAATAACTATGTTAGCTCGAATAATTGTGATTATTTAATAACTGTGACATCTATTCATTTGGTTTTGAGAGGCTTTTCAGTTAGGCTTGTAATTATAAACAGTGCATGTTGAAATAAGTCAAGTTTCACTTTGCTTCTTGGTAACCTTTAATGTAATAACTGATGAAATCTGTTTGAAATACACTTTGTTGGAGCTCATTACTCAGAATCTGGCAATCTGCACACTTCAGATCCTTTGGCAGATTGTTCAGTCACCATCAGCAAGAGTCTGGAAAGAGCATTTGCCTGCTGCTTCTTCTGACGTTATGAGCTTTGATTCATGTCTTGTTGTGCATTTACTGTTCTTAAAAAGAGAAGATCAGGTACCACCATTCATTTCAGCTTAATGTTCAGAATGGTGTCATTGCAGCCCTAATTATTAATAGTTATTAGTACTTATTATTAGTGTGGTTTGGTGTGGAGTTCGCATGTCCTCCCTCTGTCCAAACATAAACACTTTCATAGGTTAACTGGTGACTCTAGATTATCCCCATGTTTATATGGAAGATCAATGGTTCGCCATCCCAATGATGACATGCACATAATATTCATTTTTAATTAATCAAATTGCTGTGCATAACTTGATTACAAAGGAGGTTTTTTTCTAAGGGACCGTGTGCTGGAACCTGTAATAAAACCAGCAAATTAGACGCATATTCTGACTGTGTTTTATACTTTACATGTCCAAAGAATCCCTCCAGTCATCCTCTGACACATCCCACATGTCTTATTCAGTAAAAGGCCTATAACAGAATAAACGGTTTATTTCCTGTCAAATTGAGAATATGACAGTAGTCAGTAGAGATATGTGGGAAAGTGTGACATTATTGTGGTTTTCTGAGGGCATTTTGCCATGTAAACAGTGCATTCAGAGGATGCAACTCATTTGCAGGTTTTGCCTGCTGATTGTCCTTGATCTATGTTCTAGTCAGCTGGAGTAAAGATCCTCTCCAGTAGAGATGATGTTCCAAAGTCCACATCTCTGCTCAGACAGAGAAACACACCTATTGTTAAACATAATGAAAGAGGATATTTACAGGCTTATGGTTATGAACAAAAATTGAAAAGCTGATCTTTGCCACGAAGGTGTTCACACAGTGGAAGATCTGCCACCAGTTGATAACTTTGTCACTGTTTTTTGTGCATGTGCATGTAGTCATTGTGATCTTGGATAAGCTCCAGCCCTCCCATGGTGACACAAAGGATTAAGTGGTTATGGAAAATGAATAAATGCTTGAAAATATATACATTATGGTACTAAAATGGAAAAAAAGCAGAAACATGAAAACAAGCTAAAGTGGAGTTAATGGGCTTTTCCCTTAGAACAACAGAATAGGGCCTGTTTGCAAACCCTACTGTGTAGCTCCATGTGTGATACACAGTATCTGTGGCATCATTTTACATTGTCGATACAGAGTCCACTTAAAATGGATGTTAACAAAATGTTTGTTCATCTGATTCAGCTGCAGCGGAAACCGGAGCCCAAAGAGGTAGACATCACCTACGGGAAGAAGGTGAAAGACATGAGCTGCAGAGTGAAAACTGCCAAGGAGGAGTGGAAGGAGAGGGAGACGTCCACCACCCAAGCACTACCAACCCGGATCAAGATCTTTGAGGGAGGGTCAGTCAACACATTCATTCTCAAAATACTGCTCATTTCTACTGCTGCCAAATGCAAGAGCTCTTCGAATATAAATGTACGGCTGTATTTATGTTACAGTTACAAGTCCAATGAAGATTACGTGTACGTCCGAGGCCGAGGTCGGGGGAAATACATTTGTGAGGAGTGTGGTATCCGCTGTAAGAAGCCGAGCATGTTGAAAAAACACATCCGGACCCACACAGATGTGAGACCATACATCTGCAGAGTCTGCAACTTTGCATTTAAAACTAAAGGTGGGTTTGGGCTTATTTATTGAAATAAACTATCATTAGAAAAGAACCAAAACATACATCAGAAACAGTGAGTAAGAATATTAACAGAATAATAAATCTTAACTGTCCAAGTAAAAGTTAAATAGTGATGGAAGATGGAACATTGAACGAGTAGAAATTACACACAATATTTAAGTATTAAAAGGAAATATAATGACAGTATTGAGAAGACGCAACAGCTCGCGTGTATTAGAAGAGAAAAATCTGCCGACCCCTAATGGGAAAAGCCAAACAGTAAAGAAGAAGAAGATTGATAATAATAATGATTGGTATGATATTTTTGGACAGAAATGCAAGAAGTCGATACCTAGGACTTATACTACTATTTAAAGGTACTATTGTGCAAAACATTTGATTTCACTCATTTCTTTAATTTCTAATGCTGAGATCATTTACTGAGCTGGACTCTAGTAAGGGCCTGTTAGTCTGTGGTTCACAACCCTTCTGTCTGAAAAGATGAAAATGCTCATCTTCTTAAGACGTTAAAAACAAATAAAACCCAATACTCAGTTACTACTTAAACAGACCTAATGAACAGAGCTTGGTTGCATCAGTACTGTTGGTACTGTAGTAGTACTCTTAAGTAGAGTATTAGAGTAGTAGTAGTAGAGTGTTAACAAACGAAGCTCAGTAATCAATGAGCTCGGAGGATTAACTGTAAATGTAATATGTATGAAATGTGTCAGACAAACAACAGGTTATTATTGTTCAGAGTTTCTATGGTGTTATAACAGCATGACTTTTTATATGTTACATCCTAATTAATAAACTGAAATATGAACCATTTATAAATCAGAAAGCCATGTGGTGTCATAAGAAAACCAAAGCAAGAAAATATATTATCTAATAAGCAAGTTTTTGTGTAAAGATTGGTCTGTACAAACAACAAAACCAAAATACATTCTGTGGAATCATAAACAAAAAATACTTTGTCAAAGTGGGTTTTAAACGACTCTCAACATGCCGTTTCTTGTGACAGGAAATCTAACCAAACATATGAAGTCAAAGGCACACATGAAGAAATGCCTTGAGCTGGGAGTGTCAGTATCCATGGATGAGACAGAGATACAGGAACATGGTAACTTCATTAGATGATATGTGTATTGATCTTTCAAGTAATGAATTGCAGTGCAATTGCATCAAACTAAATGGATGCGTTTGTTTTTTTCAGTGGACGACGTTCAGCAAGAATCCAAGACAGAGGCTGTTGTCACAACTAAACACCAGTTCTCAGATGCGGACGACTCCGACGGCATGGACGAAGAAGCAGATGAGATTGATGAAGATGACGATGAGGATGATGAGTATGAGGGTGACTCAACTCCGAAGCTGCGTTCCAGGAGTACGAGTCCTCAGCTGTGTGGGGTCACGTCGGTGTCGGTCACGGCCACTGCCACCGTCCACGGCTGCTCTCTGACCTCTCTGCCCGGAGATCCCCGGCCACAGGCTCCGTGCCGGCGGATGGACCCCCGACCGGGCCCCCAAATGGACCAGAGGGACAAATCTATGGATGAGGACTCTCTGACCATGCTTTCTCCAGACCAGTCCAGCTTCCTCTTTGACCCGTACTCATCTTGTCTGCTGTCTCCGGGCTGGGAGTCACCCATCAGGGAGCCTTCGCCTTCACGTCTGCGATACCCATCCCCCCGGAGAGAACTCTCCCCCCGAGGTCGTTCCTCTCCCAGATGGGACACCTCTTCTCTGAGGCCTGGCTCTCCCAGCTTGATGCCTATCCAACACCTCTCCCCGATCTCTGTGGAGCGGTCTATGTCTCCTGGGATGGAGCTGGTGGGGAAGCGGGAGTCGTCAGTTAAAGGCCGGCAGAGGGTGGTGCTGAGGGCGGTGTCTCCACGGAGGGGCTCCCATCAACACAAAGGCAGCGGTGATAAAAGCAGACATCAAGCAAAGATTGACATGGGTCAACAACAAGGAGCCTTTGAAATGGAACTGGTACGTAGCATGATCTACTCTGTGACAATTGCAGCTGTTTTTTATGTTGGTTCTTTAACTAACTGTTAACACGTTTTATGACATTTATGACAAGATATTTAATCTATACTGAACTTCTCATGCACCATAACCTCCCGCTGTATAAAAATTAAACCAAATGTGGGTGTCATGGGGGCATTCTGGTGTGATGCCATTCAGAGCCAAAGTCTTCACAGTAGAAATGTGGTGTGATTCCTGGTTGTGTTTTATTGATTCAGGTCCGCAGTTGGTCATTACAGCTGCCACATGTTTCTATAACATCAGATAAGTTATTAGAGACAGACTGATCAGAAAGATGACAAAAACAAATAAGTATGATTCAAAGACCTAAATCACAGCTATGGGAAGGGTAGTTGGAGGGTCTTTAACGGGGCCCAGAGGGTGGGATATATGACCAATGATGCAGCCAAAGACAAGGGCCTCAAATGTGGACACACGTGGAAGTCTTTTTATACATCCTATGTGACAAAAGGCCTACATATGACTTACATAGCTGATATATATTAACAAACCAACAAATGTTCAGTTCCTTTGTTATCTTTAAAGAGATAAAGAGGGGTGGAGGTGGGCGACCGTCTGTAGTTCTGTAGTGGAACGTTTTCCCAGCAGATATTTGGACTTGTTGCTAACATTACACCTGTGTGTAATTGTGACCACTTGTACACAGGTGTAATTGGTGTAATTACAAATGGCTGTGTGCATTTAGGTGCATCGCTCTCAGGTCTTTGAGCTCTGCAAACTGCTTCAGTGGAATGGCCTCCAGGGGAAGTAAAATGGAGCAGAGCCATCACTAATGTCATCAGTAACACCTGTGCTCTGCCCTGCATTCACAACGCAAAACCTCTGCTGTTGTTGTTATTATT
Source organism: Sphaeramia orbicularis (assembly GCF_902148855.1). Taxonomy (NCBI): domain Eukaryota; kingdom Metazoa; phylum Chordata; class Actinopteri; order Kurtiformes; family Apogonidae; genus Sphaeramia; species Sphaeramia orbicularis. Next base: position 5,429,012 of record NC_043978.1, on the reverse strand, counting down.
ATTTTTATTATTATTTAGGTTGCCGTACATTAGTATCTTGTGGAGTGAAAAAAATCCTTGGCATTTCCACAGAAATTACCCGTTAAAAAACTTTCCTGCTACCCCAATAGTTCCTGTTAGGGGGTGGGACTTTTTAGAATCCCTGGAATTCTTGGGGGTGGGGCTGTGTGCTGAAGAATGCAGATTGGTTGAACACACCTGCAGCGTTCTACACTTACGTTCACCTGCTACAGCCAGTGTGTGGCTGAAAACTGGTTAATTTCATTTGTACAAGTATCACTTTGTATTATCACTTTGTATGGAAAATGGAGCAAAAGAAGAGAAGCTACGAGAAGTGGGCAACACTGACCCCCATTTGACCAATAATTCAGCTCAAACCCAACGTATCCGTCTTAGTGCGTTCCAATCATCAGTCTGTCCATCCAAACACATTAAAGAACGTATTTAGAAAATACGCTCAGAATAAATTCAGTGGGACTTGGAGCAGTTTGTGATTTGAAACAACCAAGCCTCATTTTAATCTTAATTTTCAGGAATTTTGGGGTGTGGTGGAAACACAGATTACCAGGAATTCTTTTACCAGGTGAAGCTCCTGGAATCTGATGGAAAGGGGGCTGTTAAAGTAAAAGTTCTTGTAGTGGAAAAGTGGTTTGTGTTGTTTGGGATAAAATGCAAACAGTATAGACAAAGGAATTAAAGGGAAAACAATGAAAGTTGTCCAAAATGGTGAAAAGCTTCTAGCAGCTCTCATGCAGTGAAACAATATATTAAGTTTCAGGTCTTTTCTGTTTAAATTCTTTAGTCTAAATGTTTCCCATTCATGTAAAAACAGCTGGATGAAAATTGCAGAATGATTAACCTGGATTTTCAGTGTCATCTCTAACTGGTATTTTAACGCAATGTTTGTCAAACCTACACAGCCTCAGATGCTCAAGAGTTTGTTTAATATTAACGCAGGTTTTTTTTAATTGTTTAGTTTGTACAGGTTTAAAAACACAGCTGCCTAATATTTAAGTATTTTTGCATGTTGGACCACCGTGAGTCACCCTGCTGTTGGTTCTGGGCTAAAACTTTCCCTCATTTTGTGTTTTGATGGTGGACGTGAAGGAGAGTCCTGTGTTAACACTTAGGACCAATCGTTCATTTGGAATGAAATCTAATGACTGTGAAGGCCAAAGCATAATTCACATCATTTTCAGACTCATGTTGAAATGTTAAAATGAAAAAATAGAATATAGCAGACTTAAGTTTCAGGTCCAAATGGTTGGTTTGCAGACTAATACATGTTTCTTATTATATACCTTACATCCTGTGACTCCCCATCAGGCTTTTCCTTTAATATGTCATCTCCTACCAGGACTAGATTTAATGTTATTGACTTAATTTACTTTAACCACTGACAGTTTTAGGTTTTTTGTGGTCTTTAACTGGCTGCACCTCTACATTATTCTGTTTGGATAGAGCATAGTCTGTGACAGATGAATTTTCTGATATATTTTCACTTGAGTGCTAGTCCTGGAAACGTGAGTACTGCTGCTAACGCTGCCAATGTGTTTGTCGTAGGATCAGCGGATGGGCGTGGCCTCATCTGTCCCCGCCTCCACCGGTTCCCATCAGCAGAATGTCCTCAGCCACCTCCCTCTGCACTCGCAGCAGCAGGCCCACTCTCTGCTCCCTGTTGTCCCCGTGGGGGGGGTGCAGATGCAACGCTCCCCGCCGTCCTCCTCAGCGCCGAGCCCTCTCAGCGGTGAGGGGTCCGTCCACAGTGTAAAGCCCAGAGGGGGAGGAGACGAGTCGGAAGACAAGAGCCCGGAGGCCGGTGTGGGCGGAGACACCGGACAGGAGGAGAACGTCCAAACCTGCATGAAAGCCATCGCCTCACTAAAGATAACCACAGAGGACCCCCATTAAAGAGTCCCCCCCACCCCCCACCCCCTGCTACAACCTAGTGTCCTCAGCCCTTTAGGCACATAAGCTCGTGTTTATCGCATTAGAGGCAATAGAACAACACCTCCTCTGGTCCTGCACATCCTTTAGATGGCTCCTTTTGGAATCCCAGTGGAGATAGAAGAACCCACCCTGTCTCATGTGCTCTTCTCTTCACAGAATTTTTAACAGTGACTGGACGAGCAGCAAGGTGGAAAATCATTATTGGGTGCAGGTGCAATATGGAAAGATATTAAGCTAATATGCCTTTGTTTGACATAGTAGTTTGCGTACAATTGCACATAAATTATATTTATGAATTCTGTACAAATGTCCTTAACCTATAATCCTTCTTAGATGCATACAAACAGTATATTTTACTGTACGTGTACTTTGAAAATAGACTGTTGTTTAATGTAATCATATCAAGGTGTGATACAGTAGTGCAGTAAATACTAAAGACTATTTATAAGGGGAAAAAGTATGTGTATTATGAAAGTCTGACCAAATTTTAAGTAGAAGCTTCTTGTGCAGTTTGGTGCTTCTGATCAAGCGGCAAGGGTCTGTGCCTTTATTTTGCTTTTCATCATTTTGTTTATCTCACAAGGTTGTTGTTGAATAAGGAAAAGAAAAAAAAAAAAGAACAAAAATCTGTGGAGGTACTCTTTATTCAGACAGTCGCAGTCAGAGGCGGAGGATTTGGATGCAAGGATTTATGCTGTCGGGTTTTGCTGACAGGCAGATGCAGCTTGATTTTTTTTCTTAAAAACGTCTAAAAATTTCTTTAAAGACGTTTCTTATGTTGCGTTTTTTTCTTAATGTTGTGGTTTTTATCTTGGTAAAAATGCATGGGATTTGCTATTGCACAAAAATAGAGGATGTTAACATGTAATTATGAAAACTGTAAGATGTATTTATATATTAGAACGTAAGCACTTATTGATACTGGTAAATATTTGACTACTATTTATATGGTATATCTGTACTTATGCAGCAGTGATGCAGTTATGCAGTGAGCCACGCTGGCATTGCTTTTTGCTTTGTTTAAACAGCTTTTTCCTCTATTATACAAGACGACCATAAGCGTTTTATGACGAGTTTTGACGATGCACTTTCATCCTTTTCATCTATTGATGTTTCTAACTGGCTCAGTCAGTGACGTGGGAAAGTAAAACAGATTTTGTTCTCTTGTAGTTTTGAAACATTCCAGTTCTTTTCTTTTTCTTACTGTGTGAAACACGTTGCACACAAATTCAAGGGGCTATGACGATCAGTCAATAGTGCATATTTTTTTCATGCATTTCAAGTGTAACTGGATGAATCATGATCACTTACTCTAAATATTACTAAAGTAACGATATGAGTTGGTTGACTATTACTGGGCTTCAGCTCAAAATGTAAGTAATCATTCACCAAATGCATTACTTCCTCTTCTTCTCTGTATATATATGTGTATTTTTATGATTTAAACTATTTTTGCAGTGTTGAATTCTGAAAACTTTTTATGTGGATTGTTTATATCTCTCTAAGAGGTAAAATGTGTGCAGTTGATGATGGAGGTTTTAGCGAAGGTGAAAAACAGCACAGTGTCGAATGAAACACAGCGTGTCTCATCTTTTTACAAATGTATTCACATCTTCAAGTGAATCTCAGTTTGAAAATGGAGGTAAAAATCAGAAAACACTTTGTTCACTCATGTTTACATAAAAAAATATTTTAAAGGTGCACTGCTTTAATTTTGTGGGTTTTTTCCCTTTCTAAAGATGTATGTAGCTATGATTTTATGGTTCCTGTAATTTTATTTGTCGTGATATCAGTGCAAGAATGCTCCTAAAATGTGAAGGGAAAGTGAAGCCTTTTTATTTTTTGTTTTTTGCTTTGGCATATGTACTCCGATTGTGTTTGTGTTTTTGTTTTTATTGTGTATTCATATTTACTGAACAGCATTGTGCCTCTCATGTCTATGAAATTCCCTGTAAAACAACACAGAGGACAAATCATTTACCTCTCAGCTAAAATTTTTTTGGGGAAAAACCCCTCAGTAGCCAATCCGTTGTTTAGCGATATTTGCATCAGATCTGGTTTGTCAGGATGGAGTGCCTCTTTTATGCTATGGGGAATTTATTGTTTGGTGCTCTACTTTTTCAAATTAAACTCAAAATTGTTTTAAAAGAATATACTTCTAACCCAAGGATGTGTGTGGCAGCTTATTTTGTATTTTGTTACTACTATTGTTACTGTTCAGACCAGCTCCCATTTCCTTCCCTCCTTGTTGAATCAGGAGCCTTTTCACATGAAATCATTCACACTTTACCTCCAGGGTGAAAAAATCTCACCAGTGACATCCTCTGGTGAAAAATGATTACTGCACTCATAACATGGAACAAGGAAATAAATGAATGCCTCCAAAAATAGTCATCACCTTGTGGATAATATTCGGCTGCAGCAGGTTTAATATAACTGCACTGTCTCCACTGGGTCAGAAAATAGCAGGCAGCACATACGATTTAAGAAAGTCAATATGAAGATGGGATTTTCATAGTGTGACCCCTGATTAATTTTCTTTAGGAGAAAAAATTGCACCACTTTATAATAAATTTAAGTACACTCATGAAGGATTAACTAGTTGTTTAGATTGCTTTGTCTTGTCCCTTTACCTTTCCTTTCAGTTCTGTTTGACCATTTACTGACATTTTCTGCAGTGTGTATAGCATCTGCAAGTGGGAAACTCACTTTAAAACACAGGTGTCAAACGTGCGGCCCGGGGGCCAAATCTGGCCCGCCAAAGGGTCCAGTCTGGCCCCTGGGATGAATGTGTAAAATGCAAAAATTACACTGAAGATATTAATCATTTTAGTTCAGGTTCCGCATTCAGACCAATTTAATCTCAAGTGGGTTGGACCAGTAAAATACTATCATAATAACCCATAAATACTCACAACTCCAAATTTTTCTCTTTGTAAATGTAAAAATTTTCATGTCATTTTACTGTATTTACACTAAAACAAACTAACATTTCACAAAAACACGAATAACCTCAACAAATGTAAACATTTTGAAATGTATAAAGTGTAATTTTAACAATATTCTGCCTGTTATTAAATGTTTTGTGTATTTGTGGATCTGCTGTGATTTGCAAGTCGTAATTTACATGTTTAGATGATAAACTGAGACATAATATTGTTAAAATTGCACTTAGTTTTCTTAAGAAATTTCAGTTTGTTCATGTTATTCATGTTGTTTTAAAGGATAGTTGGTAGATGTAAACATTTTTATCACATAATTTTACTTTTTTTGCTCTAAAACATAGAAAAAAGGTTGGAGTTGACATTATTTATATATTATTGTTAATATTTCACTGGTCCGGCCCACTTCAGATCAAATTTGGCTTAATGTGGCCCCTGAATGAAAATGAGTTTGACACCCGTGCTATAAAAGGACACATATCACCAGTTATTTATGAGTTAATATGTAAGATATCCATCAAGTTCTGGAATCCTCAGTGAGAACACCCACAAAATAGTCTTACTTTTAATCTTTCATTGTGTATTTCAGTATAATGTTGCTAGACATAGCCTTTTACCCTGTTACTACACTATTACCAATATACTTAATGAACGTCTATGTTTAACTCAGAGTTAGAAAACACAATTAACCTGGGTTAACAGAAGACAGCACTGGTAGGAAACTGCTCATGGATGCCACTTTACATCTATGAAATAAAACACTCTTACCTCTTGACATAAGTGTAATAGTGATGTCACGGTTGAAAATGTCCATTTCACACATGCTAACGGCTTTACAGTTTATCCACAGTTTACCAAAGAATTTAGATTATCGCTCCGTAACTGATAATTCTTCTCAACACTTTCAGTTCTTAAAGACAAAATAGAACATTTCCTGAAAAAAATCAATATAAATATCCATATTAATAGTAATAATCCCTCTGTCTGCCACTGACAGACCAACAGCCTTTTCCCAATGTGTTAGGAAAATAATTACACAACTGTGCACAAGTCTAAGGCTACCCGAGGGGTTGTTGCTTTACAAAGTCATAATGAACACACATGTATTTCCCAAAGTAAACACGAACTGTGAATTAAAAGAAAGGTTTGTTTAAAAAAAAAAAAAAGTCATAAATCCAGTTATTCAGTCCTATGTCCTGAACTGTTTGGTGTTGACATTTGTGTGTTGTTAATAATAATAATAATAATAATAATAATAATAATAATAATAATAATAATAATAATAATAATGATAATGATAATGATAATGAGACTTCTAGGTAAATGTGTATGTGATGCTATGTAAACTACAGGTGGTCTGCAGTTTTATACTTTCTTGCTTTTTTTGCCGTCACTGCTCATTTTCCTTATTCAGTGTACGGCTCACTTGACCCGCTCTCTACCTCTGTGTTTTAGTGAAGATGAGGGACTGAGTCAGAACCTTTGAGTTTCAAACAGAACTGTATCCACCTTTAATTTAATCTTCAAATACTAATGGTAATCACTGACAGTTTACTCATATTTCAGAGACCTTTAATGATCATGTCTGATAAAGAGGGGGAGGAAGAGGAGGAAAAGGAGGAAGATGAGGGACAGGAGGAGGATGTGCCCCCCCCACCATGTGGTTGACATGGACAGGGACATGCCCCCCACACACACACACCCACCCCCCCCCACCTGTGCTCCTGCAGTTTATTTTGAGCGGCTCTTATCTCAGCTGTCGTGTCTGTGGTGGCTGTCCCCCGTCCAAAGCCCCTCCACACTCAGAGTCCACTCTTCCTTTTCTCCCTCCTTGGTCCTGGTAAGACACATTCATGCTTGTTTCCCTGATTCTTCACACACATTTTCACTGATAATAAGCCTGATAATAACTAAAGCCTGTGATTTATGCTGGTAATTATACAGACTCTGTCTGCAGTTGGTGTTTGTCTGAGGTGTTTTGTTGGTAAAATTTGTGTTGAATTAACACAAGAGAGAAGATGATAGTGTTTTATAGAAAAGTTCAATAGTTTTGGTTATAATTTGTTCTTCTATTGTCCCACATATTTTAGCTAATCAATAACTCCATGTCCCGCAGTAATTTATTTATAGATGAATTTTCATTTATCGTCTTTAAAAACACTGAGTTTAGACAGGGTCGCTTCTGTAATATTGATGTGTTCTTTCGAGTATTAATAACTGAAAATGCAGCTTTTGTGCACACCACCACTGACACTGACATCAATAAGAGTGGATTAGAAATAAATAAATAACTTGCCCATATTAAGAAGTTCCTAAAAATATCCTGCGGGTCTGGAACAGGTGCCATGTGCTCTGCTTGTGAAGGCTGCACTAATTTTATTCACGTAAACAGGCTCTGGCTATGAGTGTGTCCAACACAAGAAAAGACACTAACAAGCGCTGAGACCCTGTTCCATGTGCCGATCACTGCGATAATGTGGATTTATAAGGAATGACTGGTGTTTACTTAGAAAATATACTGTTCAAGATGGGACAATTCATGTGTCATTGTGCCACAGAGCAGAAAAAAAATCAGCCTGTGGCTGTTATTCAGGGTAACTGTGAATGTGCTTGTCCATCTCCAAACACCGGGTCATGACCCACAGGTGGGTCACAGGAGATTTAGCATAAATATGTATTTCATGGATGCTCTGTCCATGTCCAATGTCCAGCTGTTACAGCTGGACATTGGTATGAGTCAGTATTGATAATGGTGTTGGTTTATAACATGTCCTTTCACTGATGATAGTGGATGTGAAAGGGATGGAGCAGTGATGATGTGGTCAAGGTTGAAAGACTGTTAATTCGTGACTATTTTTATATTCAAGATGAAGATTTTTTGTCAAAAGGTAATAAATAACAACAAAAACAAAATAATGAAACATGAAGTACCGTTGGTATCAACATCGGTCTGAATGTTGTTTTAAATATCAGTATTAGTATCAGTATCATCTCTAATGCATCTATAAACAGACTTCTTATGCTCCATATTATTCTCTGTTCTCATAACCTACATCTTAACCACGTCCACACTATCATGTGTTTAACTTTAATCGAGTATATACCAAGTATTTATATTTCATTGTTTGATCTCCCAAAAACCAAGACTTTTGGAAATGTTCTCATTTAAGTTTTTATTCCCCATCCCCCCAAATCATATATTGAAGAGTTCAGAGATCGATGTGTTGGAATAACCAGAGCTGTTGTGTGTGTTAGTATGATCTAAACCATTATTTCACATTTCTGTCATCTGCTTTATGTACAAACATAAGTTTTATTTCATGGCTTGTGTCCTTTTTACCATTAGTGCAATAATGCCCAGTAACCAAGGAGGTTATCTGAACTACACTCATCTGTCTGTACATCTGTACGTCTATACATCTGTAGTTCTGTATGTCTGTATGTACGTCTGTAGTTTTGTGCGTCTATACTTCTATACATCTGTATGTCTGTATGTCTGTAGTTCTGTATATTTTTAAGTCTGTATGTCTGTAGTTCTGTATATTTTTAAGTCTGTATGTCTGTCCTTCTGTAGGTCTGTATTTCTGTACATCTGATTTCCTGTATTTGTGTATGTTTGTACATATACATGTCTGTACTTCTGGACGTCTGTAGTTCTGTATGTCTGTACTTCTGTACATCTGTAGTTCTGTATGTCTGTACATCTGTATGTCTGTCCTTCTGTACATTTGTATGTCTGTACGTCTGTAGTTCTGCATGTCTGTACTTTTGTACCTCTGTGTGTCCATCCGTCTGTACGTGTGTACATCTGTTCTTCTAATTTTGTTTACTTTTGTACGACTGCACTTCTGCACGTCTGTAGGTTTATATGTCTGTACATCTGTAGGCCTGTACATCTGTATGTCTGTACTTTTGTATGTCTGTACTTTTGTACGTCTGTACGTCTCAAAAAGGTTGAGGTTAGAATAACTTTTGACTCCATTTAACAGTGAACATTCACAGAGAAATTCAGAATATGCTTCTAAATTTATCTGGTTGGGAAAACAAGTTGCAGGTTAATCCCTGAGCCACAGTATCCTTCTTATAAACTCATATTCCCATGAAATTGAACTGTTTTACCGGTTGTTAACATCTGCTGAGCTCACTCTTATATCATTGAGATATGTTCACCTTGAGAGAGAGGAGACGTGAATGAACAGGGTGATCTATTTATGTGAGTTCAGTGGAAATTCTGTTAAACACACAGATTTAAAAAGTGAGTTTTTCTGGATTTGAAAAGAAATGTCTGTGTTGATTTATTATGGTATCAGTTTGGGGTTCATAGTTCATATTCTGTCATTAGGAGTCATGTGATGTGAAAGAGGAGAAATGTGGCCAGAGATGGAGTAAATATGGTGAACTGGTTATGAACAGACAACAGTATTTGATTAAAGATGAATAATTCCAAAGACAGACAAGACTCAGGTCACTGAATAAACAACTATTTTTTATAGTTGTTTTATAGTTGTTTATTCAGTAATAAATAACTATTTAGTGAAAACTTTTGACCATCAGATGACCACTGTGATGATCTTTAACATGTCAACCATAGACACCATGACACTGTCTGAAGAGATCTAACATTAATAAAATGATCAAGAATAGAATGTCTTTATTGTCACTGTACAGGTACAATGAAATTTAAAAAAAAATAAAAAAATAAAAAATTGAGACAGTGACAGTTTGAGGTTCATTTATAACATCTCTACAGTTATGAAACTGAACCATCATCCAAACACACATGACCTTTTATGACCCTTGTCTTTTTTATGGTATCAAAACCAAAGTTAAAAGAAACCGAAACAGATACATCATTAATATCCCATCACATCTTAGTATTCCACTCTGCTGAATATACATTAACAGGATGTTTGGTGATGTCATAAACCTGGTCCCATCGGCTCATAGTGATACACATGATTAAAGCTTAAAGTTAAACTGATGACTTTTTAATTTTCAAATATCTTCCCCAAACTGACAAAGGGAGGAAATCATAGGTCATAGATTGTGGTTTAATAATATTGTAGTATGAGAAGACACTAGAACTACTGGCCTTGAGGTCTACACTCTGGATGGATTTCAGATCAAATATGCTATATATTACATTCCTTATATTACATTATTCTGGGTTCAACCCAATATACAGGATCTAAATGCCATTAGTCAGTATAGTTCAGTCAGTTTTTACATGGATGGATGAAGTAAAACTCTTTTCTTCTCCCGTCAGGACAGAAATTGTCATCCTCTGATAATAATGGAGTCCTGTGAGCAGAGCATCCCTGTACCCGGGGGTCCTGAGGTGTCGCCCACAGAGGGAGGAGGGCACTTGGACCTGACCGAGGACCTAGGCCAGCAGCTGGAGGACATCATTAGCACCTACCAGAGCATAGAGACGAGTCCCGCTGAGACAGAGGACGCAGAGGAGGTCACAGCCGTCAGAGAGGCAGACGCCCGCAAGGACCAGAAACTGGAGAAGAAGATGCTCAAAAACCTAGGTGTTTGGTTTGGTCTTTTTTCATAACGTCTTATTGATTTTAGCTGAGGCAGCTTTGATTCAGCTCCGTCAGCAAAAGTCCAAGTTGTGCTGAATGTGATAGGTGTGTAAGCAGAGCTGTAAAAAAGCCTTTTTTATAACTTTCTTTTCTTGACTTTTTTACAGTAAGGGTGTTTTTGGAATTTTTGCAATCCTGCATCATTCCTATAAAGATATTTATGTGAAACAGTGTGATTGTCTTTTAGTCACATGTTAAACACCACAAATAGATGCTCCCCCTCAGATGAGGCCTTATATTTAACTGTAATAGTCCCAACCCTACATTTAAAACAAAACAACAATTAATGTCTTCCTCTTTCTTTGTAATACCCTGAAGAAGGTGCATGTCAGCACATGTTGGTAAGTTTTTAATTCCAGCCTCAAAGACTTAATCTATAGGCCCTCATGAAATACAGAAAAAATTATTTGACCATCAAAAGTCATCAAAAACAATGGTTATGCAATCAAGTACTAACTCCTGTGTGTATCATGTGACTAAAACAGAAAACATGGAATGCCTAAAAGCACTGTTTTTGTCAGTACAATGCTATAGCTGTTGATGGAAGAACTGAAGTGATTTTGGTTATTATCAAGAAAACACGGAAAATGGAACGATATCAGCTCTGAAACTGAACTCTTATGAGCTATTTTTGTTGTTATCATTATATTTGTCCAGACAAATGTACCTTTAGTTGTACCCAGCATTTCCTATGTTTAAGAGCTTAAAAGTGGCCTTACTGATGTTTGGTGTTTAAAGGGAAGGAGGCCATGCAGCTGATGCAAAGTTTGAACAAACTGTCGAGTCCAGAGGCGAAACTTGAAGCCATCATCAAGAAGCATGCTGAGCTGGTGAGTACTGTCAGTGATGGAAGGAAAACTGCAAATACATGTGGGATGTAAAGCAACACGTCACTCCAAATACTGTATGTAAATTACAGACATGCAGACTTTACTTACTTATTTCCTTTTTATTGAGACTTTACCTGTTTTTCTACAGCTTTAGGTCCTTATCAGATTACAGTACACTTTTTCATCCCCTTCCTGTCCAGTGAAATCTTTTCAGTCAGACATTCCCAAAACTTTTTAGCTGGAGACCCTAAATACAAGTGTGGTGTCCACACTTCCACCATCAAAAGTACTGAATAAATGAACCTCTCTCTCTGATCCCTCATAAGGGCAGAACCACAGCTATGAGACATCTGCAACAGCCCTTATTTGATAACAGATATTTGGTCTTGACTCAACACATAACGTTCATTACTTTAATGTGAGATCAGTTCCTTTTGGGCTTGACCACTACTCCCACTTGGACCCTTTCTGTCACAGTGAGTCAGTGTCCACTGTAAAAACATCCATTATGGCATTTAACTTGCATTTTCAAGCATATGTTTCCTAATGTAAAAGGGTTTTTAATTAGGTAAATTAGTGAATGTGTAGTAGCAGTGCCATATATTGTTATATGTCAGTCAGTATTAAAACAGGTGACATAAGCAGCTGTTGACTTTGATAAGGGTAAAGCTGAATTACTGCAGATGTTGTTCGGGTGCTCCTGGTCTGAAGGGGTTAGTACCTACCCAAAACTGGCCGAATGAAGGACAGCCTGATCTCATTCCAAAGAAGCATCTGTGGGATAAACAAACCAGACCCCAGGTCAACATTTACAGCATTTTAAGGATCTGCTGCAAATGTCCAACCACATACAACAGCTGTTTGATGGTGTTGGCTTCAGCTCTGTTTTGGCAGCAAAAGGAAGATGTTTGTAAATGTAATTTTCTCACAGATGCTCAGTTGGGTCAGGATCCACTTGTATTTTTGGTCTGTAATGCAAACCAAGAACGGCCAACAAGGCCTGCAGTTTTAGAGACACTCAGACCAAGTCAAAGCTGCTCACATCCTGATGACTGCTCATTCATCTTAAAGGACTGAATATTCACTGAGTCTAACCCATCCACCGACTGGTGATATTGTGCATTATTACCACCTCACCTGTAAATGTCACACTCTTACAGCAGAGTGTTTAACGCTGTAAGGCCTGGAACATTAAATCATTGACAGAAAATTCCAGTTCTTTGAAGCTTGAGCCTTTATTGGGCCCTCTGAACAATCAAAAAAAAATTTTTTTTTTCAAGTATCAATTTCCAAGTATGAGTTTCAATTTTGTATCATATTTGATACATCAGGTCTCAATGCTCAAATATTCTTATTTTTGAACAAACAAAAACATAATGTAACACAAACATGTCTAACAAATTGGTAATTCATTTTCAAAATTGTCAAAGTTCTTCCTCCTTCCTCATTAATGACACTCTTGTAGTGTCACTGGAAAGGCCTCTGGTGAATGAATTCCTCCCCCCTGGTGGATTATCTGTGTATTGCATGTATCTAATTGTATACATCAGATTTTTCAAGGAAAAAAAATATCACACTGATCATGTTGAGGGCTTCAAAACTCGTGTATCAAATATGATACGTTTGGTGTTATAGGGTTAAATAAGCTGAACCTTAAACATGCATAGCAGTAAAATGTAAAGTACACATATAATAGTAAAACACTGACAGAGACCATTTTACTGCCCAATGAACAATTTAACTTTCTTCCTTCACTGAAAATGAACAATAATGGTGAGAATATGTGTTCATGGAAGCTGACTTCACCAACTTGGACTGCATTTCTGTGTGTGTTTTTCCAGTTGGAGGAGCATCGAAGCGATCAGAAGCAGCTGAAGGTTCTGCAGAAGAAGTTGCTCCAGGTGATGAAGGAGAAGGACCAGCTGCAGAGCGAACACAGCCGGGCGGTTCTTGCTCGTAGTAAACTGGAGGGGCTGTGCCGAGAGCTGCAGAGGCACAACAAGACCTTAAAGGTATCAGCTGTTCCACACCAACGTACAGGGTTTCATGATGAAACGTGTTACAATGTTATAGACTTCATTTGGTAAACAGTCCACATTTATATCAGCCAAAACCACACCAATGCCACATTCAGGTCTGACTATTCATTTCTTCATAATGTGTATCTTGTTTTCATCTTCTTAAACCTTTAAAGCTATACCTACCGATGTGACATTTCTCACAGCACTTAGTAAAAGTTTGAACATGAACAACCCGCCTCCCTCCAAAGCCCCGCCCACTTCCCCCTGCCTGAGCTCTGATGCTCGCCTTCTCTCACCTTATGCGCGCGGAGGAAACGGAGGTGCAGGTCCGGTCCACCTCGGTGTGTCCGCGGACCCCTCCCTCAGTAATCAGATGCATCATCCACCTGCCGCGGGCCCGCGGCCCCTGTTCCATCAGTAGACCCTGTATTTAAGGGTGTGGTCTGTGCGGTACTGGGTCAGTGTCTTCACTGCACCACGGAGATGAGGTGCGACGGGCGCGCGCACTGTGAACGCGCGGCCTCCGCGAACTTTCCGTGGACATATGAGGTTTCATAGTCCATACATTTATCATCCACATAATCCTACATTGTGTGACACCAAGTACATGTACGTGTATGAGTCCCATGGTCATAAAAGCTGAGCTTTATGCAGACCTGTTCAGTCCAGTACATCCGACTTCTGGACTTTTATCTCCATCCTTCATTCATCAGACTCCCGTTTGTTCCCCTTAGTTGTTGTTTCTGTTAATAAATCCGTTTTTTTTTCCCTTCCACAGTGTGCATTTGAGTTCTATCCATACACATCCTAGACAGTAGACTGTGGTCAGTGACAGGAGCAGCGTGAGTGAAGCGTCAGATTCAGAGGGACACATATTGGATGCGGAGACAGCGATAATGAATCGGATGCTGGACAGCCGTAATGGATGATTGACAGGAGGCTCAGCCAGGTTCGGCCAATTATTTTATTCGGACCGACTAAAATGATTGGTCAGACTTTTATCAGAAATATATGAGAATTAAACATTTTTGAGTTTCAATACCTGGTGGATTTCTTTTACATTTTAGTTTGACACAAGCTTATTAGGAGCATTTTAAGATGACAAAAGAAAAGTGTAAAAATGCCACATCATACGGTATAGCTTTAAGGTTATTACCTCCACCAGGAGGTATTGTGATCACTTTGCTTTGTGTGTTCGTTTGTTTGGGTGTTTGTTTGTTTGTTTGTTAGCAAGTTTATGGGAAAACTATTTCAACCATCTTTACCAAATTGTACCCACAGATAGGCCTAGGCCCTGGGACAAACACATTAAATTTTGGGCCAAGTAGGCCAAAGTTCAAGGTCACAGCAAGGTCACAAAATCTACAATTTTCCTATCTCTCATCACTGAGCAATTTTTGAAAACTCATAAAAAATTCAAAACGACTCCGATTAGCCTCCAATTTGATCCACCCGTAGCTTATAACAGTATCTTGTATCTGGCACAAAATTATCCACATCCACTGTGGAATGTGGACTCTGTGGACATTTACATTTAACATTGAAAATCCCATTTACCACACGTTTTTCATTAGAACTCAACAAATAATGATTGGAATTTAATATAATTTGACACACACATGACTGGTACCAAGATTCAACTTTTTCTGCTGTATGGAACAACCTGGAAACTGTTTAATTTAAAAAGAAATAGTCGATCCACACATGCACACAGTTCAGGGTGTTTGGTGAAGGTTTGCGTTCTCTGAACACTTGTTTTTATTTTGTCACATCTTTTAACTTGTTTTGTTTTGTTGAGTCTTTTATGTGGTTTTAGGCTTATTGCATCTTTTATGTTGTTTTCATCTCGTGATATCTTTTATTTCATTTTCAGCTTGTAAAATAAAAAGTAGGATTTACAAGCTTTACCTATTGATTTAATGTTTAGAAAGTCTGTGTATGTTGCACATGTACAGTAAAAGTACTAAATCACTCAGTCGGAGAGTAAAGATGGGTTTTATGTTTGTTATATCTTTAAAATTGTTTTTGTCTCTAATTTTGGTGTGCTATTTTTGTTGTTTCATCTTTTATGTTATTTTCATCTTGTTACAACTTTTACTTCAGAAGATCTCAGATCTTCTCTGTATTATTGTTGAAATCAATCTCGTTGTCATGAACATGTGGTGAAAGATGCAGAATGATGCAAAATACACATATTAGCTGATTCAAAAAACATTCAAACAAAAGTAACAAGTCTGTTTAGAACATGTAAGGAGTAGAAAGTTGATATTTGTGTAAAAATCTAATAACATGTATATATAATGATAGTAAAGTTGACAGAAAAATAAATACCTGAGTAAAGTACCTTAGTAAGTAAAGTACCTGAAAACGCTACGGAAGCACAGCAAGGAAGTAATTATACTTCTTGCCCCAATTATCTATGCAGTTGAAAGACTGGGATAAAAACAACCAAACAAATATATTGGACTCACACATTATTGTTATGACAACCTATCGTTCATCTTTTCTTCTATTAATTATTGGCTGTGACAGGACGGGATCAGTAGAAACAGTGGCGATTTCTCACAGACTGCAAGGGAAGCCCGGCTTCCCCTAAAATTACGAAAATTAAATGGTTAAATATGTGCGGTTGTGTTGACATTTTATTGACTATAAATGTGTTGGAACACGTTCATCTTAAAGATGAGTTTGTTCAAATCAGCTTTATCACAAATCAACGGACGCGATGTTGTTCACTTCTCCTCCATTCCCGTTGCGCTGTTTTCTCCTCCATCTCTGCTCAGTGCATTTGTCCGTAGACGCCGGGCGTCTCTGGGCTTCAATGGGACTAAGTGGAACAGTTTTTTCATTGCCTCAAAACTGGATGGTAATTGGATAAATGCCACGATGTTGTCCCGCCCCCGGACGCTGGGCGTCTCTGGGGGTGAATGGAGCTGTGGGCGGAGCTCGGCCGGGCTGGACGCCAGAATCCCACATGCTGATTGGAGGATCAGTCGAAAGGCTGAATCCCGTTTGATTGACAGCTATTTTCAGATCTGCTCCTTCACTGACACAGTTCAGTTTAATACCGTCACACATTCTGCTGTGAAATCAAGACAGAAACCACTACAAAATTACTCGTTCATCTCTTGCACTGTAATAAAACACACTCATTGTACTTCCTTGTTTCAATTTAACATAATTTCACTGTTTTCTTGTTTCAGTTACATAATTTAATAATTTCTTGTTCGAGTTTAATATCGTTTTGTAGATAGTTAAATCAAACTGTCGGCTAGGTCGGAGTGAAAGGAGCATCTGTTGTTTAAAAAGGCTGAAGTCTAACACCCACAACACACTGGGCCAAGGCAATCTAAGCAGAAGACACTGGTCCAGTCCCTGGAAAAGACGCCTACTTGGTACGATAAGGTCACTGACCATTTTCTTAAAAAGGAACGGAGGGCCGAATGTATGTTTAAATAACTTGACTTTTTTTTTTTTTTGTTTGTTTTCATGTAAGCCGACAATGAGCTTTCCTTGTCTGAAAGACGAGCAGCCGCCACTGAGTAGAAAACATCAACCTTTGTGTCCAAACCGAACCTCTGGACAGGACGTTCCCACTGTTCATACTGACAAACCCAGTGCTTGTCAAAGCTGAGGGAACGGGACAACAATCAGAGGGAATCAACTGAATTCAACTGATATTAAGGCTGGTTTAGGTTTTAGCTCCACTCACGTCTGTTCAGTTCACATTTATTAGTCATAGGTAAAGTTATCTCAGGTACAATGAAAGTTACTCATTAAAAAGATGATTCTATTGGTGAATATCACACAGAACATAAACAATGACAAAAATGACTTACACCACATAACCAGATGAAAACCCTATAAATGACATAAGAAGACTACTACAGAAGGTGACAGCTTAGCTTAGACTTAATGCTCTTTGATCTTTGGCATAGACATTGATACTTCTGCAGTTACAGACGACACACCTTATACCCTCAGACTATTGTTACTATAGTTGCTTTTATTACTCTGTGAGCTTCAGTTATGTGGCATGTAACTGTTACTGTTATAATTGATTTTTATTGTTTGTTTTTTTCAAATGTACTTTCCCCATTCTATTATTTTTTTTTTATCAACATTACCGTCAGTATTATAACTATCTTCTGGTATTTGTGTTTGCACATGTACACAGCTGCAAATGGATATGTTGGTACATGTGTGATCGTACATGTGTGCGTATATATGTCTACAACAGCATGCATAGGTATGTATGTATGTGTGTATACCTGTATACAAATAACCCCCCCCCTTTTTTTTTTTTTTGTTAATATAATTTACTTTTATTTTTTTATTTTACTCATCTCTCTTTGCCTGTTTGTTCACTGGTCTGTTTAATCTGGTGTATTTGCTTGTGAAACAGAGCTGTTTTGTATATTATGTTTGGAAGAAAACGGTGAAAAATAAAGTGTTAAAAAAAAGAAGATTACAACAGCGTGAAAAATGAAATGACAAAAATGATACAGGAGACAAAAATATAACAGGACAAAGACAATATGACAAAAATGAAATGACAAAATGTTGTAGAAGAGGAAGCAAAGTAAAAATAAACTAATGGCATAACAGATGTAATTATGTGAAAATTATGTAAAAGAGCTAACAAGATAAGAGGCAAAAAGACACGAGTAAAATGCTGTAAAAGATGAAAGAACTCAAAGAAGTAGCAAGACAAAAAATGACAGCACAAAAATAAAGTGAAAACAAAAAAACACGTATAATATCTGATGTTTACTTCTGCTATGTCTGAAATAACATCACCTTCTGCATCATGTTCATGCCTGTGTCTGATACTCAGCTCTTTTCCATGTGATGTAGGAGGAGACTCTGCAGAGGTGCAGAGAGGACGACCTAAAGAGGAAGGAGATCACTACCCATTTTCAGGGCACGCTCAGTGAGATCCAGGCCCAGATCGAAGAGCACAGTAGCCGCAACACCAAGCTGTGTCAGGAGAACAGCGCCCTGGCCGAGAAACTCAAAGGCCTCATTTCACAATATGACCAGCGAGAGGCGGTATGGACCCCCCCACACACACACATACACACACACACACACACACACACACACACACACACACACACGTCTGCAGGGGCAGGTTTCACACAGACACACTTTGACTCATGATCAAACCTCACCCCTTTTCCACCAGATTCAAAGGAACTTTAATTATCAGGAAGTTATTTACCTGGTAAATAAATTCCTGCTATTCTGTGTGTTCTGTGTTTCCACCTCAAAGTTCCTGAAAGTGTATTCAAATGAGGCCTGGTCATTTTGAGTCATCAACTCAAAGTCCCTGCTGAATTTGTTTTGAGCGTATTCGTCATATGTTCGACGAGGTACGGGCTGTTTTAAGTGTATTTGCTGAACACATTCTGTTATGTACTTGGATTAACAGAGACTATTGCACTCACAGGAGCCAAATACACTTGACTTGGCTTGTGCTAAATAATGTATTGGTCAAATGGACGTCGTCATCGTCCACTTCTAGTAGCTTCTCTTCTTTTGCTCTATTTTCCATTTGATCAAAACACAAATGAAGTGAGTCTTGTACGAATGGAATAAACCAGTTTTCAGCCACACACTAGCTGTAGCAGGTGAATGTAAGTGTGGAACGCTGCAAGTGTGTTCAACCAATCAGCATTCTTCAACACAAAGCCCTGCCCCCAAGAATTCCAGGGAATCTGACAAGTCCCACCCCCTACTAAGAACTTTTCCCAGGGAAAGTTTGGGGTCGAAGGAAAGGTTTTTACCAGGTAATTTCAGTGGTAATGCACCAAGGTTTTTCCAAGTTCCTGGTAAAGTATATGTTTGTGGCCTGCATAGGCCTAGTACCCACACAGATCCATCAATATACAAATTTATGGATCTGTTCCATAATGTTTATAGAGAAAATATGGAAAGATCTGATGTTTTACAGACACATTCAATTGCATGTTTCAGTGGGTGGGATACATTACAGAGAAATTCTGAAAATTATTCTCTTCGAACAAATGAGTGCATTCTGCTGTCTGTTCCATTTGCCCGCACAGAAATGGGTAAAAAGGCTTTTAGTTGTTCTGCACCTCATGTATGGAATCAGTTACAGAAAGACTGGAAACTAACTGAGTTGATTTCCTTGAGCACTTTTAAGTCCAAATTGAGAGTTCTTGAGGCCAATTCCATATCTTTCACCTGCTTTTCTTAATCTGCCTGTACATGCAATTTTTATCATCTGTTTTTGTCGAGTGTGTGTGTATGTTGTATGTATTCTTGTAACTATGTGTTGCATTGCTGCTGCCTATCTTGGCCAGGACACCCTTGTAAAAGAGGTTCTTAATCTCAATGGGACATTTCCTGGTAAATAAAGGTTAAATAAAAATTTAAAAAAATTAGGTCTAATGTCCATTAGACCAATTTAAGAGCAAAACTGAGACTGGTCTAATGCAATAGACAAGTGTAAGGTTACGTTCAGACTGCAAGCAAATGTGGCCCAAATTCGATTTTTTGCCCATATGTGACCTGTATCCGATCTGTTAGACAGTTTGAACAGCACAAATCTGATTTTTTCAAATCCGACCCAGGCCACTTTCATATGTGGTCCTAAATCTGATACGTATGTGATATTTTGCAATGCGACTTCAGTCTGAATGGCCAGGTCAGATATTTATCTGACCTTTACGCCGCTGAAATGCAACAAACTTCACAATTCTGCGTCCCAGGAGGAGGAGTGGAGGGAAAAACATATTTACTTCTGTAAACACAGTGTGTGCCTCCGTGATTATATATTCCGTCAGGACTTCTTTTGCTCATGTGGGTCACTTCAGGGTCACATTAAGTTCATACTCAAAACTGATAGAAGACGCATTTAATATATAATATGAATGAGCACACACAAAAAAAGGATCTCACCCAAAAATCGGAATTGTGCATTAAGACCTGCCGTCTGAACATAGCTGAATTCATCTATATCTAACCAGTCCATGAGTCGAACCTCAGACTGTGAGCTCAAACATACCAGAACTGCCTGAACCTCACACCTCTGCCTCTTTTCCAGTTTCAAACTCATGAATCATGCACAATGTTCACCCAAGTCTTACATGTATTACTTATAGTGTTTCAGGTTTATGAAGCCAAAGCACATTGAGCAACAAATGAAACAACTTTGTGTGTGAAAGTGTCTCGTAAATCCTCCTGAATGTCTTTCAGAACCTGGAAAAGGTCTTCAAACACAGAGACCTGAAAGAACAGCTGCTGGAAACCAAACTCCAACAGGCCAACATGATGCTGAAGGAGGCAGAGGAGAGGCACAAGCTGCAGAAGGAACACGTACGCATTCACAGTTCATTTATTTATTTCATTTTCATTTCCAGTTTTAATCCTGCTGATTCTCATCTTCACTGGATGTTTCCACAGCTGCTGAAACAGGCCGCTGAGAGCAAAGTACAAGTGAAGACCATGAAGGAACAAGAGACTGATATGAAGGCCCAGGTAGAGGAACAAGGGCATTATGGGTAAAAAGGGGCATCTTTTCCAACCTCCACAGACAAATGAATAATGATCTCCTCACTATTCCTCTTCAGCTCGATCTGTATTCCAAGAAGTTTGATGAGTTCCAGGGCACTGTATCAAAGAGTAACAGCGTCTACAGCAACTTCAAACAGGACATGGACAAAGTAGGACTGGTTTTACACAATATTCAAAGGCAGTCACATGCCGTCACTTACATTACTTAGTTATCTGCAAGAGAAAGTAACATCGTCAAAGAAAGACAAAAAATCCCATGAGAGTTATGATAAAACTTGACTAAATGGAAAGTCTGACATGTGTATAAACCTACATTGTGGTATTTTTAGTGGTGGCTTTGATTGTGTGAAGGCTAAAGAGATTTTTTTTGCTACAGATGGCAAAGAAGATGAAAAAGCTGGAGAAGGAGTGTCAGTCATGGAAGACTCGCTTTGATGGCTGCAACAAGAGTCTCATTGACATGGTGGCAGATGTAAGACTCATTTTTCTTTAATTATTATGTGAAAATAGGGACACCTTATAGTGACCGTAACCATGTTAGTTGGTGAATTAGGAATTTTTTGTGTTATTTTGCATCACTGTGAAGTTTAAGAAATCACACAAACATAATTGTGAAGTAATTTTTTGTAGTAGATGTTGCCTTTGTGTCCTTTTAAAAATAATCATGTCTTTAAAACACTTTGACATTGTTCGAATTTGACTTCCATATACGAACCAGTTTGTCCATGTGGTCCAGGTCACATGTTTAACCCTCGAACACCCTCAGTGACTCTCCTCTGTATATTATGTTATTACCTCCACCAAGGGCGTTATGGTTTCATTGGGGTTTGTCTGTTTGTTTGTTTGTTTGTTTGTTTGTTTGTTTGTTTGTTTGTTTGTTTGTCTTTTAGCAAGATAACTCAAAAATTTATGGAAGGATTTTGATGAAATTTTCAGGAAATGTTACTCAACAAGATACATAAAAGATAAATGGGAGAAAGAAGGAGGTCTAACAATAACAGACGAAGAATGGCAAAACATCTGCCAATTTCAATGGAAAAGTACAAAGTCTCATTTATGGAAAGAATTCTGTTGGAAAAACGTAACTCGTTTTTTTTTTATTACCCCTTGCCATAAGTCAAACTACACAAATGGGAATTCACAATGCTGGAGGAACTGTAGCTGCCACACTGCACATCATTTCCACGTATTCTGGGAATGCCCAAAAAGTAACCATTATTGGAAAGAAATACATAAAGCCATAGAAATCATTCTTAATATCTATTTACCTTTTGATTTCAAAACAATGTATTTGGGATGCATTTCTCCAGAGGTCAACAACATAAACAGATACCTTTTCAGTATATTACTTGCTGCAGGAAAAAAAGCAATAACTAAACAATGGATGACACAAGAAGAACCGACAATAAATAACTGGATAGACATAACCATGGGAATTTATAGAATGGAAAGAATAACCTTTACTGTAAATCTGAAGATGGATGTTTTTGTGCGACACTGGGAGGGATGGGTGAAATATGTGAAGCCTTTGAGATCTGATTTTGCTGAGATGAATGCATGAATATGAACCCAAAATCATCTGAAGGAAATATGATTTGTGTTTTTGTTTATCTTTATTTTTGCATTGATTCTTTATTTTGAGATCTTGTATGACAGGACCATAATGAGCTGCTGTAAATGTTTTTGTTTTGTTTTGTTTTTTACAACCACTTTCTTGATGTACATAGTTTGTGTTTTTGTTTGTTTTTTTCAATGTATGAATATGAATGTATGAATAAAAAAAAAAAAAGAAATTTTCAGGAAATGTTGATACTGGCAGAAGGAACAAATGATTAAATTTTGGTGGTGATGGGGAGGGGGGTATTGATCTGCCTTGGCGGAGGTCTTTCTAGTTTGTGACATGGTCTTGGTTTTGTTTTTCTCTTACATCATTTTTTTTTTTATCTTGATGTGTTTGTTGTTTGTGATAAACCAAAGCATTGTTTTTTGTGTGTTCATGTTACATCCATTTAGATTGAAATTAGTATTGATGTTTTATTCGAGTGCAATGTTACAAAATAAAAATAATGTACAATCCCCCATAGATGAATTAAAACTAATACTCTGCACATCACCTGGAAGATGATGACCAATGAAAAGGCATCTATGTACTGGGAAACACGAGAACAAAACTCTCTTTACTCAATATTTTTTTTTTCCATCTCTTTTAGAAAGCACTGAAGGAAAAGGAATTTGAGCTTGTCACCATCAAGAACCAGAAGCTTGAGAACCTGTGCAGGGCTTTGCAGGAGGAGAGGAAGGGTCTTTATGACAAGTTACAGAAAGGCGACACCCACCCAGACCAGGAGGAGGCTGAGGTGCAGGAGACCCCCACAGAGGCCCCCACACAGGCCACCTCCACTCCCTCCACTGCTGCTGCAGCTGCTCCCACCCCTGCCGTGGAAACTCCACTGACCAGGGAACTGGCCAAACTGAAGGCTGAGCAGGCCCGTCTCAAAGAGATCGCCTCTTCTTTCACGATCTCTCATGTGATGCCGAAAGACACGGAAACGAGCCAATCACAGGGACTGTCCACCACCGACGCCCAGGAAGCAGAGGAGATCAATGGGAAGACGAACGGTGAGGACATCCTATCAGTACAGGACGGAGTCCAACAACAGAGAGACCTGGAAATGGAGGCTGTCGATTAGGGCCGAAACTACTGTGGAAAATAAACCTGGTTTCTATGTGTTTCATTTGAATAAAATTAACAACCCTGGATGTGTGGTCGGTGTCCGTCCTCTAAACACCTCCATTTAGACAGAATGGGTTAGACAAAACCCAAAACCAAAAACAGATTTACATTCTTTAATACAAGGGGGAAAATGACTTTCTGGGGTTGTAAATATTATCAAATTATTTCTCATAATTTTTAAGCATTAGAATTAGTTTTTTTACAGTGACTTGATCTTATCTATACTTGCCTACATATTTACTCAATTCATTCATCAATTACACTGATATAAGTAAAAAGGTACAGTTTACATAAATTAACTGGATAGAGTTTTTTTTTTAAATATGTGACAAATAAGTTAATGGACAAATAGGGATACTTAAAATCCAGTAAATGTTCCAAATGTTGCACATGCACATGTGCACGTCCCACCTGTTTGACTGTGTCTGTGCAGTTCAACCCCTGGTGTTATGTGCTTAAGTAAAAATGTTTCTGTCTTCTTTTGAAGTGTTGTTATAAAGCGTTTAACTGACAGTCATGTATAATTTAAATTTTTATAGAGTTTAACAGTAATGATGCTAATTACAGACATATAGCTAAAGTTTATAGGATGACCATATTTTGTTTTCCAAAACAGAGGACACTCGGCTCAAGACACTTAAATGATCACAGGCCATGTGAGACCTGTAGTATTCTGTGCAAAGCACCTATAACCCTGAAAAAATATTTCAATGAAGCAGGTTGTTTGGAATTCTTCTATTATTCTAGCTGTAGAATTGTCATGAAAGCTGCTGTGTGTATGTGCTTGTGTCCTTTTCTTCAGGACTACTTCTACTTTCAAGATCTGGACAGATCAGGTTTTGCTTAAGCGTGTGTTTTAGGTGTCACAACAGCATGGAACAACAGGGAAATACAAAACATGGAATTGAATTTTACAGGTTTTTACTGAATAAGGCACTGTGTGGCCCAGTGATGCAGCCTCTGTGCTCCAGGACTGCTTTCAGTGCACAGACTGGCAGACATTCAGAGGAGCAGACACACAGGAGTTAGTGGACCTGGAGGAATATACTTCATCTGTCCTGGGCTTCATCTCAAAGTGTGCTGATGATGTCTCCACAACCAAGACAATAAATGCCTACCTGAACCAGAAGCCCTGGCTGAATGCAGAGGTAAGAACACTGCTGAAGGCTAGGGATGCTGCCTTCAGGGCAGGTGATGCATCAGCACTCAGGGCAGCAAGAAGAGAGCTAGCTGTGGGCAACAGGGGGCTAAAGCCTCCTGTGCACTAAAGATCCAGGGTCACTTCAGTTCCAGCGACCCTCGGAGCATGTGGAAAGGCACTAAGTGCATTACTAACTACAACACCAGGGATGCACATTGCCCAAAGGACCCCTCCCTGCCAGATGCCCTCAACTGATTCTATACCTGCATTGAGGACCCGCCCCCCCCCCCCTCAGTGCCAGACTCACTTCTGATGACACACCCCTCAGTGTGACCCCAGTGAATGTGAGGAAGAGCCTGCAAAGGATTAATCCCCACAAAGCCGCAGGTCCAGATAACATCCCAGGGCAGGTACTGAAGGACTGTGCTCACCCGCTGACTGAGGTGCTAACGGACATCTTTAACACCTCGCTCCAACTAGTATCGGTCCCAACCTGTTTGAAGACTACCTCCATCACCCCCGTACCAAAGAGCGGTCTGAATGACTATCAGCCAGTGACCCTCACTCCAATAGTTATGAAGTGCTTCGAGAAGCTGATCATGGCCCAGATTAAAAACTCCATCGATGTTACCATGGGCCCTCACCGGTACGCCAACAGGAAGAACCGCTCCACTGATGACGCCATGTCATCAGTGGTCCACACAGCCCTTACACACCTGGAGAGCAGAGACTCCCGCGTCCGCCTGCTCTTCCTGGATTTCACCTCTGCCTTCAATACCATAATCCCCCAGACCCTGGTGCAGAAGCTGAACATCCTAGGGCTGAGCCCCTCACTGGGGAACTGGTTCTGAACTTCCTGGCCAACAGACCACAGACTGTAAAGATCCACAACACTGTCTCCTCTTCCATCACCCTCAGCACTGGCTCCCCCCAGGGCTGTGTGCTGAGCCCCCTCCTGTTCACACTACTGACCTTTGATTGCTCTGCAAAGCACCCGACTTGTCATATAGTGAAGTTTGCAGATGACACAGTAGTAGTGGGACGCATCACAGACAATAACAAGTCCGAATACGGAGAGGAAGTGGAACATCTGATGGATTGGTGCAAAGACAACAACCTTTGCATCAATGTGAAGAAGACTAAGGAGATGGTGGTGGACTTCAGGAAGGACAGACACCCTGCTCCTCACCTGCACATCGGAGGAGCAGTTGTGGAAGTGGTTTCCAGTTTCAGGTACCTTGAGGTTCATCTATCCGCGGACCTCACCTGGAGCCACAACACATCCTGTCTGTTCAAGAAGGCACACCAACGCCTCTACTTCCAAAGGAAGCTGTGGTGTGCCGGACTAAGGAGCTCTGTCCCGAGGAGCTTCCACAGATGTGTGGTGGAGAGCATCCTCAGCACCAGCATCACGGTGTGGCACAGCAGCTGCTTGGCTGCAGAGAGGAAGATACTGCAGAGGGTGGTGAAAGCTGCTCTGAGGATTGTGGGGAGCAGCCTTCCTACCACCACAGACATTTGCAGCAGCAGATGCAGAAAGAGGGCTCTCTGCATCATCAAGGACTCCACCCATCCTGCACACCCTCTCTTTGAGTGCTCTTAGACTGTTGAACTCAGATGGTGCTCTTTAGCCCCTGACACCCCACCCACCACCACTATATACCCCTCATCCCTGCACAGTGATCACTTTACACTTTACACTTTTCTACCTCACAATATGAAGTGCACTTAGAGGCCAGTGGCCAATCAGACTTCCTGCTCTTGCATTTTGCACATGCACAAGTGTTTTTATACATACGTAGGTCTTTTATTTATTTTTTATTTTCATTCTTATACAAAAGTCTTTTTCTTGTACATATTGTTTATATGTTGTTGTTTTTTTATTATTGGGCTTAATCTGGGACCTCGAGTACCAAATTTCATGCCATCTCATGTGTAAATGTGTACTGGTATGGTAATAAAAATCCTTGAATCCTAGAATGTACATCAATAAAAGATTTAGGATGTTCAATAAGTATTTGAATTTTGGCCCAGTAGTTTTTTTTTAGGTCTTTTTGCTAGATCAGTCCACCCGTTTGTTAACACCCGATTGAACTCCATAAAGCAGTTCCTCTCCGGCTGTAGACTAAGGCCTCCATTGCACTGCAGACACTTCCAAGGAGTTCTACTCCTGCAGACAGTGCACTGTTGCCTTCCCATGCTGGAAAATAAGTAGTATCAAGAATAAACTATAATAGAATATAAAGTGTATGTATCAATATATTCACAATAGTAGGAATATAGTAATGGTTATGAGGTTATGAGGTAAATAATGGAACAAAACAGCAGCAGAAATGACAATAACAGCAACAATACCACATACTAATTATCATTACTAGTATTACTCATCAGAGTTGATTTGTTGATTTTACTTGGACTTAAAGCCCTGAGACAATATTTACATCTGACCTGGAGTGGATGAAGAATTAAGATGGAAAAATGACGAGCACAAGTGCTTAAGTGGATCATGAGAAGAAATGTATTTAATCATGGAGCCAAATCGGGAACAAAGGTTTGATAATGTGGAAAAAAGTAATTGAATTAAAACTCCAATTTGACACTTAAAGATGAGATCTGTAACAATATTCATCCTTAAAAATAAGTGTAGGAAAAGTGTTTCATTCCACCACTGCTAAAATAAAAAGATAACAGACAAATGGTTGGTGGTGTCGTCAGGGTTCATGTTTGCCCAGTTCACCTCATAAACCACGTGTGGTTGGTCGTGTCTAGGCCCAGGGTGCTTTTAAAGCTGTACTCTGATAAGAAGTGTCACCAGTGCAGATCGACTGTCAAACTCCAAATGGCAGAAGGAGCAGATCCTAGATCAGCCTGTTGGGTAAATGCTCTCAGAACTTTTATTGAAAATGGAAAAGCTCTGCTGGACCTCGCCGACAAGGAGAGCAGAGAAGGTAGGCAGCAGTTTGAGAGACCAGACAAGTACACGTAAAAATAGACATGTCGACATGGTGTTCTGCAGTTGGCAGCCGGTTTATGGCCGTATGGGGGGGTGGGGTGGGGGCAGTAGGCCTGCCAATGATTAGACATAAAGAATGAACTCAAACAGACTGAACTGGATGTACTTTGTCCCTCGCAGGCTCCCTTCAGGACTTCATCAGACAGAAGATCCACATAGAACAGAAAGAGTCGCTGCTGGGTCTGATTGAGGCTGCTGCACATTTATACAGAAGGTCCTGTCGACAACATTCACATGTATTTTCCAGTGTTGGTCAGAAGTCTTAGGGCCACTTTAGCTTTGTGTTGGTGCAGGGTTTCGCTCTCATGGTTTGGGTCCACTCTATTAAAACAGTCAAATCTGGCATAAATGTCTTCTACAGGCAAAGGTCAGTATCAGTCAGTGAGTGTGACATCTGCTCATGACAAAAAACAGCCCAAGATAAGAATAAACCTCAGACTGTCTAAACAAGAGAGTTTACAGCATGTTCAGTACGAAGGGGAGTCAATGCTTGACATTTTGGTCAGATTGTTTTCTGGACTTTTTTGGGTTTTTTTTTTAATCATCTTCTTTTTCATGGAAAGGGTCAGAGTTAGGATCATAACTGAACAAATATAAAGTCCATGTGTATGATTAGACTCTGTTTGACAGAGAGAATCCTCTACAGTTGGTTTTATTCTGTGTTTCTACTGATGTGCATGTACAGTATGTTACTATGTATGTATACCAAGGTTATTATCGTTAACGAAAACTAACGAAATGACAAAACTAGAATTGTAAAAACATTTTCATTAACTGAAATAAATAAAAACAATAATTAAAAGAACAAATGATAACTAACTGAAACTGTATTGTGTCCTTACAAAACTCACTAAAACGTATAAAAATTATGGATGAAATTCCCTTCGCTTTCATCTTTGTCAATGTCAGAGTGATATGAAATCGATTTATTTCCCTCAAGTAATTTTAGCGGCTGGCACCTTATGATATTTAACGGTCCGTCACTTGTGGTTGCCAGTTGTCTTCTGGTCCCCACTCTACCTGGAAACATGGAGACTAAAGTTGGGAGAAAGCAGCAGAGTCCTGTCTGGGATGTATTTGAATACGACGGTGAAGAAGAGAAAAGACACAAAAAAAACTAAAACTAAACTAAAACTAAGCATTTAGAAAATAACGAAAGCTAATAAAAACTGGCAAATCGGCTCTAACAACTAATTAAAACTAACTAAATTAGAGTAAAAAAAAAAAGGTCAAAACTAAATAAAACTAAACGATAATGAAAAATCCAAAACTATTATAACCTTGATATATACCTTACATACCAGTTACATACCAGTTTGTAACCTTGATAAAACAGTCAGTCTAAAGGTAACATTGTGTATTTATAGCTGTAGAGGATCACAGAGTTGTTTCTGTTTGTATCTTCACAGTTTGTCTGTTAAGAGGAAAAAGGAAGCTGAGGACCTGTGGAGACAAAACTCGAAGTAAGAGCAAAGTCACAACACTCTGAATGAATTGCTGTTCTCCTGATCCCTCCATGACATCATCACTGGCATCAGCATCAGCACGATAATGATACAACACTGTCGTCATCACTGCCATTTTCATTTAGTGATGAGGATGGTGATGATGATAATGACTGGTGACATCTGATGATGATGATTTCTCATCTTCGTCACTGTCACTGTCATCATCGCCGTCTACATCATTAATATCATGGTAAAAGTTGTCTCTGCAGCTGTATTTGTCTCCATGGTAACTGTAACAGCTAAAAACACTGTCATGGGTGTTATTCTACAATATGAAATCTGGTGATGATCATAACGGTGATGAGAATAATGATGATGATGAAGATGATTATGTAAAATGATACAATACAAACCTAATAACCGTGTTTCTTTCTTTCTCCAGCTGTGCTGCTTTACAGGATGTGCTGCAGGACTTTAAACTGCTACAAGTGAGTTAACAGATTACAAAACTATGCTCAGTGTTGACGTTTTCATATTTACGGACTGTGGACGATGTAATCCAGGTGCAGTGGGATGCCTTTCTGCAGCGTTTGGATGATGGTTTACAACTTAGTGCAAAAATATTGGATAGAGAACACCAGCCCACATGTATTTCACCTGATATCCCTCTCATCAATGCCCGGACAGGAGAGTATGTCTGGTTCATTTTCATTTAGTTGAGCATATCATGAAGAGAAGCATTGCACCTAACTAGAAAACAACAAACCTACATCATGTGTCACAATCAGTGTTCTTGTGCATTTTGCAGAAGAACTACAATGGGAAAATATCTGGTGAAAGATAAGAAGACGTTGTTGGTGTTGATCCGTCAGTTCTCGTGTTTGCTCTGTCGTCTTCACCTCAAAGACCTACAGAAGAATCAGGTGAGCAAATCCGGTAGTTAAAGGGTTAAAGAGGTAGTTTTAAGTTTTTTATTCACAGACATCGTTGCTATAGTCTAATGATGATGATGATCTGTCATTGTGTGATGATGACGACTTGTTTGTGTTTGTCATTGATGTCATCATCATCACCCTGGTCATTGTCCAGGTCTTCCTCGTCTGATGATGATGATGAATCATTATCACTGTAGTCATCATCACCAATATCATCATCATTGACATCACAGTCCGTGTTCAAATTCGGTGAATGCTCACCAAATATTAGATATTGCATTGTTTCGAGTTTAGATTCAGTTTTATTTTTTTTCTTTGCTGAGAGTCGTCTCCACTGAAGAAAACCAACAGTATTATGGAAATACAGTATAGTCTTGAAACCTGCCAAAAAAAAACCTAAAAAACTAATGGCTCTTATTCAAATTCATTGCAGCAATAAAATACTGTAGCATCCGACTAGATGTCGGAAGGAATAGTTGAGGGTTTATTCCACACTGGTGGCTTTATTGGAAGAGCAGTATTGGTTACTGTTGGCCGAAACCACAGCGACGTACCAAAGAAAAATGAATGGGAAACTAACTGCTGGCTCCGTCTCACTCATCCACACGCTCGCTTTTCCCTCTCTCACCTCTCTTACACACACAGAGGCTCACTGGCTCCGCCCCCATACCTTTCTCATTCACTCTCACCTTTCATAGCCTCATTCAAATTCAATGCATTACAGACAGTCATTAACTGCTGAACCTACAGTATCATTAACAGAACTATTACTGCAGGCCCATTTCAATACATTTAATATTTCATGTTTACAGGGTTTCAAGCTTAAATTTTCCGTTACTCATAAGTTAGTTGTGGAGACATCAGAAGGTTATTTTTGAATTAAATATGAATTATTTTCTGTCAGAGGTTAAACATGACAGATGTGCTGAAGAACATTATACAACCGTTTCAGATAAATAAAACAGGTCCAAATATTTAAAACTAAACTAAAAGTCTGACCAGCAGGAAAAAGCTTTCAGGTTTTAAAAGAGAACACAAACAAAACAGACCATCTTCACCAAACAGTACCGGGGGTATATATGTGGAGTAACTGGCATAAAACTGAGAGTGAAACTTAAGGAAAGGTGAGCGTTTGCGTTCTTCACATAGGCTACACGTACAGACCAATGCCACCTACGCTATCAATACTGGAAGTAAACAGATACGCTGCCATATTGGAAGGCAAGAGTGGAGGCAACAGAGTGACAGACTGTGTGTTTAGCAGCTGCTTTATCAGTGATGAGATATTTTAAATGGGTTATTGGTGACAGTTTATCATTTATGTACGGTAGACTATTTTCAAACTCTGAACCCTGCTGAGAAGCAACGGTATGAGAAACTGGCTGTGAATGATGGGTTTGACCCTTACAAAGACATGTGCTGAGTGGGAGCAGAAACACCTAAAATTTATAACATTTACATTTTTCAGATATACAGTATTACGTACCAAAACAATCATTATTTTAGACGCGTAAACACATCTTTTTTCTTTATTTTCTTTAACTTTTTTTCTTCCTACTGCTACCACTACACAAAGTAGACCTACAGTCACCTGTTGTGGCTCTTCAGTCATGGCTCAGGGCACGGCGTGGACGCAGAGGCCGGCCATCCTGTCGAGCCAGAACACTGGACGCCGGAGCCGTGCCCAGCAACCAGCCCCGTTTGAGCCCCGGGCACAGCACACTGCTTGGGCAGTGTGTCTGGCCCCAGCTGGCCCTCGCGCCCAAACCGTGACCCAAGAACCGCAACATGTACCAAACTTTGGATAACCTGCACCATTGCATCCCTGTTGTTCACCACTTTTAATGGATCTACGTAATATACAGCCGACAGGTGACCATAGGTCTACTACCATACTTGGTTCTCTGTCTCAGGGCGCTGAGTTCCTTATATTTTTCTCCCTGGTTGGTTCAAACAGAGGGGATCCTGTAGAAAGACTTCTTTTCACCATGTCCTGCTCTGTTGGAGCAGCCTATTACTGCACAAAAGTTAACCGTGACTACAGTTATTAAGTACAATTATCTGTCTAACAAGCCTGGCGCTGCTCTTTCTAGCTTGTGGGTTGCCTTTCAGTATGGCTGCGTAAACATTAATCACGTGACCCGAGACGCCATGTGGCATCAGTCTATTAGTTAGGTACACCTCCGCATTATATTGAAGGCCCCAAACTGAAACGGTTCGCACCCTACATTTCAGTAACCTTTTCAGTTCTCGTTTTCTCCTGAGGAACACTCATTACCTCCTGCTGCAGCCCAAACATTAGCGTGTGTGCTGCGGCTACTCTTACGCCTGTGCTGTGTGCGTGTCAACCTAACTTGACATGGCTCTAGCATGATTGGTTCAGTGCGGCACTATTTAATTATGATTGGCTGTTCTTATGTCTGTGAACACATGGACGTATGAATTCTATCAAAATTGTATTGAACATGTCTCATGTTTCTATCAAGGAAAAGTTCTTTTGCGATATATATCGATACTGTTTTCTCACCCAGCCCTAATAGACTAATTATTCACTCTGAGCTACTTTAACTGGCTACTGTGAAATGTTGTTTAGCATGGGACTGCATCCTGTGAGATGTACGATAACATCACAGACAACACTAAATTGGTCATTGACTGATTTTGCAGTTCACTATTTGTGGACTAGTCGTTGCAGCCCTGTACTGCAGTGAATCATGACAACAGTGACTGTGAAAAACTCTGCCATGATGGTGTTTCCTGTTGTGTTCACTACTTGTCCTTCCACATGGGTGAAAAGAGGTCAGAATTAAGTTAGTGACCTACTTCCTGTTTACTATGAGTCACACTGAGGTTCTGGGTTCAGACCTGCAGACTCAAGACTCCCCCTAGTGGTACTTAGTGGTATTACAGCAGAGACAGAACAGGCCTGGCTCATAGTTCAGTTCAAGACCATCCACCTTCAAGTGTATTAAAAAAACTGTGCTTTTAAACTAGAAACAACACAAATAACTAGTTTGTCTGGTTCAGTATACACATGGAGGGATAACGGGAAAACTTGCACTCAAGTTTTTCTTTTTCTTTTGCTTCCAGGAAACTTAGCAATAAAACAAATGAAAATGAACTTACTGCTAAGTCAGTTTTACTCTCAGGAGGATACACAACCAGAAAAGTGTATAATGGCCATAACAACCTCCTTCCTTTGAAATAATTAAAATTGTGCAAACTAGACTTGTGAATGTAACATATTTATATATGACTGTTACAAATGAGCCTCACATCTATGAGTCTAACCTGAACCATACTTATCAACATTGTTCTTATCTCAGTAGCACAAAGTACATATGGCATTTCCTGTGAGTATTATGTGTAATTTGCTGGTTCAGAGATCCCTGGATGCTCACTCAGTGGAGGTGGTGATTATTTCCTTTGGATGTCGGGAGGGAGCCTCACACTGGCTGGAGGAGACAGGTTTTCAGTACGACATGCTGTTGGACTCAGACAGAGAGGTTAGGCATCGACATTAACACAAAGACACAAACAAAACCCACGGCCAAAAGGATCCAGTTCTGCATCACTAATGCTTTAAACCAAATGTTGAAGCCTCTTAGTTTCTCACTGTTCTGAAAATTGTGTCATATACCTGCTATTGTTAAAGCAGAGTATGACTTTCATCACAAATTTTTAAAACCTCAGTGATATCCTAATTATCTCTAATCCATTAGTCTTTCTGTGCTTATGCACCTGAATCACTTCCCTCACGTTGAACAACTTCGAAAATGACTCCATCGTAAATACAGTCCTCTTGTTTACATAACAAACCAAAACGTCGCTTTTCACTGAAATGGCTTTTTCTGATATTTTGTCGTGAAGTGCATTGTGGGAATGGAAATTCCTTGCAGCAGCAATTTTGCTGTCTCCTCATGAGTGCTGAACCCAAATGTCACCTTTACCTCCATCCACCGGCCAGACTCATTCTTTAAAACAACCCTGGTGGACTGTATAATTTTACGTTTTTACGCTTGTTTTCTTGTCGAATCTGTGAGAAACTGCTTTTGCTCGGTCGCCATTCCCACATTGCACTTCTGCAAAAAAATGTCCAGAAAGGTCTGAGTGTTGTTTCGGTTTGTTATGTAAACAAGAGGACTGTGTTTATGATGGAGTCATTTTCGAAGTTGTTCACCATGAGGCAAGTGATTCAGGTGCATAAGCACGGAAAGGATTAGTGATAATTACGAAATCACTGGGGTTTGACAAACCCCCCAAAAAAATTGTTAAAGTCATACACTGCTTTTAATATTGTCAAGATATTCCCGATTAAAAAAATATTTAAACCTTCAACAAGTAAATGTAATTTAACCTGGTTTGAGGTGTTTAGTGAATCCTGGTGGTTGTAGTGTCAGTATTTTTCCTGACTGTGTAAACTGCTGTTGTGGGTCACAGTTATACACTGCCTTTGGCCTGGGAGCATCTGTGCGGAAAGTACTGAACTTCAGTAACATGCTGCTCTACGCTGAATATGTCATGGACCATATGGAGTTTCCACGAGGGCTTCCTTCAATTCAAGACGATATGTTTCAGGTAAAATGATGCACATGGAGTGGGGGGGTGGAGTAAGTAAATAAAGTTCTGACATGTGGACAATGAAGATGAGCACTAGTGTCAAGTCCCCATTCTGTTTAAGTCTGTATCATACACATAACAGAGTTTTTAGAAAAGAATATCCACATTTGTGTTCATTTCAGTTACTCTACAACTGGGTTTGATAATCTGCTTAGTTCAGTGTTTTGTACATTTCTTAGTGAACCTTCCTCAGTTTTTGTGACTTTGGGCTCTCTGTGGGTTTTTTCAGCTGGGAGGTGACTTTGTTCTGGATGAATATGGGACGGTGCTGTTTTCTCACCGCTGTCACAGTCCCATCGACCGACCCACAGTGGACCACATTTTATCAGCACAGTGAACATTCAAGGCCCTCATGCATATCACACATTCATTTAAGGAAAACACAAAGAGGTGACAAAGTTCTGAATACAAGCAGAAATACAACATATACATCTGGAATTGAAAATTGGAAATGTTCCTCTGATACTATTTTACTGCCACTGATCATACTAACTGTTTAGTTGGCGCAAAAAGTGGCAAATTGTGTTTTGCTGTTGTATGCTGTAAAAATATGAGGAAAAAATTAAAAACTACTTGGAAATGACTGTTTCCTGGACTCTGCGTTTATTTGAGGAGCTCTTTCAAAGGGATGCATGTAGACATAAAGATGCAGGAACAGAATTTAACAATACTCACCTTTGGTTTTCCAATGTCATTCATATCAGCTTCTGTCAATCAGACATTTAACCCCTACCTGTCTGAAAACACCGATGTGAAGCCAATTCTCTGTCATTTCTAAAGCCCACAAACAGTGGATTCAGAGAGGTGGCTGAATTGTTGTTTCCTCTCACACCATGGAAAAAACTGAAACAAACTAATACTTTCAGTGTCGGGAAGGTCAGAAAACAAAAAAGTGTTTCTTAAAGTCCAACATAATATCATAAAATGTCTCATATATTCAATTATTAGTAATTGCTCTAACCAATAATCAATCAAAAATAGTTAAAGAAGGAAATAACAAGTAACTGATTTAAAAGTTGAGTGTGTCATCAGCATCCATACAAATCTGATGTTAATGTTGTCATGTTGTAATGTAAGAATTCTGTGTCATAATAAAAACTAATGCATAAACTGTAACTTGGAAATATAGTTACAACGTGAAACATGTTGTTTTACAAGATTTTTTCACACTGGATGTTTGTCTGACTCGGCTCCAAAATGCTTCCATTATTTTCATGAGTAAAAAATGTGAAGCCTTCATCAGTGAAACTAGTATGATTCTAATGTCTGAAAATGAAACCTGAGCAGTTCTGAACACCTGTTATTTAATAAAACTCAGCAGCATCGCAGTAAAGAATCACCCCATTCTGATATATAACATATATAATATACACGTCCAATCCGATGAGGTTAAAGTCTTCACAGACAAACTCAGTTCATACAAATCTTGATCCATTTTCAATTTCTAAACCTTTTCTGTAAAGAAGATGGGATGCTGGGAGGAGTTTCTACTTTTTAAAAGCTGACAAACAATCATTGTTGATGTTTCGCATATTAAAAGGCGTCTTCTGCATTTTTTTCAAAGTCCAGACAAAAACACCCTTAATTGTTCTATTTATGATTATGAAATGCACATCTAATTGAGGGTTGTTGTTGTTCAGGCTTTTGTTCCAATGTAGGTTCCAACAAAAGCTGCCCCACATACGTAGTATGGTCTAAATAGGACTGAATGGGACTGAACAGAGACCTGTGGGTATAAACTGTACAGAAAATCACTGGTATGCATGAGGACAGAGATTCCCTCAAGCGTAAACATCCATGTCACTGTAGGGAAGGAGGGTGTCTGAGGTTTACATGATGACTTCTGCACACATATTTATGATATGTATGGAATGAAGGCGTTAGTGCAGTGCTACTCAAACCTTGTACGGTGGAGTACCCCCTGCAACATACTTTTTCAGCCAAGTACCCCCAACTCTCACTTCAGCATTTTTGATTGATAAAAATTAGACAAAATTTATTCCTGTGCTAAAGGTGTCTGTTTATAATTTCGAAACTTTGTAAACAAACAACATATATTTAACTGTAATATATAAAAAATAACACATTTTTAAAGTAAATTTTGCGTGCAAAATATAAAATGAAAAGTGCCCTCTTTCACTGATAATAAAAATAAATAAATTGATCTCATCTTATAACAGGTTAAGAGGGTCAAGACAAAATTGGACATATTGTCTGAAAATGTGATTTTTCTATAATATGCTTATTAGGTTATTTTTCTGTTGAGAAAACCTAACGTTCTTTTAATGTAAAACTGAAATATTCTTGGTGTGCTATATCGATGGGAATCTTTTCCTGTGAATGACATATGGAGAGGAAACTGTTTGTTTCACATAACAGGGCTCCTCTGACCCGTTAAATGAGGGCAGGGGAGGGTTTGGGGGGGGGGCATGTTGGAGATGAAGGAGACAGTTATATTAAAATACTCAGGACCAGTTGGAAACTATTCCAGAATACTTGAAGGGGTGGCGTCCTCAGACATAAACCACAGGATACAAGAACCTTCCTGATACGGGATTTTCATCTGTGTTTTCTACCAGAAAATCAGCAAGAGCCACCAGGTCAAGAAGAAAAAAAGATTTAATTAGAGAAAAATGCCCGAGGAGGAAAAAAGAGAGAAACTAGCCAAAGTTATCAGACAGTGGAACAACAACAGACTGGACCTGTTTGAAATCAGTCGACCTGATGAGGTGAGGAAACAAAAACACAAACAGAAAACACACTGATCCACAAAAAACACATAGGCAGGCATTTGGTGTGTTCCCATTTAAGTATTGATTTAGTATTTATGTTAGCATTTGCAATGTAACAAAAAGGAGAGTAGGAGTTAAATGTATGTCTATTGTTTGACCACACACTTTGAAAATGTACTAACACGTACATGTGTGATTAATATGTGAAATGAGAATATACAAAGAAAATATTAGTGTGTGACCATGACCGAACTGTTGACATTAACCTACTGTCATATAAAGTGAGCCGTGTTATTACTGTGTATTTATGTAAATGTATATAATTGAGAAATGGATTTGTCAGTCCAGACTCATAGAGCTGTTCAACTATTATTTTTGAAGTGGACATTAGGGTTTGGGTTCTAAAAACTTCCATCATGGTTTATTTATTTGTTTGTTTGTTATCTGACATATTTGAATTAAAAGGAGGAGCTGAGGAAAACCAAGAGGTGAAACTCATCAGACTAATGTTATCTACTGAAACCACAGACAACTACTCATCTACTCATTCATACTCATACCATTTGTAGAGTTTACAAGATGAATAAACACATTAACTGACTCTATGTGGAGTAACTAGCGAGTTAGACCACGTAATCTGATATAAATTAATGCTAAAATGAGCTAATGTAACTAAGTTAATAGGCTACTGATAAATGTCACGAGCGATTCCACACATGGTCTTATTAGTCTAAATTATTTGATAATGATAATGATAATGATGATGATGATGATGATGATGATGATGATGATAATGATAATGATAATGATAATGATGATGATGATGATGATGATAATGATGATGATGATGATGATGATGATGATGCTGATGAAATTCTTTATTCAGTCATCACATAATACAGCCACTGTCAACACTACAAACATTACCAACTGGTTAGTGACTGAAAAGGCACAGGCAAAAGCATAATGCTTATATTAATGCCTGCCCTGCATAACAAATTAAGCTACCCAGCCTTCAATATAGGAAAAATAAAAAATAAAAATGCAAACAACCAAACAAAGAAAGAAAGAAGCAAAAACGTAAAGAAGTGAAACTAAACCAAACAAACAGAAAACATAACCAACCAAATTAATGGTAATTTAACGTAGACTAGAAAATAAATTATTTACTAATTCATTATTAGATTTCTCACAGCTTCAGTAGTTCTGTCTGAAAAAGTATGTTTGATTCAATAAGAATGAATATTTTAAACAACCACACCCACAATCAGGACATGTAACTTCAAGCCTTTATATAATTTAATGTGTTCCATGAAAACTCATCCACCATCCTGTTGTACC
The DNA here is from genome assembly GCF_902148855.1 of Sphaeramia orbicularis. Lineage (NCBI taxonomy): Eukaryota > Metazoa > Chordata > Actinopteri > Kurtiformes > Apogonidae > Sphaeramia > Sphaeramia orbicularis. The sequence continues at coordinate 5,390,172 of NC_043978.1, read as the reverse complement.
AGGCTGGAAACATGTTTATTTCTGCCAGAATGTCAGAGGCAGCTCCAAGTGGACATGTGAGGAACTGCAGGTCTTGACACTAATGTGTTGACCTCACTTCTGTGTGTCGTACATATAGTTTTGGTTTATGTTGTGTTGCTGTTTGGAACCGGATGTAACAGTAGCAGAAGCAGAGGTGTATATTTGCTTTGTGTCTGGCACTATATAACAAAGCCTACACTAAAGCATCTTAAAAACCCAAAAATATATGTTTCATTTCATAAAGTCTGGCAATAACCACGTGTAATAAAATAAAATTTGTTTGCGTAATATTCCGTGCTTTCATTCATGTCTTTTTTCTATTTCTCATGTTGCATTTGTTTTATTTTGCATGTTTGTGTTGTTCTGTTTTGCTTTTTTCCTTTTTTCATCTTTTTTCATCATCTTTTACAGCACTAGGTCTGAAATTAGTTTTATTGGCTAATTAATCACGTGACGAAGGGATGACTGTTAAAAAGAATCAATTTGGTCAATGCTGATATATTCACTGTCATGTTGAATGTTGTTAACTGTCCCTTAAAAGTAAATGAAAACGCAACAAAGAAACTTAGTCAAAGATGTGTAGAGAACATGTTGTTATTGGCCCAACATACAGCTAAAGGGTATAGATATCAAATCCTCATGTGTGGCTCCTTTTCCTTTCAGAATCTTGAGTTTCATGGCGTGATGCGTTTCTACTTTGAGGATCTTACTGGAGGAAATGTTGCTACAAAATGCCTGCGTGTTTGCAGTAACTCTTCAACTCAAGAGGTTTTAGATACTCTCTCTGAGAAATTCAGGCCTGATATGAAAATGCTGACCACTTGTTATTCCCTGTATGAGATCCAAGGCAGGACGGGTAAGTATTCAACCTGGTTTAGACTAGACTGTAAAGTTAGATAAGAAGAAGTGTTTACAAGTCAATAGCCTCACTATAAATCATTTAGAAATCATTTACAAGGGTACATTTTTGCCTTATGATTATATTTTAAGTTAAAACAATCATGTTTTATGCTTAAGTGTCACCATATGTAGTGATAAAGAATACATACATGCGGTAACATAAGCTCAAACCACTTTTCTGTGTTTTATGTGAAAGAACGTAAACTGGATTTAGATGAGAAACCTTTGGTGGTTCAGTTAAACTGGAGTGTGGACGACAGAGAAGGACGGTTTGTGCTAAAGAAAGACCAGGAGAGTTTGGAGGTACCTTTAAAATATCTGAATAAGGCTTTAAATATGTGATTCTGTAGGTTTTTTTGACATCTTTTCTTATTCCTACTTTTTGCTGTGTGTGTTAAACGATAAAGAAAAACTGTCATGAAAAGGACAAAGGAAGCATGATCCAAAACTTCAAGAGGACGCTGTCTAAAAAAGACAAAAAACAGAGGAAGAAAAATGCCACAGGGGATGGGTAAGGCTTTGCTCTTTATCAGTTATGTTGTCATTTCATGGTCTCAGTATGAGCTAATAAATTAGTAAATCAACATCCAGGTCAACTGAAACACCACTGAAGAGCAGCGACATCTGCATGTCTGACCAGGAAATGAAAGATGAGAAGCAGCTCAGGCCGAGTGCTGCTGGTGAGTGATCTGAAAATCAGAAGACAAAGACAACCATGGTGTGATCTGAAAATCATAAAACAAACAGATCCATTACAAACAGAACACATACCTGTGGGTGCTTAAAGCATGTTCTCCATAGCTACAGTACAGAGTTTTGTTTCTTTGTCATCAGGGCTCATCAGGCACGTGCACAGAAATTTTGGGGGGCAGGTGCTCAAGACAAAAAAAAGGGCATAATAATCAAGAGTGACTAACAGAATCTCTATGAAGCTGACAACGCAGTACACACATTTTTAAAAAATGTTTTCTGACAGAGTTGAAGCATAAATATTACATTAGTAATGTACCACAATCTACCTCACCAGACTGTCATGTAGCTCGACTTAAGACCAACCTTCATTTCAATAGTTGCGATTTTAAATGAAACAAAACTAGTGAACTTGCCAGAAGTAAGGGACGTTGTCAAGCTGAAGAAGGAGTCTTATTAAGCCTTGTTGGCTCATGGGACTCCCAAGGCAGTTGACAGGTAGCAAGAGGCCAGGCGTGCCACAGCCCGAGTGGTTGTGGAAGCAAAAACTCAGGTCTGGGAGGACTTCAGGGAGGCGATGGAGGAGGACTATCGGTTGGCTTTGAAGAAACTCTGGTGAACCGTCCAGCACGTCAGGAGGGGAAAGCAGTGCACCACCAACACTGTTTACAGTGGAGGCGGGGAACAGCTGACCTCAACTGGGGATGTTGTCAGGTGGTGGAAGGAATACTTCAAGGGTCTCCTCGATCCCACTGCCACATCTTCTGTAGAGGAAGTAGAGGCTGAGGTCTCAGAGGTGGACTCGTCCATCACCCAAGCTGAAGTCATCAAGGTGGTTGGCAAGCTCCTTGGTGGCAGGGCACCGGGGATGGATGAGATTCACCCTGAGTACCTTAAGTCCATGGATGTGCAGGGACTGTCTTGGTTGGCATGTCTCTGTAACATCGCATGGAAGTCGGGGACAGTACCTCTGGATTAGCAGACTGGGGTGGTGGTCTCCCTTCTTGAAAAGGGGGACCAGAGGGTGTGCTCTGATCACTTTTCTCATCCAGGGCAAAAGGGCAGGTGCTTGAGCACCACTAGGGGTCTGTCTGTGCACGTGCCTGGGGATAATTGACAGGTTTTTGCTCTAGTTGGATGTAATTGTATTGTTTCTCATGTGACTTTTCTCTGTTAAAATGCAGGTGGTGTGTCTGGTCCTGGATTACCAGTTGGTTTAACATTCACTGATAACTGTGAGTAAGAGAATAGAAGAAATCAGTTGAGTTTCTCCAAAACAGAAACAGTTGAGACTGCACTGGACGCTGTACATGAATATTGACTACAATACTACACTGGTTACTACAAAAGTAGAGTCTCTTCTTTTCCTTTGGGCTGTTCCCTTCAGGAGTCACCACAGCAAAACATCTTCCTTCATCTAACCCTATCATCTACATTCCCTTCTGTCACACCAACTACCTTCATGTCCTCTTTCACTACATCCATAAATCTGGTCTTGGGTCTTCCTCTAGACCAGGGGTCACCAACCCTGGTTCTCAAGATCTACTATCCTGCATCTTTTAGATGTTTTCTTCTTCCTCTCCCTCCCTTTGACGGTTGTTATCAGGCTTCTGCAGAGCTTGATCATAGGCTTATCATTTGAATCAGGTGTGTTGGAAGAGGAATACATCTAAAACATACAGGATAGCAGATCTCAAGGACCAGGGTTGGTGACCCCTGCTGTAGACCTACTGCCTGGCAGTTCCAACCTCAGCATCCTTCTACCAATACATTCACTGTCCCTCCTCTGTACATGTCCAAACCATCTAAGTCTGACCTCTCCAACTTTTTCTCCAAAACATCTACCATGTGCTGTTCCTCTGATGTACTCATTCCTGATCCGATCCATCCTGGTCCCTCCCAAAGAGAACCTCCTCATCTTAACCTCTACTTCCTCCAGCCCTGCCTCCTGTCTTTTCCTCTGTGCCACTGTCTCTGACCCATACAACATGGCTGCTCTCACCACTGTTTTCTACACCTTTCCTTTCATTCTTGCTGAAACTCTTTTATCACACAGCACACCTGGCAGTTTTCTCTACCCATTCCAATCTGCTTGCACATGCTTCTTCACCTCTTTTCCATACTCACCATTGCTCTGGACTGTTGACCCTAGGTACCTAAAATCCTCCACCTTCTTTATCTCTGCTCCTTGTAACTTCACTGTTCCACTTTGGTCCCTCACACACATGTATTCTGTCTTGCTGCTACTGATCTTCCAGTGGTGTAGTCCAGGGTATACAGTGGTATACAGCGTATACCCACTCATTTTTCAGTCAGCATTGTGTATACCCACTTCTAAATCCCCCCGATGCGCACTATTCAGTAGCATCTGAGCCAAATTGCTTATTTTTTCTCCTAGAATGGTGAAGCTGTGACCCGCCCTGCTCTGCCTCTAATTGGCTAGTGCTCAGTGCCTTCACTGATTATATTAGTTAACTTTAGGCATGAGGACTGATGAGCCAATCAGAGGCAGAGTAGGGCAGGTCATGCCAAGGAAAATATTGCTAACTAGTGCCGGCCACCTCTGGAACCTGACTGGACATCTCAGGTGGCAGTGCCACCCCAGTTGACTGATAGGTCACTGCACGTCTCATTGAAAAATGCACGATTATTGGAAATGCAAAGAGAAAGGCAGAATAAATGTCTTTCAAGTGAGTGGCACATATCGAGAGAACCTACTTTCATGGAATACATAATTCTGAGGTAAGTTTGAAGGTGGTTTCCAAATGAGTCACTGTTAAACTACTAGTCATATGACTGCACATTTAGAGAAGAGATTTTGTCGCCAATAGTTAAACTGTGTGAGTAGGCTAACATTATGAAAGGCTAACACTATGAAAGGCTGTTACCTTATGTTTGGCTCATGTTGAGTGCATTTACATTCATTTACATTCATGCAGCTGCTTATGTGACCAGTAATACCAACAAACTGCTCCTGATCAAGTCATGATAATTTTACAATAGTGAGCAAATACTACTGACAGATTTTTGGGTAAACTAAATAGAGTAGTCTGACATCCCACTGTTTCTAAAATAGGGTGTTTTTTCTGGAGTACTTAAAAAATGTTTTTAAAAGGCAAAAATTGAGAGTATACCCACTTCTCCAGGGACCACTACACCACTGTGATCTTCATCCCTCTCCTTTCCAGAACAGACCTCCATCTCTCTAGGTTTTCCTCCACCTGTTCCCTGCTCCCATCACAGATCACAATGTCATCTGCAAACATCATAGTCCATGGATAATCCTGTCTAACTTCATCTGTCAGTCTGTCCATCACCACAGCAAATAAGAAAGGGTTCAAAAGCTGACCCCTGATGCACTCCCACCTCCACCTTCAACTCCTATATCACACCCACAGTCCACCTCACCACTGTCTTACAGCTCTGGTACATGTCCTGTACTACTCTAACATACATCTCTGCCACTCCAGACTTCCTCATACAAAATCACAGCTTTTCTTTGGACACCCTGTCATATGCTTTCATATGCAGATCTACAAAAACACAATTTTATCCTTCTGACCTTCTCTGTACGTCTCCATCAGCATCCTCAATTAAAATACTGCATCTGTTGTACTCTTTCTAGGCATGAAGCCATACTGTGACATACAGCAGGTTATGACGTATGTAATGAAATAGTCAAAATAAGTTCCCATGCTAAGTCTTATTTTACTGATGACAGTCTTAGTCCCTTGTATTTTCCATAAAACAGAGGAAACAGTCACACTTTAAGCTTTAATTACCAACAGTCACTTGTTGAGTTTAATTTTGAGCTGTAAAACCTCCCATGTGTTATCACTGTCAGGTCCGGCCCTGTTCATGTGGAGGCCTTAAACAAGACAAGTAAACCCCCCCCCACCATCCAATACATCCATAAACACAAAAAAAATTTCACTCCGAATTATGACTAATTCATGTCAAAAGCTCACCGGCTATACATACCAATGTGTTATATTTTAACACAGCAACAGTAAAACAATAAAGACTAGAATAAATACTGACTGACTTTGGTGCAGGAGGCTGGGGTTTGTATCCTGGTCAGGGTGTTCCCAGTTTCTGATGCACTCACCACCTGTCAGAAAGCCCATAAGGGGCTGGTGCACTGCAGCTGGAGAAGTGGCAGGATGTGGGCACGTCTAAGACGACTTGTCTTAAAAGGGTTAAAATCCCACTAGTTGTGTTGCTCTGGGGCGCTGTTAAGGGGGGGGGGAGTGAACTTGACAAATTCATGGACCCATACAGCAGTGGCATGGGCCTGGAGTTAGAGGAATAGTAAAGCGTCTTCAGTTTCAGTTTCACTTTGCGCACTACCCTCCCCCCAGCTCTGACAACCACGTGCTACTACCCCCACCCCCACCCCAGCTCGACAATCACGGACCGCTAACCCTGCTCCAACGATCATGGATTGCTAACACTCCTGTTCTAACATAACGTATGTATGACTGACAAAAACGCATTTGGCATAGAGCAGTGTTTATTGCATATAAACAGTTATAGTCATTTGGACATGGTGAAACCACTTGCTCCTACAAACTGACTAATCACTTTATCCTGGGTTGCCAGGTTTTCATTACAATCACTGTTTTCACTCAACAAATCAAATGACATGATACATAAGTTTGGAGCCCCCGGTGGCTACGGGGTCCTAAGCAGTGGCGTAGTTCTCTTATAGGGCTCCGATTACTGCTATTGGTTTTAGGTCTATTCACAGGTGTCCACAGGTATTTGCTCTGGACCAAAATCAAATCTTAACTGTGGATTCCCAGACTGCTTCGGTCTGAAATAGCTCCTCCCTTTTTAAAGAATGTGTTTCAGGACTGAGGAAGGAATCGATGGACTTCTACAGAAGCATCTGTCTGCTCTACTGTCTCTAAACATCTACCTGTCGATTGCACATTTTGATCTGTCTTCTATTTTTATGCACATTTTCCATCCTGCCCTTTTCATTATTTCAGGTTGTATTTCAGCAGCTTTCATCTGCCGTCTGCTCTTTTCCATTACAGTGGAGGATGCCTTCCTGTCTGCTGTCATTAACTACACCCACAGCTCCACGGTCCACTTCAGGCTGTCGCCGGCCTACATCCTGTACGCCGCGGGCCGCTTCGTTCTTCATTGCCAAAAAAGGCGTGGCTCCGCATCCCCAGCACAAACCCACAGAGTTACCTTGATCACAAGAAAAATGGTCGCCCTGACAGGAAAAGTCATCCAGGCAAGTCCAGGAAAACTTTAGTTAAAGTGACACTGAAAATGACAGTCACAACAAACCCCTGATGAGTTTCAGCTCTTATCATCATCAACACCATGACAGTATTCTCTGTCTGAGTACACAGGCAGCCCGGGTTCTAACATCCCAGTCACATGTTCCAGATGTTGTGTGGTTGTTGGTGACGGCGCTGTTGTATTTATGGTGCAGAGGCAGCGGGACATCACCGGCGCTCTCACCTTCTGGATGGCCAACTCCTCTGAGCTGCTTAACTTCCTCAAACATGACAAGGACCTCAGCCCACTGACACAGCAAAGCCAGGTGGATTTAGCCCACGTGGTCCACAAATCCTACAGGTACACACAACACAGCACAACACATTATGAAAACACACACTCACACTGCTACATCGGAAGGAAAACTGCATAATAACTTCAAAATGATGCAGCTGAAAATGTAGTAGTGATGTTATATGTTACATTTGATGAATTTTGAATAACTTTTCTTACAAATATTCCAACATGGGCTGTAAAATCAAAGCAGCAGGCTAAATATAGACTAGATATAGGCTAAATATAGAATAGATCCACATTTAGGGGATGTAAGAGGATGCAATTCCAGAAAGTGAATGTAATATTCACAATTATATTTTCATTAGTGTATAATGACACAAAAAATGACAATCATGATTTCATACCTTAGAATGATCCATTTACACAGTATGGCCACACCCTCACCTGGACTGAGCTCAGCAAATAGTTCAGATCCTTCCTTTGGATAATTACTGATATTTACAATGATTACTGATAATTACTGATATTTACTATGATTACTGATAATTACTAATGTTTACTTTGATTACTGATATTTACTGATAACTACTGATGATTACTGATATTTACTGATAATTACTGATGATTACTGATAATTACTGATATTTACTGATGATTACTGGTATTTACTGATGATTAGTGATAGTGACTCATGCAGTACCTTTTCATTCCTTAAACATTCTTCAGTTTAATAGAAGGATAAAGATTGGACTGTGTTTAATGGATAAAGTCAAACTCCACTGGCCTCCTTCATTGTCCAGTTCATTCCTCTGACTTGCAGCTTCTCTTCCTGTTTCGTCATATTGTGCATTTGTGACTTTTTATGATCTCTTTATTGTGGACCGTTAACCTTGGTTAACTGATCACAAATACAGTAACGTGAAGCTGTAATAGACGTAGACTAATAAGTATTTAGAAATCTCTTGCCTACATTTACTAACCAAAGTTTCATTCTTATGTGTGTTTTATTCCACCAAGTTATCTAACACAGTGTCTCCAGAAGGAACTGACAAAGCATCTGCCAATATTTCTGATTGATCCAGACCAACATGGAGCTTTGCCTGCTGGCATAGGTAAAGCTCTGCTTATTCAGTCCCTGTCATGTGCAGTAATGGTCATGTTGTGATTGGCTCCTTATTCATGAATGGTAGATGTGATCAGATGCTTCTCTTCATTAAAAGTGTTTGTACCACACTGCAAATATTCAACAAGTAAAAGTTCTGCATTTAAAAGCATGGGTAAGTAAAAGTGTTAACTATCAAAGGTATAAGTATCAAACACCAGAGTTACTGTACAGTAAAATGGTACCTATCACTGTTGATGATGAAATGAACCTGAGCTTCAGACCAAAGTAGTACAAGAGATAGATAATAGAAATGATCGAGTATGGTATTTATAGTCATGCACAATATTTTAACAGAGTTATTCAGGTGTCATTGCTGTTGCTCAGACTCTAATTAGCTGTTTTTCTGTCTTGCAGAGATGGTTCTGGATACACTGATGAACACCATGTCTGTCGTACGCCGCTGTCGGGTCAACGCTGCCCTCACCATTCAGCTGTTCTCCCAGCTCTTCCATTTCATCAGCGCTTGGCTCTTCAATCGGCTGATGAGGCCGGACACCGACACCCCAGGTCTGTGCTCACATTACTGGGGGGCTGCCATCCGCCAGAGGCTGACGGCCATCGAAGCCTGGGCTGAGAGGCAGGGCCTGGAGCTGGCTGCAGACTGCCACCTGGGTCACATCATCCAGGTAATGGACCAAACTGAACCAGGCCTGAGAATCAGTGAAAACCAACACTGCATTAAATAAAACCACTGTTCTATGATAACATCCACATTACTGCAGTGGTTAGTGCAAAATATGGGAATTACATTTTTACGATCTAGCACCCCTGGATTAATACTTAATTATTCTGCTGTTGATAATGCACCATTATTACATTTTCAGCTTTTAAAAGGTATGTTGTGCATTTTGTAGTAACCACAATAATATAGAGAGGGCCTTCTGCTGTAGCCCCATGGGACCTTATTTTGGGAAAAAAAAAAAAAAATTATGAATGGTAGTCAATAGCGTGAAACAAACCATTTTTGATCCTGTTTTTATTGTATCACCTTTTACACATATGATATTTGAGTCTTTATATAATATTTATTATGATAAAGGTAAGAATGTCACAGATGATGATAAAGATAATAAAGAAAAATCTAGTTTTGGGTTAAACAGTTTGGTGGACTGATAGAAAATATCAATCAATCAATCAAGAGAAAGATCTATCCATCTCTATCTATAACATATTCAAGCTGAATATTATTAAATACAACAGTTTATCACAAAATGTGGATGTTAATATATAAGAAGTGGAAAATTGGTTCAATTATTACACCACAATGGGGTGTTTTTACATAATGCTCTGCTTTTTTCAATCCTTTTGTTCAGTTTAACATCCAGTAAAAACAGGATGTCACTTTCCACAGTCACTAAATAAGTTCTGTATCGGAATCCATAATAATAATAATAATCCATTTCTTAACTGTTTTTGCTTTGCAGGTTTAGTCTCAGTGTTAATTGACAGTGTCAGTACATATTCCAGTGAGTACCAGCTCAAATAGTCTGACTGTTTCCAGGCAACCGCGCTCCTGACCATGAATAAGTACTCAATGCAAAACGTGAAGGACATCCAGAAAACCTGCTTCAAGTTGAACTCCCTGCAGCTGCAGACTCTGTTGACCAACTACCTGTATGCAGCCAATGAGCCTCATATCCCCCCCGTGAGTACCCCCTCCTCATGTTTTTTTCTGCTCATTTGTATCTACTGTATACAGATGCTTCCCATCACAAATCAGACAAATGATGAGATCCTGAAGAAATGGAATGAAACCCCAGTCAGTCAGCTCATGTACAACAGCCTTTATGTGAATGGAGACAGAGTCAAACTATCAGAATATTAGGATACAATAATGACTCTGCAAACAACACTATAAACTACGTATTTCATGTTTTGACAATGCATGAGAGAAGTACATATGTGTGTGTGTGTGTGTGTGTGTGTGTGTGTGTGCCAGGCCAGTTTTCTGATTGAAACAAAATATATGAAGAAAATTTTGCAGACAGGCAAAAAAAAAACAAAAAACACACAATTACCACAATAGACATGAGTTTTAATAAACCAGCCACAATATACAGAACCCATTTACAAAACAGTTAAGACATTTTGTACATTGTATTAAACATCAAATTTGTGATTTATTTATTCACTTGAGCCTATATCTAAAAACACACAGAGGGAATTTTCAGTGTTTTGATCAGATTTTGTTTGTGCGTGTTTTTGCAACACACTCAAATAGTTGGGAAATGGGTAACATCAGGCTAACAATTTGGATATTGAAGTAATACTGTAAGATTCAATAATCATGTGGGTCACTGATAATAAGTGAGAGGATCAGTATTGGACATAAAGCCTTTTGTGAGACACATATTTGGCAAAATGATCTATACGTCTTAAACAGCTTATATCTATGTAAAAAAAAAAAAAGTGAAAAGTGCGTGTCCTGCAGTAGATCACAGTCTGTACCCACATATTTGGGAAAGTGCCATATCCTACTGTAACCAGGAAAGTACAAGTTTCTGCTTTTTTGCATTAAAAATTCTTTTGAGTAAAAACAGCATGACACAACTTTTTTCAGATACATTTGAATCTTTTTTGATGAGTCTCCTTTACAGTGGACAGCTTCTTTATTTATTTATTTTTTAAATAAAGCTGTGAAACTCTTGTCCCTGAAATTGGACAAAAAGTCCAAGCTAAGTCTCAAGAGGTTATGTATGGGTAGTGAATCTATACTCTATAGAGCAAACACTTGGACCAGGACTTTCTTTAAAATGAAGGTCGTGCACAGATATATGTTGTTATTTTTTTAATGGAGGGAAAAAAAGCTATAAGAAAATGTTTGTATTAGTGTGGACTGGACTAGTCATGGATGGGTGATGGCCAAACTTTATCAAAGATGTCTGTTAGTTCCAAAACAATATTTGGCAATACAAAACTGCAGAGAATTTAAGTTTTTCCTTTTCAACTGTTGGTTGACGGACACTTATAGGACACTAGAGGACTGTTGTTGCAAAACTTAATTTGAGTCAGCAACAAGCAAAACCACAACTACGAGTGTGTGTTTTGCATAACTGCTTCCATATCTTATTTTTCATTTGTGTTAATTATTTACCCTTAATTTATCCAGGAAGGTCTGTGACGTCCATCATCCATCAGTTCAGTGAGTCCAGGTCAAAATAAAAACAACTGTTTAACATGGAAACAATTTCACATGGAAAACATGTTCAATACATAAAAGCACCTACTCTACCCTGATAGTGACAATATTCAACTTTTCACTGAGTAAATAAAGTTTTTAGAGTGCTTCTGCTGCTGTTACTATGGCTACTCCTAGTAGCAGTTGCCATGGTAACACTTCCACAGTTACATCTACTAAGATTTCCAGACTGATACTACGAGTCATATCAGTTTTATTTATGTAGGCTATAGTCACACAATACGAGCAAAAATGAAGCAGATCTGAAATGCCTTTCAAATACAGAGTCACTGTCATGTTCCCAGGGTTCTGGTTTGGGTTCAGACCTGGAACCAGAGGATCCTGGAATGTACCCTGCTAATGTAGGCCAGTTGTGACACTTACAAGCATCTTTACCCATTTCACCACATGGAAAAGGAAACAGCATCTGCATATTCACACAGATGGACCAATAAACCATCTGTTTAACTTCCCAGACAGAACATGCAGGTATAAACGTGTCCGTGCATGTATCTGTTGTGTATCTGTGTTAAATGTAGGCATTCTGCAAAATGAATAAAGTCACACATACTGTAGCTGAACGGTCATTTGATGACAGATGCACCAGAATCAAATCAGTCAAAACTTTCAGTTCATCAGTGATGATCTGTGGACTTTTCATACTAGCCTGGCAGGGAAGACACTGGGATCAAGACGTTGGTCCACCCGGGGCAAGGCTCAGCCGTTCATTCTTCTTGTGCAAACCCTGTGAATTCCCTAGATATGGGAATTTGCACTGCATCATTTCTGCTAGTGGGGGACTGCATTCACACTCTCCCCTGATTTCCCTATATTGTCAGTGATGTGCCCATGAGCATGGCACTTAACCCCCAGTTTGCTCCCCCAGCCGCCTGATATGGCCAAACCCAGCGTGGTGTTGCTGGTTCTAGTCAGGGGTTAAATGCATGTTCATATGTAAATTACACACCGACAAAAATAAAGATTCTTAAATCCTTATGAATTATGTAAGTCATAAACACAAAGACAGTCACACACTGACACACACAGAGACACACAGAACCACTAACCCTGTGGCCTGGCATTCACTGTAACAAGTTTTACAATCTGCTCAACATATGAGGCCTTTTCTCCTTCACTCAGACTTTCACTGTAGCATTAAAATACTATTCAAGTAGTACTAAAGCACAGCTCCTTCTTCTGCTTCCAGCGGTCTCCTATCAGCCTCAGGTAAGAGGTCAGAGGTCACATTCAGCTGCAGGGTTGGCATCTGTTTTTGCCTCATGAAATGCAGATTCTTTTTCCATGCTGTGGAATGTCAGTGTAGAATGATGATCACCATTTGCTGAGGTGAGTATTTGCCGGGGTCTCATGAATCTCGCTGCCCTCACTCCAGGATTTGATGGATGCTGTGGTGACAGTGGCGGCGGCTTCAGCAGATCACCTGATTGGAAGTGAGGGGCGGGACATCCATCTGGAGGAGAGCCTGGACCTCCACTTGCCCTTCCTGCTGCCGGATGGAGGATACTCCTGTGACACCGTCAGAGGAATCCCTCCAGGGTTTAGGGAATTTTTGGAGCCACTTTGCCGGAAAGGTAGAGGATCATGACAAATCATACCCCAAATGAGATAAAATTAAAATCATCCTTATATTTTTTTGTATATCCTTCTCTTTCAGGTCTCTGCTCTTTAATCTCTGAGCCAAACTCCAATGGGGATTGGACGATACACTTCACAGATCCCACCCCTTCTACAGAAACCACTTATCTGGTAAATCGTCAACACTGTGTTGTCAAGATTAAATCAATATTTTGTCCAATGATCATGTATATTAGTCATGATTTTCTTCAACAGACTGAACACAAAGAGCCAGAGATCGTGACAATCACATTGAATAAACCTGTGAACAGTGGAATGGGCGTTAGCATTGTGGCCGCAAAGGTGACTGTCCACTCAAAGACGTCTTATTCACTTACTGTCATTTGTAATAAATGCATTTAATAGCTCAATAACTAACATCCCTCAAATTTTGTTACAGGGAGCAGGACAAAATGATCTTGGGATTTATATCAAATCTATTGTTAAGGCAGGACCAGCTGACAGGGTGAGAGCCAGAATCCTTTCTCCACAAGTGTTAAATTTAAAGCTGGAGATAATATTCATAGTCTGTGTTTTATGTGCAGAATGGCAGGTTATCAGCTGGAGACCAGCTGCTCTGTGTGGATGGACAAAGCCTTATTGGACTGAGCCAAGAAAGGTACATCATAACAGATACTTCAATCCAATTTACTTATTTATAGGACAGAAAATCACGTGACAAAAGGTCTCAGACGGAAGGGCCTCACAATCAGTGGCTCTGAAGTCCTGAGACACATGGTTCAGATGAGAAAAACTGAATTTATATATACTGTCTTAACCAAAAGCCATGACTGTTCTGAGGGGTTTCCAAGTTTCATGTAGCCACCGTAGGGGTATTCAGGTGGTTGCAATATCCAACTTCACCACTAGATGTCAATAAATACATACACTGAGCCTTCACAGTCTGTGTTGAAGTTCACAGGCGGCATTCTGCTGCATGAAAAAACAACAGGAACCTCTGGGATGCAACTATATGCTGTAAAAGTCAGGTTATGACAAAGGCACACTTTTGGGCATTTTCTCTTGCAGTCATTTTTAAAACTATGGCTTGTATCTCCATATGTAAATGTTCCACCAAAACAACTTCTCCACAGACATTATTTTACATTATTTTGAGACACGGGGTCTGTCCAAAATCTCATACTATGTTCTACATATGCAATATCTATGCTAATACTAAACATGCTTTGTGTAAATAAACAGTAGAATTTATTTGTGTGGATGCACCACTCAGGGTGTGAAAACATGTCACTTCCTGGCTGGTTACCAAGGTTACAGGTCAGAGGATGGCGATACATAACCTTGGTAACCTGCCAGTCACAACTCTATCTACATGTGTGAAGTACTATGTACTATTACAGCATCTACGGGACTATTTGCTGTACTATCAGCTTTGTAATAGTACAGACTGGCCTGGTGTTTGTGTATGTACTACTACTGTTAACCAGCTGTTGGACTGTTCATGTTCTGTTGTGTGTTGTTGCCACAACTGTGTTGTGTATCCAAAGCTTGTATACAGTAGTATTTACCCAGTAATTGTATTCAGTTCAAATACTATGGTTTCTGACCTGCTATAAAATGTCATGTATTGTTTTATCCTACCAGGAGAATGTAGGTCCCAAAGGAAAATATGATTCATGTAAAGGAATCTAAAATAGTCAAACAGCCCCTGGAGATTTCACCTTTTATAACCTTTTGACAGTGGACGACACTGGGCTGATCTCCACAACCGGAACCACTGAGGAGTGGAGATGTGCGTTAGATGAAACTGTACTCTTTGTCTCTCCTGACCATATTGATGATGTTGATGTAGGGCGGCTGCTGTCCTGATGAGAACGGGCCCCGTTGTGACCTTAAAGGTCGCAAAGTTTGGAGCGAGTTTCCACGGTCTGGGGGCCTTACTGAATGAACTCCCCCCAGGTAAGAGCTCAGTGCAAATGAAGCTGTCTTTTCCTACTTTCCATTCTTCACTACCTACTCCAAACCTCCTCTTCCTTCAGCTGATACAACCCACAGCGTCACAAAGCCAAACAGCACTGGTGGGACTGTCTCCAAAGCTGTGGACCCTGGCTCCTCAGATCAGCTGCAATATAACAGCAAGAGAAAAAAAGGCCCGATAATGGAGAGGAACCGACAGCTCCATCAGTCCAATCCCAATGTGACAAGTGGGTGCACTTCTAATTTGACTACGGATTGCTGCTGGGCGCGTGCAGTAATACTTTAACATGGGTTATGTTGAACGCTTCAGGGCAGGTCACAAGAACAACTCTAGTATTTCTATTTTCTCTGTGTTTCAGCATACTTTTGGCCGCAGGATGGAAATGAACTCTTCGACCCTGTTGTGAGAGCGAACATCACTGCTGTTTCCACTATCAACCTTTGTAGTGACGTGAGGCTTTTCTAGTTTTCTGCATTTTATTTCTTATACATATTTGGAAATAGTTCAGTTTAGATCGCAAGCTGCATACGTCAAGTGGAATAAAAATACTAAATACTGTCTAATATTATTTTTTAATGATTTTACTGTACATTGTTTTTACTGCTCAGACGTTTCACAGGGAATACTTGACACTTCCAGCCCAGAAATTCCAGGACAAAAGCAGATCTGAGTCCTGTCAACAACAGCAAGCATTCAAGGTGTCTTTAAAACCATTAGACAACCAGAGCATCAATAAGAGAACCTATATGGTATGTGTTTATTAATGTACTGCTTATCATATGCACTATTTACCAGTAGAGGATAGAAGTCTTCAGAGCCTTTAGTTTTATAAAAAAAAAAAAAATCATTATAGAACACTGTGAAAATACTCCTCTATAAGCAGCAGTTCTGTATCGGATGGATGGATGGATGGATATTTTTCGGTTAAGGGAGATCAATAACAAAACTGGCATTGGCTATTGGTCAAACTATGTGCTATTGTAAATATTGGTAGAATACTTGTTATCTGTCATCCCCACTCATAACAGTGACAGACCTTTAGCTACTAAAACCATAACTGCTTGGCTAAACACAGAAAGGTTACTGGAAAAAAATACATCAAAGTATAGAGATTGAGTAAAAGTACTAAGTAAATTGCACCACTACTATTCAATCAACAAAAAACCCCAAAATAAAACAAAAAATACAAAACAGTAAAATAATGAGTGTGTGTGGTTTTAAGTGCCAAAATGTGCTTGTTTGTGCCTCCAGCGCCAAGCCCTGTCACAGGAGAACTTGTGTATGGAGAGTGGGCGCCCTCTGCTGGACAAAAGGCAGGACACGTGGCAGCTGCAGCACACAAAGCAAACCATCAGTCACTTCTCATCTTTCCCAATTCGACAGAGTATTTCCACTCATGATATTCTCTCTGACAGCGATTCTCCTACCAGAACACAGCAGGGTTCCAGAACAAGTAGCACCAAACTGTGGAAAAGCCCTTTTACACAACAGCCAACTCCTACACCATCTGTCCAGCCAATACGCATAGACATCCCTTTAACCAGAGCTGTGACCACACAGTCCAATCCTTCACTGACCACCTTTCAGCAAAGCTCCACTGCACTGAAGATGAGCCTAGCCTCCAACCTACATGGACATACAGCTCAAAACCAGGCAGCTCATATTTATGCACGTCCAGTTTCTGCACCTAAGATGGTCCCTCACATCCCATCACAGCCACTCAGGGCACATGGAGGTCCAACTGCGAAAGAACAGCTCAGCATTACTCCAACAAAACATGTCTCCTTCCAAGTGCCTCCCACAGAGCAGAAGACAAGCCCAGTGAGGGTCCAGGAGCTCCAGGAGGTGTCAGACCCCGGTAGGAGGGAGGATCTCGAGCAGCTGGAGAAGCAGAGAAGGCTGGAGGACGTGGAGGTCCTGGGGCAGGAGGTGCAGCAGCTTCAGGCTAAAACCAAGCGCACAGCGGAGGAGAACGAGCGACTTCAGAGGCTTAGCCTGGAGTGGAAGTTTCAGAAGAGGCTGGAGGAGATTCAGCAGAGAGGAGAAGAGGATGAGGAGGAGGTGGATGAAGATCTGGACATGATGATGACCATACAGGAGCTGGATACACGAGCACAGGTAAAACATGGGAACGAGAAAATGTATATATACTGTGTATACATCCAAGAATATAGACAGAGGCCTGTTGTGCATGCTCAGCTCTTTTGAGATCTACCCACATTTTTTTTTATACAACTGTTATATTAACAGTGCAAACCTAGAAAATACTGTGTAGTAAAAACCAAAATGACTTTGTGGTGGGTGTGGGATAGAGATACAAGAGGTTTTGTCTGGACCTGCTACATGGTTTGTTCACCAACTCCATTAACTCACTTTCTAGCAACAAATCTACATTTGAATCATATATTTTTCAAGAAAATACAAGCAATAATTTAGAAAGATAAAAGTTTCCCTGTTCTCCTTTGTTTTTCCCATATTACAGAGCTGGATAAAATAGAAATGCTGCATAAAGTGTAGAACTGAAATAACAATAGCTGATAACTCATTTCTGTCCAGTTGAAGTTTTAACAGTGAGTGAAAATTAAAGAGACCAGATTATGTGGTAGAACAATATCAGAAGTGTAGAAGTGGAACATTTAAAACATTTCTAAGTGATAAAAGTGTTTTATGTCAAAGCATGTATTAATAAAATGATGTAAAACCCTGAATTAAACCATAATAAATAGAGATATGAAATTTTATTGCGCTTTTTATATAATTTTAATCTCCAGGGGAAATGATCAAAAGTACCAATTTATGAAATCAGTTTAGTTATATTTGTTATAAAAATGATATAAGTACTTATCATTGTATGTTTCCTTCTATTTTTAGAACAAGAGAAGCAGTGGTGTCAACAATGATTCTAAAAACCTGCAAAATCAGACACAATCTCATTTCACCCAAAGAGGTGACCAAGCAGATCCAGGTAATCACTCAGAGTTCTAAAATGAATCCACAGGAGACTGTTGATCAGACTTTTATTTTTTACATGTGATGTGTTTGGCAGATCAGAGGCCCAGTGGACTTAGTCCAGACGTTCACAACACAACAGCAAAACAGTAAGAACACACATGTACACACAGAAGTACCACAACCAGGTCATTACAGGAATTAACCCCAGCCCTACAAACAATCACACACTCACATTTCCCTGAGGTAAACACATAACACTAAATTATGTTCATATTTGAGTCCCTTAAGAGCTTTCCCACTAGTTCAAGTATTCCTGTCAATATTTTTCAGTTCCTTCTTTTTTTTTTTTTTTGCAGAGACCAGAGACAGAAACTCCAGAGAACGTCTGCTCCTGAAAAGCTGACGTTCAAAGAGCGTCAGCGTCTGTTTGCCCTGACATCCAGTGCATGAGTGAGGAGGAAAGGCCTCGGACACAGAAACCCACTTAGGCCCAGTTTACACGACAATGCTCTTGGGTGAAAACGACAAAATATTTGATCAGATATGCCTTTCGTTTAGATGGCGACGGAGTTTTTGGGGGTTGAAAGCGCAAAAAAGTGAAACCACCTTCCAGAGTGGAAATCTTAAAAATGCTCAACTCTCGTGTCACTGTCTAAAGGGTTGAAAACGCAAAACTGCGTTTTCTCGTCGTGTAGAGTTTACATTACACGCATGCGCCAGTACAGGAAAACAACATGTCAGATTATTTCCCTGTGACGGATCCTTCAACTTGCCCTAGCCGCTCTAATTTACATCCAAGAGTCGTTTCAGCAATTATCATGAATCTTTATAGAGTAGAGAAAGAGCAGAGAAGGCACATTAACTACCTTCAGCAAATTATTGATGCACCAATACAGAAGAGGAAAAGCAGACAGTTGTGGATGAGACCTGGGAGGACTGTTCACTGGTGGGACAACTTTGTTAATGGAGTAGTTGATGACCGTGCATGGCATAAATAATAATAGAAGAATAATAATAGGAAATTTCACACACTTTTGTGTGTCCGTCTGCATGCAGATTTTCCCTCAAAATGCACGTCTAAACGCGGAATTAAAAGTGAGAACACAACACCACTTTTGCGTTTTTGGTTCAGATCATTACCGTCTAAACATAGCCTTTGGCCACATCCAGACGACAACGCTTGTGGTATTTTTGTTTTGTGGATTCTAAAAGTTTCATGTATCGTTTCAAGAAATATCTGCGTCAAGGTGGGAACAGGAACACTGGGTTAAAACGGTGTAATATATATGCTACACCCATATGTGGCGCTGTACACAAACGCTGACAGAGCCACAGAATACACTAAGATCACAGACGACTGGAGTAAGCATACGCGTGAGGTTACATCCGGGGTTTTCTTCTTCTGGTCACATGGTACTATGGCGTCATCGTTTCCAAAAAAAATGGTGTTTGCCTATCCATACGGCAACACGAGGGTGGTGTGAGCTTTTTGCGCTCTGGGACCCGTTCTCCAAATATACCGTTTCAGGGCACTGACAACGCCAGTGTCATGTGCATGAAACACCAAAACAATATTTAAGTTTTGCAGATTGACATAATTTCGTTGTCGTGTGTAGGGGGCGTTTGGACAGATACAGTAGGATATCAGACATGATAAATATTACATATCAGATAATGTGGTAGGACAGTGACAGGACTCAGTGCTGAGTGAAGACAACGTATATGCACTTACTGAGGACATGTTGGTCTGTTCGTCTTGTTTCTTAAATGTCCTAAGCAGGGATGCAAACGTCAAGGTGACACATACACACCCCCTTTAGGGAACTCTGGGGTCGTGCTCCACCAGAGGAAAATGTATTGTCAGTATGTAGATGAAGGAGGAACTAACCCTAGAATTAATAAATTAACAGATGTGATGTACAGTCGGTAATTTCACTGAAATGCTATTCTTTAAAACACATCTTTATGAATTTGTTTGGACTGAAATTTTACAGACTGAGACATTACTGATACAAATACTACTGATACTGATGCTGAAAAATGTCTTGAGTTTCCAATAATACATCAGAGGAGGGTATATCCTCTATATGGCCCCCTCTCACATTAAAGTTTGACCTGTTTTAACTTTTCCCATCTTTTCTTGATTCTAATATCCCACTGCCTTATATGCTGCTTTGATCATTATGCGCTAAATAATAAGGTCAGTACAGTTGTTGATATTCTGAATATGAGCAGAACGCACAGAATAGTTTTTATCATTTGACAAAAAAAACCCTAGAAAACCTTCCAAGTCCATCAGAGTCTACAACAGCTCAGTCTGATGATTTTCATGATCATTTTATGGTCTTCACCTGTTTAGCCTTCAGTCCAACACTGTCACTGACTGAAGGAGGAGAAATGTTTCATTCTTTCCCAGACCTACAATAACCTTTATATAAGGAACATCCATCCATCCAAAAACCACTTAAACCTCGTAAGGGCACTGGAGTCTGTCCTGGCCACCTATGTATATCCTATTTACATTTACTATTTTGAATTTATCTGCATTTTTTAAAAATTTAATTCCTTATAATGTTCTACTTATGTAATTATATTTGAATACTTCTTTTAATTGTCATTGACTGATTTAATTTATAGCTTGTTTTCATTGTTGTCATGATGTGAATTCTATTAGTTTTACAGCTGGACTCATAGATCTTACAGTGAGTGGAAACAGATCCAGGAGATAAAACAGCTTCTAAAGCAACTTCTAAAAACCACACAAACTGTGAAAGATTTCAACTTTAATACATACAACATTTTGACATCAGTATTGTAATTAAAGTAAAATGACAGTAATGTATCTCTACTCCAACCTGGACCTGAAGCTGCATTTCTTCAGTTCACTGCTAGTTTGCATCCCTGCTTAAGGTTTGACTGTATCACTGACTCAGTTTTGTTTGTTTAATCACTGTTTACATACTTGCTAATGTTTCCTAATTGTTCATATTAAACGTATTCATTCATATTTGAGGCACTTACATTTGTCTTCTGTTATATCCATGTCATTACCATTACTGTGCCTGTTGGGTTGTAAAACCTACTTAGTGCGCTGGTAAAACTGCACCACCGCCTTCTCCTGTTCATGAGTTTCGATGGAGCCTGGGCGTAGTCTGCGGATTTCACTGACGGCTTCGACCCCCGATATCTTCCTGGTCTTGACCAAGTAACAGGCCAGCATGGTCCCGGTCCTCCCATGGCCGTGCATGCAGTGAACTGCAATGCCCTGAATGATGACAACAACAGTTGTGTTTTAACATCCATTTGTAATGTTGCACTAACTAATTCAGTACATGTACTAATTCAGTACGTGAAGAAAATCTGACACTAAGGGAACAACCAATTGTAAAACTAAATTATTAAGTATGGGGAAAAATGAAAAGACCACTGTTTTTTACTATGTATTCCATAGGAAGGATTTTGCCTAAATATTTTATTTGAAAGGTACTGAATTCTAAGTATAAATGCCACAAGCAATGAATACTGATAATTAACTGTTACAAATGACAACATAAACATTTATACTTTTTCTCTTCACTTTATAAAACTATTAGGGTATAAACTTTATAAAAGTCTACTCTTGTAAAGAAGAGCCATTCTGACCATATAAATCTGTTACATTTCTGTTTGTCTTTTCAGTAAATTCATGATGTTAAAAGATGCTCAAAGATAAATTTATTTGAGTTTTAGTGGTTATGAGTTGAGGAAAACAAAGGAAATACAGTAATGGAAGTTTGAAGTTCATCCAGCTGGTTTTACACATGCAAATGGTAGAGAAATGCTAAATAACTGCAGTTTCTCAAATAATTAAAATAAGACAGTTATGAATACAAAACAGAATAATTCTCATCTAATAACAGAATGGTCAAAGTAATAAAACCCAGTGTAATTTTGGCCTCAAATAATACAAAGGAAACAGTACAGTATATTTTAAACAACAAATACAATATTTGGCAAAAAAAAAAAAAAAGCAAAAGAACTGGTAATAGTGAGACCCATAGGTTAGTGCAACACCCTTTAAAATACTGTCAAATACTGGAATTACACTGATTACACATTAGAGAAAAGATTCCCAGGTCATTAAAAACACCGCTGGGATAAGTTAGGTCTGTACAGTCTGAGGAGTTAAAAAAACAGCGGCTGTCACACATGTATGTGCGACGAACAAAATGTGGACTCGTCATTTTTCATATTCCTTCAAGCTTTTGTCAAAATATCCCAAAAACTATGCCTTTAGTCAAATTACAACACAAATGTGTCACATGCAATGTAAGTCCTTCAGAAACACGATGAAACAGATGAAAACTGGTCATAATTTGGTTGTGACTCACATTTTATATTTAGATCATGCATTGTGATTCTACCTCAGATACCTGCATGTGATCACCCAGTCCTGCACAACACTGGTGTTTAACTTGAAAAGAGTTCAGACATTGTTCATACAGCTTCCATATTCAGTTCACTCAATGTTCACTGCTGGTTTTGGCTGCTTTATGATGTTGTTAGTGCAAAAATACAAGCAGCTCATCTTTGTTCGGTGACATCAAGCTGTAGAATGTAATCTTGTCCACTTTATTCCTTCTCCATCTGATTTCCAGTGGATATAAAAAGTCTACACACCCCTGTTCAAATGCCAGGTTTTTGTGATATAAAATAATAAGACCAAGATAAATAATTTCAAAACTTTTTCCACCATTAATGAGACCTATAACCTGTACAAGTCAATTGAAAAACAAACATTTTAAATATTTTAAGGGGAAAAATAAAAAAACTTACAATAACCTGGTTGCACACATATTCACACCCTTAAACTAATACTTTGTTGCAGCCCCTTTGGTTTTTATTACTGCTCTCAGTCTTTTTGGGTAGAAGTCTATCAGTGTGGTACATCTTGATGTAGCCATATTTGCCCACTCTTCTTTGTAAAAATGCTCCATATCTGTCAGACTGTGAGGGCATGTCCTGTGCACAACCCTCTTCAGATCACCCCACAGATGTTCGATTGGACTCAGGTCTGGGCTTTGGTGGACCATTCCAAAACCTTCATCTTCTTCTGGTGAAGCCATTCTTTGTTGATTTGGATGTGGGCTTTGGATCACTTTCGTGCTAAGAGATGAAGTTCCTCTTCATCTTCATCTTTCTAGCAGCAGCCTGAAGGTTTTGGTCCAACACTGACTGGTATTTGGAACTGTTCAGAATTCCCTCCACCTTGTCTAAGTCCCCAGTTCGAGCTGAAGAAAAACAGCCCCAAAGCATGATGCTGCCGCCACCGTGCTTCACTGTAGATCTGGTGTTTTTTTGGTGATGAGCAGTGTTGTGTCTGTGCCAAACATACCTTCTGGAATTATGGCCAAAAAATTCCACCTTGGTTTCATCCAACCAGAACACATTCTCCCACATGTGTTGGGGAGATTTCAAATGTGTTTGGTTGGTGTGTCTTTATATCGGTTTTGGAGGCATGTCCAGTTCTTTGTCATGTCACTGTTGTGCCATATTTTCTTCACTTGATGATGACTGTCTTCACTGTGTTCCATGGTTTATTTCATGCCTTTTCCTGACTGATACCTTTGAACAATGAGATCCCACTGATGCTTTGGAAGCTCTCTGCGGACCATGGCTTGTACTGTAAGATGTGACTACAAAAATGTCAGGAAAAGCCTACTAGAACAGTCCAGTTTATTTGGGGTTAATCAGAGGGTCTTTAAATGATGGCAGCTGTATGCTGACTACCATTTAACACGAGTTTGAATGTGACTGGTTAATTCTGAACACAGCCACATCCCCGGTTATAAGACCATGTGCACACTTGTGCAACTACATTATCTCAGTTGTTTATTTTCACTTCCCCTCCCTAAAAGATTTCAATTTAGTTGTAGAGGTTATAGGTTACATTAATGGTGCAAAAGGCTTTGAAATGATTTATCTTGGTCTAATTTTTTTTACATCACAAAAACCTAGCATTTTAGCAAGGGTGTGCAGAATTTTTAGATCCACTGTATGTAGGACTCATATTCCAGTAAACTAGTTCAGTATCCAGTTAGGTGGATTTGTAGCCAGAAGACAAATCTAGATGGGATCTTGCAGAGTCTGGAAACTATTTTGAAGTCTAAGCCTTCTTTTCAGTTTTTGATGGATGTGAGTTCTTACCTCACCCTTCGCGTTTGCCTCCTCCACCAGGGACAGGAATCGGTCAATCTGACTTGGTGAGGGGGGGGTAAAGTCAGCGATCTTGATGTGATGCAGGTTTAGGTCTGGGCATGTGTCATAGTAAGGTGGTTTCCTCTCACACAGGCAGACCAGGTGTTTTATGCCGTTGTCCAGCAGATACTGGTATTCATACGTCATCCTGGGCATCGCCAGCCCGGCCACTTTACCTGGATCCACCCACGAGAAATTATGAGGAGCCATGGATGTCATGATACTCAACAACTGAGGGAGAGAATCAGGAAATGGGTCAGATTTGATTATGTGACAACATACAAGTGACTGACAGTGTCTCAACATTTACCCATTTAACTGATCTGATGTAGTTTTACCATCATTTCACCCTCAGGTCAATAAAAGACGTAGGTGGATCAGGTCACAACAAACCAAATGTTGGACGAAGTCTATATTAATCAAAGACAATATGGGACATGTTTTCAACGCTAAAACGTAAACCTACATTTAACGTCTTACAATGTAAATAATAATAAGATATTAGACTAATATAAGTATAAAATAAGCACACACGATAAAAACATCATTTCACTTTGAAAATTAAGAAAATAAGATTAACAAAAACTGAACAAATGAATTGAAAAATAATGAACAAAATAAGCAGCAACTTAAAACTTGAACAAAGTAAGCAAAATCCGGAGCAAAATGAACAAAATCTGAAGAAAACAATTTTTTAAAATGGCAAAATGAATTCCTAATGACAAGCTTTAGGACCAGTGTCTCATACCTATTCACTATTCACCCGGTGTCCCTTTTCCCCACTCCCCTCTAGGGGAGGGGCTACTTGTTTAAGTTGTAGCCGCCTGGGGCCCAAAGACAACAGGATCCGAGGTGACTCATCTGTGCCCTGTCCTGACCTGTGACCCCAGACCTCCTTACCCTTACCTGTCTCATCTGACTACACGGACCCCCTAATGTGCCCACACCCTACTGCATGTTTACAGACTGGAACTACATCCACAAATGGATGTCCATCAGTCCTGGTGCATCTACAGCCTGTCCGTCCATGGGAGTGGATCTCTCCTTCACTGTGGTTCTCCCTAAGGTTTCTCTTTTCCCACTGGGCTTTTGGAGTTTTTCCTTGCCGAGAAGGAGGGTCTAAGGACGGGGGATGACCAGGACATTAATCCATTTCCTTCATCTACTGTTTATTTGACTGTTGTTTGTTTTCATATCCAACTAATTCTGTAAAGCCCTGTGAGGCAACCTTGTTGTGATATAGGGCTCTACAGATAAAAATTTAATTGAATACCTTCAGTTCACTTTATTTTACTTACCCAAAAATTCACTTTTTGTGTACATTTTCTAAACATTAATTTACTTATCTGTTTAAATCTATAGATTCTACTCAAAATCTCCATGTGGGCACTGTCTGAACATGTTCGACAAAGAGAAAAAGACAAGGGCCAAAAATCATGCAAAGAGTTTTCTACACACTACACTACACTACATTTTATTTATTTGTTTATGTTTGTTTGTTTATATTTTTTAAAAAATATGTCTCATACTCAGATTTGTTGCAGTAAAATGGCCGATGCATCTCAAAAACCTAGAATATAATTATTAAATATTATTACTTTTCAGCTATTTTAGGAAGCGAAAATTCCATATTTTCTAGACTTACTACATGTGTACTAAAACGTTTCTTGCTTTCTTGTTTCTTGCTAACATTCTTGATAATAGTTTTGATGGTTCCTGAATACATTTCAAAAAAAGTGCATCTCATAGTATTAGAATATTTCAAGGGTTACTAAATGACCATTTATTGCAGGGTTAGTTCATAGATAAATACCTTTCTGCAGTCAACTCAGTGATGATTTGGGAAGGTCAACAAATTCATCTGACATTGAGATATTACTACAGACCATGCTTCCATCTGCTGACAAGCTAAATGAAGATCCTGATCTTCTTTTCTAAAAGGGTCTGACACCTGTCCACAGCACAAAACCACTGGGAATGGGTCTGTTGATGCCCGTGACCTATAGGATACTATACTGAATATTGATAACTTTGTTTCATCGATCCAAAATACATTACAGCTAAAATTTACTTAGGGGGTCAAATGAGTGGCCATTTTTGTCAAAAAAAAAAAAAGTTCTAAGAAATGCATAGAACTGTGTTGAATTAATGCTAATACATTTGTGCACAGACTATTATTATTATTATTATTATTATTATTATTATTATTATTATTTGACAGGGAAGCTCTATTTTCAGAAATATTGGATTTGGAATAGCACGTGTATGTGAAAACTTTTGCTGGTGGACGGACGTGACATTACCCATGGTCAGTACCAGTACTTTATTAGTAGTAAACTTATAGACTTACTATTGCTATTTATCCTCTTATTCATAAATGTTAGTATTGTGGATCTAAAACAATAATAGCTTATCAAATACACGAAATGTGGCAGTGGACGGATGTGACATGGTTGTTACGGATCTCATCATACTGATGCTCGGCAGCCATGTCACCATTTCCACAAATGACCCCTGTGCAAAAACTAGTATCATAATTATTTATTGAATGGTTTATCATCATACTAAAGAGTAAATAACAATATAGAATTGTTATTTCTTTATAAAAATACTTATTATTACAAAACTGTTGATTTAAAAAGTGACGTGTGACATTCTTAATGTATGTATTGGTGTAACATAAGCAGGATGGATCAGCACCATACTCCATATTGCAACCTGTAAAAATAAAACATGTGATATGGAGTATATAATCTTGTGAGAAAAATTGGGGAATCTAAAATAGAATATTTGTTTTTCAGGTAAATTCAGTTAAAATATAGCTTGGCCATTTGTGACATGAAAATATAGCATTAATTGTGATGAAATTGGACATTTTTCACCTGAAAACATAGTTCATATGACCATCAACATGTTGCAACAGAACTGAAATCCTGTAAATTTGAATAACTTGCATTTACCAACACAAAATTCCTTTGGGGATCCACTACGTGGAACCAGCTCGACTCGCCTCAGCTCGACTCGGTATTCCTGGAGACCGTTTCCATTACAAGATACTACTGACTAGAGATGGGACTTTTGGCTCTTTGAAGGGAGCCGTTCAATCAGGAGCTGTTCACTGAAAAGAACTGTTCAAGACTGGCTCTTTTATGTTTTTTGCATTATTTTGAAACACCAATGTTTTAATGACTAAATAGGCTACATGTGATGACTGACATTGGATTTTAAAGGTGTTTAATTGTAAATATTATCTTACCGTAAAAAAGAATAGTTAGTTAAAATGTGTGGGCTAAATACATGACATGAGAGGTGACATTAGGCAAATGCTGGAATTGGACCAAAAACATCACGGTACATTATGTGGACTAGTCTGTAGCCTAAAAATGAAGAAGAAAATAAAACATTTTCTTATGAAATAACATTTTATTCTCCTCAAAACAAGAAAAATAAATGTGTGTAAACATACGGAAAAAATTGCACAAAACACAACAGTGATTAATCACTGCAATTACAGTACTTAAATACCTAAAAAAAACTGTAGCGCAAATAAAATACTTAAAGTAACATTGCAAAATACCTGATATCTCTAATGTAAATATCAAAATGATTCCACATCAGGAGTTCTCTCACTTCTACTCTGTATATAAAGCCAATGCCTCCTTAAAAAAAAAAAAAAAAAAAAAAATTAACGGCTCTTTACAAAGACTCGGTTCCCATCGTTCATTTCAAAGAGCCGTTCAAAATATTCGATTCGTTCGTGAACGTCACATCACTACTACTGACTTTACAGTACCTGGTCGTCATAGCGATGGAAAGCGTTACTTCCGTGTCGTCTGTTCAGAGTTGCCGATAAACTCGTTCGTTGCGTGTTGTCTCGCCTGAATTTTTACGTCGGCCACCAAAGACTGAATCTCTTCGACCAACCATGGTGTAGTTTGGGGCTGTTATCATGTGGATTAATGTACCGCTATATTTACTGTCCACTTCCGCATCTGTTTTTTGTAAAACGGCGGGTCACAGAGACAACTGTCTGACCAATCAGTAGTCTGCAGTGTTATACGTCACGTTTTAGTATCTGGTCCCCAGTCCTGGAACCTCGGCGGAGGTGATACCAAAAAAGTAGTACCGGGTACCAGATTCCAGGTCCTTTATCGTAATAGAAACGCAAAAAGGCCGAGTCGAGCCGATATCACGCAGTGGAAACGGGGCATACTTATGCACAAAGACATAAATAAGACCTCTAAGCTAATTTTAGCCGATTAAAGTTTCACAGTTTTAACTAAATTATGGAAAATAAACTAATCTGATAATTCTATTTTTAGATGCTGTATATAGTGACCTTGTTGTTAAGAATTCCTTATCTACTGCAGGGCTGATGCTGATCCATTTTAATGTGGATGAACTGAAACCTGTTTGTTAGAGCTGGTCTGTCTTAACTCTGTCCATCTTCAGATTACCTGACGTTTGTCTTAACCCATCTTTAAGTGATCCGAGGTGATTTGACATATACAACCCTACTATCATCACGTATATGAAGAGCAGTGAAAAACTGCAAACAGAAAAAAGAAAGGCGAATCTTAACGCTGCTCTCCGTATGCATTAATATTTTAGTATACCAAAATATTGTCCAAGTCAGGTCAACAGGGGAAAATGCAAAGGAGTGTCAGGGCTAATATCCTGCCTGACAAGGGATTAGTTTGACAAGACAATTTTTCAACCTCATCTGCAACAGGTCTGGTGTGGAAAACACTTCATAGGCCTGTAAAACCTTTCCATCTAGAATGATCAGACCATAGTTATAAAACATGTTAACAAACAGAGCCTCAGTATCTGTCTTTACTGTTCCTTCGACTAATGGAAACTGTAGGTTTTCAGTATATTCACTATCAGGCTGAAAAACGCGTCAACTGCTGCACAACAAACTCTTGACACTTACATTTCTTCTGCTTGTGGAGTAGATCTCTGCAATTTCCCAGTTTGGGATCAATGAAGTATATCTACCAATAGATGGTCTGCTACTTGTTAAGCTAATGCTACGTAGCTAAAGCTAACTGTTAAGCTAGCAGAGCCGTGTCCACATGGGCATGTCAGCCAACTAAACTACTGCACCGCCTAACACAACTAGTGTGTTACACAACCATGTAGGTGTGTCTGGTCCGACTTTAGGTGTAGCCCTGAACTAAAAGGACCGCTCATTCATCATCATTCTGGCTAACAGCTGTCATTTTCAGTCAGCTTGAAAACGCAGCTAGGAAGTTAAACGTGGTACATTAGCATAAAAGCGAGTCGAAGTTAACGTTATCGGAGAAAAGACGTTTTCACAAGTATCTGTCATAGTTCTAAGTTAACATATGAAACAGTAGTATTTTTAAAACAGAACTACATGACCTATATACTAAGTAATAAATCAATAATAAAGTATTCTTAATCAACTACTCACTTTATTAACTGTAACTTGTCAGGATGGCCGAGCGGTCTAAGGCGCTGCGTTCAGGTCGCAGTCTCCCCTGGAGGCGTGGGTTCGAATCCCACTTCTGACAGTACTTTTTTTGTTTTTCCCTTTCCCCATGATATGCAGAACCTCAATGGAGTTACACTACATACATTTATCCAGCAGCAAGGCACTGCTATCACATCCCCCACATTGTCATTTTACATATTGCATTTCACAAAACACACACATTCCCCTGTGTCTGGAGAATCTGCTTTAAAACCTGAATCATCTCTTATAACACATTTTACTTTTAGTAGAAATCATGGTCATTCCACAGTTTCACTAACACATGCATGTTTAAATGAATTGGACAGCCTACCTGTGTAAACAGAAACACTGTTAATGTGTGTTCGTCGACATTCTGTAAAGATATTAGAGTCAAAGTGTTATTGTTGTTAAACTGTAGGAAGCATCACAACCCACTACAGCCATATTAATCATTGTTTAACTGTGTAGAAGTTTGGAATTATCAGCTACAACGTCACATTTTAACTGAGAAACAACAATCCCATATAATAGAAATCATAGTTAATATAAGTCAGTTGCTCTTGGGCAGACCATGTACATTGTTACCTCCGAGGTTGTTTCTTAAGTGGAGTCTGCAAATGTCTATTTACACACCATCACCACACCCATGATATTCACTATGTGGGATCGACAAGGCAGAGACTAAACTCTGACATGTTCATACGACTCGCATCTTTTCTCAGATTCATGCAACTGGTGGTTTTGTGACTCTCCCTGTTACAACAATACCCGTGTCCCTAAGATGAGTTCACAAGTGAATAATATGCTGGCGTTTCATTATGGATATTAATGTATAGAAACAACAGTTATCATTCAAGTACAATAACTAATATGTGAATGACTCTGAGTCTTATTTAAGCCCTTGTTATTTTAGACCGTAGAATAGACTTCTTCTTCTTCTTCGAGCCAATCTCCCTGGCATCGAGACCACTGTGGCTCGCCATTGCCTTCGTTGGGCAGGACACGTCAGAAGAATGCCGACAACCCGACTCCCCCGCCAGATCCTATTTTCACAACTTGAAACTGACACAAGACCCAGGGGTGCTCCCAAACGTCGATTTTGCGACCAACTGAGGGCCACGCTCCTTCGCTGCGGCATCGACCATGCCAACTGGGAGACCCTTGCTGAGGACCGAACTGTGTGGACGCGTACCATCACTCAGGGAACAGCCCGCATGGAGATTTCAATTCAGTTCAATTCAATTTTATTTGTATAGCCAATATCACAACAAGGTTATCTCAAAGGGCTTTACAGAGTCAGTAGCAATGACGTTCTGAAGCAGAGGCCAAGAGACAGCAACGTAAAGAGCAGCTCCTCCTTCCTCGATCACCACTCACCCTGCCCTGCACAAAGTGTCCCCGGCTCTTCCGCTCTGCTCTGGGCCTGAGCAGCCATATCAAACATCGTCACCCCCCGAAAAGCTGAGGTTGATTCTGACATGGACCCAATGCTCGAACACGACCTACTGCCGATGATGATGATTTTAGACCATAGAATACAGGAACAAATTATACAATGTCAAATGTTATTTTGAGTTTTCTTTCCTCTTGTACATCGTGTAATTGCTAGCAATTAACCGAACGAGCTAAAGTAAAATCAGATTAACTAACGTGTTCGTTGCGGTAAAGTTCACAACGTAAATCAATACACTTTATGAGCGATACGGTCAAATTATTTATTACGTTATGTTATATCACACCTTAGGAAATGTTTACGTACTTTGAAGTGTCAATGCCAATGCAGTAGCCTGAGGTAATCTGTGGCGATAGTGCTGCTCCGCCCTGATTGGTCAAATGTTGGAAATGTTGGAAGTGGGGGGATGGGCCATGGTGATTGGCTGAGAATGTTGGAGGGGTGCAACGCGATTGGCCCTCGCGTCCAACATTCTCCAACATTTCCCCTGCCGTTCCTTCAGCAGCTGCCTACAGGTTGCAGTCTCCCCTGAAGGCGTGAGTTCGAATCCCATTTCTGACAATCCTTTTTTTTTTTTTTTTTTTTTTTTAATGATATGCAGAGCCTCAACTCAGATACACTACATAGGACACCGGGTGTGGACCCCAGGCCTCAGCAACAAGGTACTGCTATCATATCCCCCACACTGTCATTTTACATTTTGCTTTTCACTTTCATTTAAACAATATTCAAATCCTAATTGTGTGGTTTTGTGTGTACTCTGTACAAAACACACACATCCCCCTGTGTTTGGAGAATCTACTTTACAGCCTGAATCATCTCTTATAACACAACATTTTATTTTTAATAGAAATCATGGTCATTCTGCAGTTTCACTAATACATGCATATTTAAATGAATTGGACAGCCTACCTGTGTGAAGAACATAGATAGCTAACAGAAACACTGTTAATATGTGTGTGTTTGTTTACATTCTGTAAAGATATTAAAGTCTCTCAGGAAAGTCTTCGACGTACTGTCCACAAGCTGGCTTTCCTGTGACCATCAAAAAGGCCTATTTTACAAGTTTGAAAGATGCACTTTGCAAATACTACTCAAATCAAATCCATACACATTCTGGTAATTCCAGGAAGCTTTTCAGTACAATAAGCTATACACAGCCATCCTCCTCCGTTAAAGTCACAGAGGAGTGATGTAACTGCTTTATTGACTTTTTTTAGATCCAAAGTCAACAGTCTTGGCTCATCCATGTCTGGCTCAAACTTGCAGCCTCCTACTGTCTTCACTGCCCCTCTAGGCAGTGTGTCTACCTTCCATTGCTTCACAGAGGTTTAGCAAAATCACTTTGAAAAAAAATATTAAAGGTATGAAATCATCCACCTGCACTCTGGACCCCATCCAAACTGCGCTGCTCAAACCACTCATACCTACTGTCATTTCAGTTATTACCCAGTGTGTGAACCTCTCAGTTCACAATGGTCATGTTCCACCCTCCCTCAAGGTTGCTGCCAGATGCCCCAGTCTCAAGAAGTCCACACAGGACCCAGGAGTGCTTGCTAATTACAGGCTTATTTCCACCTGCACTTTCTTGTCAAAGGTCTTGGAGAAGGTAACTACTAGCCAGCTCTAGAACCACCTCAAGGAAACCGGTATGAGAAGTTCCAGTCAGGCTTTCACTCTGCCCACAGCACAGAGACAGCGTTGCTCAGGGTGATGAATGACCTACTCATGGAGGCTGATGTGGGATCACCATCTTTGCTGCTTCTCCTCGACCTGTCAGCGGCTTCTGATACAGTGGATCACACCACCCTCCTGGATCGTCTCCACTCCACCATTGGACTGTCAGGTACGGCCTTACAGTGGTTTCAGTCCTACCTATCTGGCAGAACAGAGTATGTCCAAATGGGGCCATGTAAGTCTAGGCCCCTCCCAGTCACATGTGGGGCTCCACAGGGGTCGGTCCTCGGCCCCATATTATTAAAAACATACCTGCTCTCCCTCAGTAGCGTCATCAGCAAACATGGGATGTCCAACCACTGTTATGCTAATGACACACAACTTTATGTTCCCACTGCCCCAAATCCATCTGCAACCCTGGGATGTGTCATGACTTGGTCTTGAGGGGATAAAGGCATGGATGAAGTCTAATTTCCTTCAACTAAACAGCACCAAAACTGAGGCAATATCTGTTGCCACACCTCACCAGATCCACTTTTCATCCATATCCCAGCTCATCTTTGACAGTCAAGTCATAAACCTCTCCTCTGCCTCAGTCACAAACTTAGGAGTCTGGTTTGACCCTCAGCTAACCTTCTCTGAACACATCAAGCACCTGTGTAAAACTTCATTCCATCACATCCGAAATATTGCCAAACTCCGTCCTCACCTAACCGTTCCTGATGCAGAAAAACTTGTCCATGCCATTATCTCCTCAAGGCTGGACTATTGCAATGGACTCTTTGATAGGATTCCTGCAAAAGAGTTGCAAAGGCTGCAATATATCCAGAACTGTGCCACTAGAATCCTAATGTGAACCAGAAAGTACGACCACATGACACCCATTCTGTATTCACTGCACCGGCTTCCTGTTTCTGTTGTTAATGGATCAGTTATAAAATCCTGGTCCTCACACACAAATGCACCACTGGACACATCCCATCATACCTACAGGAACTCATCTTACAGCAAACCTCCACCCTCAGGTGATCCAGCAGCTTCCTCCATCATGTTCCCACCACCAAGCTCCGACCCATGGGGGAAAGTGTTAGGACAGATAGTACGAGTACTGGACCCAGATGCAAGACCCTCAGACAGGAATACAGTTAAAAGGGATTTATTAGAAATAGTCAGAGTAACAGGTTCACACAGGATAGTAAAGAATATGTCTTCAGCTGGACTGAGTTGGGGAATCGTCTCGGCTTCGGATCTTAAGTGAACCACGTTACAGCCCAGGTCGGGAGCACACGAGGGGAACCCGACTAGGAGAGAGCAAAGGAGAATCAGAGGGCAGACCAGGTCATACACGGGCAGACAATCAGACAGGCAAATGTACATAGGGTAAGGCAGGCTCACGTACCGATAGTCCAGGCAGGGGTCAAAACCAGGATAAGGCACCGAGGCGGAAGAACAGACAGGGGTCAGGTGTATACTCGGGTGTGATGGACAAACCAGGTCGAAGGCAGACGAGCAGGCAGACGAGGAACAGGCAGGGTCGGTGGGCAAAACAGGTCACAACAGGCAGGCAGGATCAAAAAACGCTGGTAAGTTATCACACCAAAGGGAGAAAACGAACTGGCAACAAACAGGGGAGAACACAGGGTTTAAATACACAAGAGGGCGGGAAGACAATTGGACACAGGTGGAGACAATCAGGGAGGAGTCAGGTAATCAGGGAAAAGGTGAAGACAAAGAGGAAGTAAAGACACCAGACAAGACACATGAGGGAAACTTAACAAAATAAAACAGGAAATGACACACAAGACAGACAAAACAAGTAAAAGTCCGGGGACTGATATGACAGAAAGAGCCTTCTGTTCTGCTGCAACTCAGCTTTGGAACAGCCTCCCAATGGAGCTGAGAGAAATGCAGAGCCTGGACCCTTTTAAAGCTAGACTGAAAACCTTACCTATTTAAAAAGGTTTATAATTGTTGATGTTTTGATGTTTTTGGAATCTGTCCTCTACTGTTTTACTCTGAGATTCACTGAATGAAAAGTGCATTATAAATAAAATTATTTATTATTGTTATTATTATTGTTGTTATTCTTCTTCTTCTTCTTCTTATTATTATTATTATTATTATTATTATTATTGCTGTTAAATGGTAGTAAGCATCACAACCCACAACAGTCCTATCAGTCATTTTTAAAAAAATATTTATTTTATATTCGCAGCTAAAACATACGTCACATTTTAACTGAGAAACAACAATTCCATGTAAAAGAAATCATAGTTGTTATAAGTCAGTTACTCTTGAACCGAGCATGTACATTCTTACCTCCGAGTTTGTTTCTTAAGTGGAGTCTGCAAATGTCTGTTTACACACCATCACCACACCCATGACTCTGGGTCTTATTTAAGCCCTTGTTATTTTAGACCGTAGAATACATGAACAAGTCATACAATGTTAAATGTTATTCTGAGTTTTCTTTCCTCTTGTACATTAAATGACAGTTTCATATCATTATGCATTATCCACACAGTTGCAGAGAAACTGCCAGCAGAGGGAGCAACCTCTGCCACAATGAAAAGTGAAGTATGTATTGTGTAAGGAGATTATTTAACATTTTACAAGGCTATCCACCGATTAAAGACAGATAACGAGGCAGATAATACTTAATCTGTTTTGAGATTAAATGTTTATTTAAAAAAAAAAAAAACAACTTTATGTTTAGATCAGTCTGAAAAGCATTTGCATTTCTATTTTGAAAATGTGGAATGGGTTTGCAGGGTCATCTTTTAAAGATTATAAAACACTTGTTTTGCAGATGAAACCATCTTTTGATGGAGAAGCTTTGGCACATTGATGAAGTAAATGTTCATTTGTGTTATTTCAGATTATTAAAAAAAAGCACCTTTTAAGTTTAAAAGTGTATGTTCATTTCTAAAGTCTTGTATTATTGATTTATTCATTACTTACTTTACTTTCTTTACTTACTTACTTGTAGATGTCTTAAACCTTCTAATAAAAAAATAACAGTAATAATAATAATAATGATAATGATAGTAATAATAACAACAAAATTACTACTACTACTACTAATAATAACTATATATATATATATATATATATATATATATATATATGCTCCCAGATGATGGCTGTTTAAAATAATTTCCAAATCTGTTAAGAAGATGTGTGTTTGTCACACTTATGAACGACACAAACACCAGTTTTCAGAAGTCACAGCACAGCACAGTTTATTCGCTAGTCATTTTATACAAATTGTAGAAAGAGGGTTTGTATCTGAAGGAAACAAACTGGATCACATTTTCCAGATAGCTGTTCATAGACAGAGACTGGTTTTCAGAAAGGTATTTGCAAAGAGAATCACAGAAGTTGAATGTTTCAAACATCCCGTTAAAAAAGCTGTAGCTAACCTGTTGGTCTAAAAAAAAAACTGAACAGAGCTTCTTCAGTAATCACATACAGTTATAGAAAGATATTTAGGTGAAAGGTACAGTTAAAATCAACAGGAAATAAAACAACTTAAAAAACATTCCAATAATCAGGTGGAGTCTAATGGAAGGCATATTTGTCTTTGCTGTCCTATGACCCACCCTTTTAACCATTTAACAGAAGTCCCAAAAGAACCACAAAATATTTCAAATCTCATTTTTAGCAATTTTTTTGTTTGTTTTTGTTTCACACACATCACAACCTGCAGACTGGCATCATTGACTGGTTGTCCATCACGTCTGGGTTATCATCAAACTCCTCCTCATCTCTTTTTATGTCTAAAAGCACAGACCCCTTCAACATGCTGCACACACCCCTCCAAACACAATGCCAACCCCTTTTCAATGTGTACACGAGGTTTTATAGTGGACACTTTTAATGGTGCCGTTGGACACAGAGGGCAGTAATCGCATCCCCCTCCTACTAGAAGATTTCTATGTATGTTTGAACATCATCGTTCAAAGTCGGCGCCCTGAGCAGACGCTGAGGGGCCGTGCAGCATTTACAGGATGGCACAGAAGAACTTCTTCTCCCTGAATGGGTTCTCTGATGCTGGGACCGGCGATAACAGGGGGTCCTCTTTGGCGTGGGCATCGCAGTAGGACATTAGGTCTGCTGCTGCTTTTGATACCTGCAAAGGAAAAATGAGTTTATTACTCAGTAAAGCTTCATCTATTATATTACCCATGCTCTGATGGGAGACCGCCCCCCTTTGGTCATCCACCACACAAAATAGTTCCACTATAATGTGACTACATACACAGCTGATCCAAAACAGACCCACAGTCTAAAATGTCATTGGACAACATTTAGTTTGTTTGCATATTTGCCAAGCTTATGTAATCCATCCATCCATTTTCTGAACCGCTTTATCCTCGAGAGGGTCACGGGGGTGCTGGAGCCTATTCCAGCTGCCTATGGGCGAAGGCAAGGTCCACTCTGGAGATGTCGCCAGTTCATCACAGGGTCGATTCTAATGTGGGCTCTATTTAGATGGTCTCAGTACTAACTTGGTCTTGCTTTAGGTGATCTCAGTTTAGATGGTCTTGGTCTTGGCTTCATCTTGGTCTGGGCCCTGACTTGGTCTCGGTTTAGATGGTCTTGGCTCTAACTTGGTCTCAGTTTAGATGGTCTTGGTTTTAACTTGGTCTCAGTTTAGGTGGTCTCAGTTCTAACTTGGTCTTGGTTTAGATGATCTCAGTGTAGATGGTCTTGGTCTTGGCTTCATCTTGGTTTAGATGGTCTGGGCAATGACTTGGTCTATGTTTAGTTGGTTCCGGTTTAGATGGTCTGAGTCAACTCTGGACGTGTCACCAGTTCATCCCAGGGTGATTCAGACTGAACAGTTAAACCAATAAGGTGCATGTCTGAGGGCGGTGGGTGGAGAGGGGGGATAACCCACGTAGACATAGGAGGCCAAAGATAAATTAAATTATTAATTATTTAACTATATTCAAACACTGAACCTTTGAAAGACATCTGATCCAACATTCTAAAACCAAGGTGACCCTGAAGCCCAGTGGAACCTTCCTCCTCATTTGTGTGCTCACCTTTATCCTGTCGATGTTGGCCTCCATCTTCAGCTGCTCCACCAGCTTCCTGGCCTGTGCGATGCTCGCTGTGTTATTGCTGGCCATGGCCGTGGTTGGTCAGGTCTGTGTGTGTTGTGCCTCTGTGATGAAAACACATAACATCCCAAACACTTGAGTACCAATGAAGAAGACAAGCACCATCATACAGAAGGAGTGGTGTGAACAGTTACGCTGTGTATTATTACATGGCTGTGAACACATAAACCACACACAGGCGTATTATTTATGGTGTCAGTTGCTAGGCAGCCCATGACAGTTGGGGGAGGGGTGGACAGCGCTTTGTCCAACACTATATTTAAAACACATAAACTGATGTCACATCACCATATACAGAAATAAATACTCCTATTCAGGAGAGACTGTTTTTTAGACTTAATTCCACAAACTTATCGTCTAGTCTACGGGTCCACAGCATGTCCAATGGACTCACATGAACTATGAGCATCAATATAGTGATGGAGAGATGGTCTTTGATGCAACATGTGATGCAACAGCTCAGGGTTCCAAATGAAGACAGTCAGCCTGATCTACATATATATTAAAATATAGAGAATCTATATTGAAGGTTCACAGCTCCTTAACTCTTTCTGGATCTGAAGTGGAAAAAAACAAAAACCATGAAAAAAAACAGATGTGTTAAGACTGGAAGTATGAGGTCTGAACCCAAATGCACGACCCGCAGACAAAAATACAACATAATTGTGTTTATTAAACACAGACAGGAAATACAGTTCACACAAAAGGGTTATGGGTGAGTCCTCAGTGAAACTGCTTCGTGGATTCATCACGACGTCCGAACCCAAATGAGAAAGCCCACAGCCCGGGTCGGGAGCACATGAGGGGAACCTGACGTTAATCCAGGCAAAAAGGTCGAACACGGGAATGGATACTGAGGCAGAAGCACAGACAGGGGTCAGGCAAAAACTCTGGTGTCGAGGAAACAATCCGGGTCAGAAACAGACAGGCAGGCAGACAAACAGGATCCGAAGAAACGCTGGTAAGTAGACACACAAGGCGAACACGAACTGGCAACCAACACACAGAAACACAGGGCTTATATACACAAGAGGGAGGGAAGACAATGAGACACAGGTGGAACAAATCAGGGCGGGGACAGGTAATCAGCAACAGGTGAAACAATCAGGGAAGGGAAGCAAATACACCAGACATGACACAAGAGGAGAACTTAACAAAATAAAACAGGAAATGACAGACAAAACAGGCAGAAGTCCGGGGACTGATATGACAAGATGTGATTAATGCTGCGTTCCAGGCAACCCATAACTCGTGTTTTTCCAACCTTCTATCGGTGATAAGGCACTGGAATGTCAGTCAAACCCGTGACTTCCCACCCGTGAACTTGTACTAGATTGATGTACTCCTAGTTCCGAGTTCTGACGTCATGTAGCAATGGCAGCCCCCATGATGCGGTGTTTATGCAAATTGTTTATTAAAACAAGGTATTGCTCTGACATTATTTATCTGCAAATGTTCTGCATAAGCAGCAGCTGTTCTAGCGTTAGCCAGTTTTCAGTCCATTGAATGCAAGAATAAATTAATACCAAATACATATAGATCAGTGTCATGATGACGTAGGATGTATGCTGCTCGCGCACCTTGGAGGCAGAAAGCACGCCGAGTTCATAGCAAACTGACTGCCAGTGTAAATAATGCCGTCGTCTTACTGTGCCGTGGGTTGTCAGAACAGAAAGAACACACAGAGGGATTTAAACTTCTACAGAAGCCTGCTGGTAAACATCTCTTCCAGAAAAATTGGCAAAAGTTATGGTTGCAGGCATTAAGACAGGAGAACTGGTCTGAGGAGGAAATTCAGAATGCTGGTCTGTGCAGTGCACACTTCAGATCTGTAAGTACTGGAGATGTACCATACAGAGGTTGCGTTAACCGAAAATATTCCGTCATTGACAGATTTTTTTTTAAAAGACGGAAAATTCTGAAGGCCGTCCATCATTTTGGCAGATTAAAATACTGAGGCTAATCGTTGTTTTGCTGACTTTAGCCAAAATTAGATGCTACTTTGCTAGCGCAAAATGTGCAGACAGCCGAGTCTCCTTAGTTTTTTAAAAGCCCAGTAAATGTGATGGCACTGATAAACATGGTGAAAAAAGAGGGACTGATGCAGTGAAAGATGACGGACAAGTAAGTTATACGCCAGTTCTGATGGCATTTGGTGTGCTATATGTACGCATTTTCTACCTTTCATGTGTTATTTGATGGCATGTCAATTTGTGCCCAGATCTCTGGTTCACATAACCTGAACCCGAACCCTCAGTGCATGGTATCTGACACTGCGAGAACAAACACAAGGAAAGCTTAGAATGTCTACAGATAACACACCAATTAAAAGTGGCGTAAATAATTATGTGAGTCGTGATATCACGTTGGTTTATCAGCCAGCAGCAACTACAGTTGCTACATCATTGAGATATTTTTGAACATTAAATACTACTAAATATATGTCATTATCATTAAAAAATAAAAATTTGAAATGACGGATAATAATATGACGGAATTTTTACGACCCTGTCTGTCAAAATGACAGACAATAAAAATGTCTAGCGCAACCTCTGCTCCCCACCCGTCTTTGCAAGTCTGCTTTTCTACAATGGGACAGTCTTCTCGATGCGGTCAAGTTAAATTTTGCGACCGTGAAAGAGAAGATGGGATCGGCTTTTGGACAGAGACAGTTAACGGACCATTTTAGAGCTAACATATCGGCTCGTTCACGAGGTGTAGACGGCTGATGTGAGCTGGCTGATAGCTGCTACTCCTGTTTTTGCCTCCAAGTTGCACGCGCATCGCTGTTGTTAGTAAACATTGAAACTCATCTATACAAATATACAAATATCATAACATAAAAGGTAGAACAGCTTCTCTTGCCTCTCTGTTTCCCTCAAATAAACAAAGAGCAAACAACTTTGGCGATAGAAATGATTGTAAATGAGCATAACGTATGGTCCACCATGCTGGTTTGATTACATCTAACACCCACAATTCCTTGCGCTCAGGCAGTTTGGCATGACTTGCCTGGAATGTTACAAAGTTGTGAGTCGTGGTTTGAAGTTGTGACTTACAGGCTCCAAAAATGGCCTGGAATGCAGCGTCAGCTTGGGACTGGTCCTTATGATTACAATATGTTTTCCTATATTGTACAATATTTACATCTGTTTTGATATGCTGCCCATTTAGTGTTCTGATAAGGCCAGATATTTGGAGAAAGACGGATTCAGTAGCTAAAATGTAAAATACTGTTAAGACAATGGAGCATTTCCATACTGTGTGTAATGACAGATGTAATGAAAACTAAGAATAAAAACAAAGGAAAACAAGAACAAACAAGTGGTGCCAGGCACAACAAACCCCGCCCCTCACACGTATTGTAGCTTATTTTGGAGCTGATGTCATCATATGCTGATGTCAACATAGATATAGACAGCATAGACAAACTTTGGCCATTATAAGTAAATGGAGGGGGGGTGTGTGAAAAAATTTATAAAAAATTTGGACTTTG
Organism: Sphaeramia orbicularis; assembly: GCF_902148855.1. NCBI lineage: Eukaryota > Metazoa > Chordata > Actinopteri > Kurtiformes > Apogonidae > Sphaeramia > Sphaeramia orbicularis. The sequence continues at coordinate 5,348,683 of NC_043978.1, read as the reverse complement.
ACCTACCCTACTAAAAATGTAATCACATCTATCCTGGGTCACCGGCAATCTATACACCCAATTTGGTATGAATTTAACCAGTAGTTTTGCTGCTAAAGTGTTGACAGACAAACAAACAAACAATCAAAAAGAAACAAATCGAACCAAAAACAATACCCCCTGCCTCCCCTCCAGGGGGCGGGGTAATTATAACATTCACTATTTGTATGTGCAAGTACAGATTTAGCCTGTTGTCGCTTTGGAGCCAGAAGTGACCATATTTGGATAAAAGGGTGGAGTTACAGGAGCATCAGAGGAAATAACTCTGAGCTGTATGTCAGGAAAAAAAAAGTTTTATTTAATAAAAGAAGTTCAGAAAGTCAGACTCAGCAGCTGAGCTGTCAATCAATGCCAACACAGCAGGTGTCAGAGGCCGTTGGCAGTAAAATAGTACTGATGGAGCAATAAGGAAGAACCCTGACACATAAAGAGGATCCTGATAAAATCAAAGAGACCAAAATAAGTCCTGGAGAAAACTGTGGACTCAGTATTTTTAGGAGGAAGTTCAGTTTAACACATCTTCTTGCACCTAACAAATCTTAACTACAAATGTCTTCTTTGGTTTTGTGGGTCTTGTGGGAAAACTTGGGAAAACAACGTTCTCTGGGTCATTAAAAAAGACCTGCCTAGGGTAAAATGGGAAAGGAAAAAGAACAATATTTTGCTCAATTCCAATTTTCCATTTTCCACAGCACCTGAAGTCAGTTAAACAGCATTCCCATTTTTGTTTTTTCAATTTTAAGAAGAACAACAGGATACAAGCAATCCATGTTCATTTGTTATTCCATTTCAAAATAAAATCAGAAAAACTAAATTTCTGGCTGTTTTTTTTCTCCTTTTTTAAACAAAATCAGAAAAACCTTAAACTTAGAATTAAACACTGAAAAAAACAGCTTTTAATGTTTTGTTTGGTGTTGTTTCTCCAGCACGTATTCCAATGGATGTTAAGTATCTTGTCATAAACTAGATTAGTTCTAGTGCTGAATTCAAAAACACCATTTGTGTAGTAAGAGGCTTACAGGTGTAGCTTCATATTGCTGTGCATCCCTGATAAATCAAAGAAATCACTGCCATTTCAAGTTCAGCATCAAAAACATGATTTCGATGACTAAGGTTGTGGTGCGAGCAGAACCTCCTTACTGTCATTAAAGAGCACCGTGTTGCTCCCTGGTGATAGAAACAACCTGGTCTCACAGAATTCCATGTAATGACCATGGACCCCTACCTCAAAATCTGTGATGGTATTGCCAAAATTCTGTGATGGGCCCACAGAAGTGATCCCGACGCAGTCATATTTGGATCAGGGGATTTGTGCATGGATCACAGCTGATGCTTATCATGTACTTACATTGGTATCACTTCTTTGGGCCCATCACAGAACTTTCAGCAATTCTGTGATACCACCACAGATGTTGACGTAGGGCTCCGTGGTCTTTACATAAAATTCTGTGAGACCAGGTTGGGTACCAATTTAAAAGCAAACTTTCAGTCTCTGCCTCCCTCTCCTAGAGCCGATCCTAATCTTCTGGTGACTAGCCTATTACCTTATAGTTACTGTGTTACAACGTTACATAGGCCTTTAATAGTATTCACACAATACATATTAGCCTTTGTACCTTTGTAATAACACATATGCTACTCAAGTTTCATGAGTGATAGGTCAGATAACTTTGGTTTTGAGTGGGCCGGTCAGGTACAAATTCCCAGACCACATTTTTCCCCCAGTCCACCCCTGGACCCCATGCAGCTTTCAAAACTTGAACTCTGCCATTTTGTCTTCCTTCTCAGTGCTGTGTGGACAGTGATGGAGTGTGGAGTGGCAGTGCTTCAGGAACTCCAAAATGCTCTCCTTTTTGGCGTCGTCTATGACTTGAACCTGAGCTATCCATTGCACCTGAAGTACACTTGAGTTCACACAAAAGATTCTGATGGAAGTTGATCCAAAGCACCTGTCAGACAAAATCCAAGTCCTCAAAAAACAAACTGCTGGAATAAATACAAGAACTCTTGATCAGTCTGCGTTCAGTTGCCTCCAGCGTGACCTACAGGCGTCCTGCGTTGATTTGTTTTTTGTGTGATTTAAAACTCATGGTGTTTAAGGTTAAGACAAATGCTCAGCAGATATGCTCCTGCTGTGGTTGAAACTAATATGTCCAAAATGACAATAAACAATTTCACTGATTCCTTTTGTTTATCCTCCAGAGTGTATTAAAAACAGGGGCCTTAACTACTACAGTGTTTTGCAGGTTGCATTTGAAACTTCAGTAGAATTACATTTTTATGCTTGTTAAACTGATAAATGTTGGTGTTTACAACACATTTTTTATTTTTGTTTCTCAATACTGAAGTTGAACTCAACAAAATAGTTGAATTCTGATTTTTTTCTATTTATTATTAGGAATTTTAAATTAGAAAAACTAAGCTCAGTTAGTTAAAATGAACTTAACGGCATAAAGTTACTTTTCCTTAATATCTTTGCATGCTTTTAAGTGCTGGAATTAATTTATTATACTCAACTGTATCACATTTGTGTAATGTAGGCTAAATGCATAAAAATTAAGTAACCTTTACAAGTTGAAGTTACTTAATGTCCCCTTTTACAGTATACTTTACTCTATTAAGTAAATTGTACAAAAAGTTGTTCATTATTATTTACTTTACGAAGTTTCGCAGAACTACTTGACAAAACATTGTGAAGTAATAAATACAACAAATTTTTTTAGAGTGTAATATCCATTCTTCTTTCAGACCTGTCTGTGTAGGTTCTCATTTGTCCAGGTCATCATTGTTCTTGGTAGTTCTTCTGGGTTCAACTGGACTGGTTTAGCTCTTTTACAAACGTTTCGTCCCTCATCCAAGAGACTTTTTCAGTTCTAATAACTGGTGGGGGAAACTGGACTTATAAACCTGCAGGGGGAGTGGTCTGTGTGGGTGTTACTCCCAACTTACATGTTCTTTCAGAACTGTAGCTTATACATGTACCTATTTGGCTGATCAATACTAAATTATATTCCTCATATGTATGCCTGTTCTGGACATGGTTTAGAACATGTCATGTTTTGGTAAATGCACTTATGACTCTCAATTACTACTAATTGGTTTTATTTACAGTTTGCTCGTGCTATCATGGAACCAGACTGGATGGAACCATATAGGACTGGAAAGTTTCAGAACACAAACAATTGACTTTATATACGTGTGTGTAGTGAAGAAAAAAGTGCCTATTCCATTGGTTCATTACTAGATCTGGATTCAGTTCCATTTACATATTCATCTGATCTATTCTTAATCCAGAAATAGTCAGAACAACAGAAAACAAGCACAAGCCCATTTTAAAGAATGGAATCAAGTTGATATTTAGAGAAACAAATATAAACCTCTTTGCAGCTTTTTTTTAAATTTCTCTTTTGCAGATCATGCTTTTCTGTAAGTAATTTGGCAGTTTGTTTTCTTCTTCTTTGTAATGTTTTTAAGCACATGAATTGTTTACTGCAAGTTAGGGTTAAGGTTAGGGTTAAGGTTAGGGTTAAAGTTAGGGTTAGAGTTAGAGTTAGGGTTAGGGTTAAGGTTAAGGTTAGGGTTAGGGTGAGGTCTCAGGTCTGGGATGTCTGGTTCATGTTTGCATGTTAGGCTTCAGCGCCTCCTCGCTCTGGTCTGGACTCACCTTGATTACTCACTCCTCCACACTCGCTCCTGCAGTTTAATCAGCACTTTGTGTCTACAAAGAGAGGAAGAAGAAGAGAAGTGAGAATTGTATGCTTTCATCCATCCACAGCAGATAAATGGCAGTCCATCTTCTGATCACTCCTCTGGTCTTCACTCAGGTGGAAAATAATGAATGAATGCAGAAAGACGCAAAGAGGGAGAACGGTAGGCACAGATGAATGTATGGTTTCTCTGTGACTCTGGCTCTTATAGTCTGTCTTTGCCCTTGCTTCTCTGCTCAAGCAGATTCATTCTTAATGCATCTGTGACTCTGCAGTTCAGTTTTCTGCTGCTTCTGATAAACGGGCCAATTACTCTGCGTGAGCAGATCTGCAGAGGAAAGGGATTCCAGCCGTTGTAAATCATGGCAACTTTACAGTGATGCGTCCATTAAGAAAACCTCAAAACTACTGCTGAGTCTCCCAACTCCAGAGCAGGCACTGTGACTGCGGTGCACCGTCACTACTCCTGGTTCTCTGGAGCATTCATCTGTATTGTCATTCATCTGCACTGTTACACTGTGATGAACACAATGTACAATTGGCTTTATTAGAGCAGTCATTCCAAAGACATCAGCTGGAGTAAACGGCTCGATTGTCTGCACATGACCAGAGTTTTGACACAATCAGACCTTGGGAAATGAAAATCTAACTTTCACCTCATGACACTTCCCTTATAAGGAACACAAGGTATTAATAAATAGAGGTGAAACATTAGTTTAGGGTTTATTTTATTCTCAGATGAGTCATTAATGATGTCATTCTACTGAGTTACAGCTTCTCTAATGTGGCCATTTCTTGCTTAATTTTTTCATCATTCATCATAGGATGAATAAAAAAAGGCAATTTATACACATTACACTGATGTGAAGGCAACAAAAACCAGCTGTTTATGTGTGTGTGTATATATGTGTATGTGTGTGTGTGTGTATATATGTGTATAATAATGGATTGGATTTTATATAGCGCTTTTCTAGACACCCAAAGCGCTTTACATTATTAATCCATTATTCATTCGCTCTCACATTCTCCCTCTGGTGGTGGTAAACTACATTTGTAGCCACAGCTGTCCTGGGGCAGACTGACAGAAGCGTGGCTGCCAATTTGCACCTACGACCCCTCCAAACACCACCAAACATTCATACACCAGTGTGAGTGGCACTGGAGGCAAGGAGGGTGAAGTGTCTTTCCCAAGGACAAAACGGACTAACTAGGATAGAGTGGGATTCGAACCGCCAACCCTTTGGTAATTAGACGACCCGCTCTACCACCTGAGCCATGGCCGCCCCAAATATATATATATTCATTCATTCATTCATTTTCTGAACCCACTTTATCCCCACTAGGGTCACAGGGGTCACTTGGAGCCTATCCCAGCTACTTACGGGTGAAGGTGGGGTTCACCCTGGACATTTCGCCAGTTCATCACAGGGCTGAACATATAGAGACAAACAATCACTCTCACATTCACACCTATGGGCAATTTAGTTTAGCCAATTAACCTATCAGTGCATGTCGTTGGATGGTGGGAGGAAGCCGGAGTACCTGGAGAGAACCCACGCAGACACGGGGAGAACATGCAAACTCCACACAGAAAGGTCCCACCCCCCGTCAACTGGTGTTGGAATTGAACCCAGGGCCTTCTTGCTGTGAGGCACGAGTACTAACCACTGCACCACCGTGTCACCCATATATATATATATATATATATATATATATATATATATATATATATATATATATATATATATATATATATATATACATACACATATATTTATTTATTTATTTATTTATTTATTTATTTATACAGGGGTTGGACAAAATAATGGAAACACCTAACATTGTGGCATCATAGAAGGTGTTTCCATTATTTTGTCCAATCCCTGTATATATATATATATATATATATATATATATATATATATATATATATGTAAAGAATAGTTAAAGGTGGAGTAAGTGATATTAATTCCATTCAGTCACTGCCTGCTAGTCCATTGATTCTGTGATTTTATAGAAAAACAATGAGTTAATCATCAAAATGATCAATACTACAAAATAATAATTACTTACAGCTCAAGGAACTATAGCAGAATTTGTGTGCGTAAAAAGACCATTTTCTTTGAGGAACAATGTGATAGAATGTTTTTCAACTAGATTATACATTTCATGTTGAGCTACTTTAAGCAAATAGAACTGATAATAATGAAATATAGGCAAAAAAGCAGCTAAAAATATATATTGTGGTATTTAATAAAAAAAAAACTAAAACACGTGATCAAAGGTGGAGTAGTTAATTTTAATCCCACTGTGCTTTTTTTTGTCAAATTCAACAAATGTCTCACTGTGTGCTAGTTTTCGTTTCTAAGTGTGACCTGGAAAATAATCTAGTATTAAAACAGCAACGGGACACAGGTAGATGGAGCAAAGAAATTACACTGAAATAAATAAACACTGATATATTGTGCTTTTACAACTGGATAAAGCAGCCAAACAGCTTCATTTCTGCCACATAAACCTAATTCTTATTAAAACCTCAGTTGTCTTTTTCTGTAGTTACTTTGCTTCTGTCAAACAACACATGTAAACTACAGAAGTCAGTGAAGTGTTGACACATCAACAGAGCTACTCTGAAACTGGACTGAAACATGATGGAAAAAATCCTCCCTGTTTCTACAGTCTTTGGCTACAGACAGGACTGCATTTGTTTAAGATGAAAAATTCAACAGTTCTCAGTAATAACTCCATGTGTAATACCATGAACCCTAAACACATTTTGTTCCATGTAGAATTTGACTGATCCATCTTGGCATCTGACAGTTCCACGCATTTGGTGGCTTCAAAAAGGTCTAAATTAGAGCCAGCCCCAGATGCATAACCTTCCATCAGTAATATTTGACAGGTTACTCACGCAATCCTACGTCGATTCATCTACGTCTGAACATAAGAGTGAAAGGAATCCAGGAGTCCTGACATGGAAAACACTCTGCCTCCAGTTATTGACATTCGTTTGCCTAACGAAAGATGAGCTCATGTGCACAAACATTATGCATCATGTGACCTGTAACTTGTGATCGCGTCATGAGTGTTTTTTATTTGTTCAGGACATAAGACATCCGGCTCATCACTGCATCCACACTCACATTCATCTGTGGAACACTGACAGTCATCTGTTGTGTACATTGTAGCTGAGATGCAAATGCAGAACTATACTGCAGGGTTTACTCAAAACAAGCAATAAAGTAATTAACGTTTTCATAATTGAGTGCATTTTTGTCATTGCAGCTCTAATATATGTCACTGTTTTCATGCTGATTGAGAACTGACGTCTTTGAATAAGGAAAGAAGGGCATTGCTGCTTCATTTGACTTCCGTGTGAACTGCTTGTGTCATTGTATTAATGTTGCAGAGCAGCAGCAGAGAAAGAGTGATAAAGCAGAAACCGCAAGCTTTTACTTTTTTATACTATATATAATTTTTTTATATTATATATAATGCTTTGCTGTTATTGTTCTCTACTATGAGGCCAGTGAAGCATCTTTAACAGAGTCCACCTTTTCTTTATTCCAAAAGAACTACAGATAAAGTACCAATGGTGAAAGTACAAAATTGGGCCTTTGAAAGACTTTATAACAGCTGTCATTCCATCTTTAAAAAAAGAATATTGTCATCTTATCCTTGTGTACCAGTACCATCTGATTAGTTTTGTAATATCTTTACATGTTTTCATTATATTTCATCCATTGTTTTAATTTTTGCTTTATCTTTAATGTACTTTTTATCTTGTATAATCTTTTTCATTCAGTTTTTCAAAGTTAATCTGAAAATTGTACAATGGTGCAAAATAAAAACAACAGATTCCTCTCAAATGTATTATAATTAAAGTAATGAGCCTATTTTGAAAATGTAAGGAGTATAAAGAACAGATATTAGTGTTGAAATATTTCATATCTTGTTCAAGTGCAGCTGGTTATGTATTTTCTGGTGACAATAATGAAGGACACAAATCCAAATGTGTTGTTCTAGCTCATAGATGTGCACAAATATTGGACAAAGGAACCATGTGTGACATGCCAAAAATAGTGCGACCATTTTTGTATAGTATTTAATTTAGGCAGCTGGAAAATAGTTCCTTTGTTTACAGGAGTTAATAATGCTCTGAAAAATTAGTTGACAGCTATGTCATTTTATATTTCATGTATATTATGGAAAAAACATGATAAATGTAAGCAGCATCCAGGTGGAACCTTTGTCACGGGAGCGGTTGCACTCCAGGTAGTTTCAGGTGGGAACTTCCGCCCACGTACCAGACTCAATCTGGATGAAGAACTGAATGCTCCGTGTCTTGATTGCTGCTCAACTTTATCTCTATTTCACAGGTTAGTAGTCGGTAAAAATAACCAGTCGTGGTTGTTTAAAGCCTTACTGCATGTGGACAGAAGTTATGAAAGTGTTTCAGTGTTGATTTAAGTACTTTTGTGAACTTTAAAAACTTCAAAGTAGCGCCGCTCTCTTAGTGGCGGGAACACGCCGCATCGCGGGTGTATGGGTTGTTTTTCCCTCTGTCAGGTCTCGCAGGCATGTCACTAATGTTTATGTACTCCGTACTGATTATTATTTCGGCTCTCACACATGTAATACATCCTACAGCAGAACTTGTAATGGGTTAAGTGTGTTATAGATAATAAAATGGTAAGTTTAGCTCATTTTTGAGGAGTGTTAGTGTGAAATATGAAGTCAAAAGGAGTAAATTTATTTTCTTTAAGATTTAGGTATAGTAAATGGTTCTATATTAAAAGGGTTTTGTATTTCTCTGTCAGTGAACAATTTATGTTAAGTGTGTATGTCCAGAATCATCGCAGATAAGATGTTGCTGCTCTAAATACAGTCGAGTACTACTGTGATTTGCACTATATCATTATAGTAGCTCAGATTCATTTATATAAAATGTAATACCATGTATAGTATAGTGAAAATGTGATGTTATTAATGTGAATGTGTTCTGTGAAAAGAAAATGGACTGAAAGGACTTATGGACATTTATTGCACTTATTTCACAGTTATTAAGAACTGAGACAGAGATACTAAAAGTCATATTTTGAATTGCATATTTTATTTTGATGTTTGAATACAGACTCAATCTGGATGAAGAACTGAATGCTCCGTGTCTTGATTGCTGCTCAACTATATCTCTATTTCACAGATTTGTATTTTGTTATTGTGGTACCATACCTGGGACCCGTAACACATGACATCGTCCATTGGTACTGAACTTCAGTTTTTGGCCTGTAGGTTACAGTTTGGTCATTGCATCATTTTGGAGCTGGAAGTGACCATATTTAGATAAAATGGGTGGAGCCTGAGGGGTCAGAAGTGAGCTAATGCTATTGTTCTGCTACTGACTCAGCAGAACTGTAAACTCCAACTCATTTAACAGTCCAGTTAGTGGAACTATTAACCACAACTACAGTTAAGTTGTCTGCCAAGAAAAAAAACTGTCCAACGTGGACGATATCAAACTTCTTTTCAATCTGAGATCCAACTAACAGAGGAAATTTTTAAAGGTGGACCCAGAGACCGCAAATAAAATGGAAGAGACTGGAATGAATCCTGGAAAAAAAATTATTGACTTCGTATTTTCAGAGAGAAGTGCAGTGTAAGTCTATGGGAGCCAATATTCTAACTTTGGCCCAATCCCAATTCACCCCTTGGCTCTCCCCCTTACCCCTGCCCCTTGGCCCTTGCACCTGACACTACCCCTTGAAACAGAGCTGCAAGGGGTAGGGGTTGAAACATTCTCCTATGAAATGGGACTACCCTTCGCGACCTGTTAAATCATCATCAGTCATCAACGCCGCTATAAACAGAAGTAAAAACTTTGTTTCCAAAAGTATTCCCCATGCTGTCAGCAGCTGTAACCGTCTCAGTTCCATGGGCTTTGGGAATCTTTTTGTGGCTATCAACTATAAATCGCAGAAATGCGATCTATAACACATTGAAATGGCATTTAACGGTTGACCAAATGATTAAGTTGTTTACGAAGAAAAAACATACATTTGTGTGTTTCTTTCATCACACTGCTGCACTTCTTTTGCTTATTTTACTTCCATCTTGCCGATGATTCGGCCAGAATTATGGGAAATTTCTCCTACCCCTCCGTTTTTAGTGTGGTAAGGCCGTTCCCCTCCATCTAATTGAGAATCGGGACAACACTACCCTTTCATGTGTACGCACAAAACGGAGGGGTAGGGGTAAGGGGGAGGGGCCAAGGGGTGAATTGGGATTCAGCCTTTGACATACTTCCACATTGGCTTCATCTTTGAACCAAGATTCTTGCCTTTTGGTGAATCTTAAATAAAGGTGTGCAGTATTATTATTATTATTGATTGAGTCATCTCTGATCCAGAACTCAACTATTCTGATTCTGCATTCACTGATGTGACTGTTGCACTTCTCTCCATCCCTCTGCCCCCCCCCCAGTGATGGACAGGTGTTCAGTGCTGGGACTCTACAGGACCCCCCCAACACCCCCACCCTCGATATACTCCATCCTGCTGCAAACACCGGCAGATCAATCTGAAACTGCCTTTGCAGTTCTTCCGCTGCCATTTAGATGTGTTTGAAGCCCTTCCTGTGGGTTTTCTGTGGGGTGGGTGGTGGTGTATGTGTGTCTGTGTGTGTGTGTGTGGGTGTGTGTGTGTGTGTGTGTGTGTGTATTGGGGGGGGGGGGGTTCACGACCAGGCAGTTCTTGTTACAGATGTGATTATAGCTGCTGCTCATCTCTGAGCATCGTTGACTTAAAGGGTGATTAAGCACCGTGGGACACATCCTGGTGACTAAAATAGTGAATTGTAAAAAGTGCACCGACCCCCATCCCCATTGCTTCGCTTTTCCCTCTCCCCAGGTGCGCACACCTGATTATATTGGCCTTTTTTAACACCATCTAAAGAGAAGTCACTACCAGGCAGGGAGTGTTCTGTCCTCGTTGATGCCCAGGGTGTGAAATCAGAGCGTGGTAATTAATAATGTGTCCCTGGCTAAGCCATCTGGACCCTGGAGAGCCAGTGATTAACCTACAAGGGAGTCTGCAGGGAGGATGGGACCCCCCCCCCCCATAACAAAATGGGCCAAAGGATTCAGAGCTGCACAGTATGAACAAGCAAATAACTAACCCTAAAGTAGTTAGATTAATTTACCTAGACACAAGGCAACTTTCCTGCTGGTTTCTCGCATGCTTTTAGCAGCAGTAGAAGAGATTACAAGACATATTTAGGACCTTTACTAAAGTAAAATGATTGATGCACACTGTAAACTACTGGAAAAGTTATGCAGTCAAACTCTTATTGAAGTGTCACTGATCATAGTGCAGTAATGCCAGTGTTTTACTAGAATAAGGATGTTTTGGATTCATTTTACCTCTGCATTCATGAGGTTGAGCTCATCTGAACCGTTTCTACGAGTGCTTTTCTAGAAAAGAGAGTGCAGACCTCCGCCAAGGCAGATCAGTGCCCCCCCCCCCCCCCCCGATCACCACCTAAATTTAATCATTTGTTCCTTGTGCCAGTATCAACATTTCCTGAAATTTTCATCCAAATCTGGGGCACTGATCTGCCCTGGCGGAGGTATGCGCTCTCCGAGTGCTTCTAGTTTCAATATGTGTATTCCACCGAATCCAAGATGTTTTGTTAGGAGTTTATTTAGAATAAGGAGAAGAAATGAACAGGGTTAAATGATTTTTCCTTCTTTTCTGAAGTTCAGGCCATTCTAAGCAACATCTAAACCAAATGAATGCAAACTCAATGTAGAAGGCATTAAAACGAACTAAATGACATTTTAGTGGTTGGACCACAGGATGGCCATACATGAAGGCGTGGACACGCACACTCTGGACAAGCCCTGTGGAACTACATCCACTGTCTCTACGGGATACAATATGATGATTATGATGATGATGCTTCTAAACAAACCTCAACCTTGGCTTGAACCTGACTCTAACCCCTTTTAAAACTGACCCTGTTTGGGTAAATAGAGTCAAGGGCTACCCTTAACCCCAACCCTCCCCGGCAGGGCATGGCTCTAATATTTTTGGTGTTTTGTTTACAAATATGGATCCAATACCGGTGATCAAAACTGACAAACACCTTGAGAACCTCCTCCTCCCATCCCACCTGTGTGCCTAGTTCTCTTAAACACTTAGTGAAATATGACTGTGAAAGTCAATGAAAATATTGTAATTTTTAGCCAATTCACATCAAACTTTCTTGAGAGAGTATTTCCACAATTACACAACTGCCAAAACCTCAGTAAGTGCAGCAAATAAGGTCCTCAGGAAAAACCCTGAACAATCCAAAGAGTACCAAACTACAGCTGTCAGACACATGTAGTTCAGTAAAAATATAAAAATAACTGCCTATGTGCCTCTGTGGAGTAAAGTATAACACTGCAGAAAATGGAAAAAACTTAAGTTCAAGTACCTCAAAAGAGTAGTCAAGTAAAAGTACCTAGCTCCCATTATAGACTGCTGTGTGAGATCAACATCTCACCAACAGCAACAGGTGTTTGGAAAACTATTGTACATGATAGTTCAGTATGCCAGTAATTGACAGTGACGTTACTTTAAGACAAAGGTCCCTGTTGAAACACTTTACTTTTGGATTATCCAGAGAAACAAAGACATGAAACAGCCACAGACACACCAAAAACCAAATTACTGAACGCTGAGAGGTGAAATAGAAAAAGGGATATCTTGTAACGTGAATTGTTTATTCTTTATTTATCTTTTAATCAAAATTATATTTGTCTCAAGGTGATTCAAATAGGCAATAATTCTGATTGTATCATATCATATTTCATCTAATAGTATCACTCATCATCCAATCACCTGGTATCACTTCACACTTTTATATGGCAGGTATAGTATCACAGTTCATCATATTGTCTTGCATCTCAGCTCATTTTATTGGATCATATTTTATTGTGTAGTGTTGTGTTGTATCTTGTTGAATCTCATTTCATTTTATATCATCATATCATATTGTATTTTTATGCGTTGTTTTGTATCAAGTCATATTGTATTTTAATGTATCTTATTTCATCCACTCTCAACGTATTCTAATGTAATCAAAGGGTATATCACACCTGCAAAGTCCTTTGGTCCGCTTATTTGATTTGGATCGAATGTGGACTTAATTTTTTTCGTTTGGGTTGAATCGCATTCTCATTGCACTTTTTGCTAGTGGACCACCCATGTGACGAACTACGCTGGCACTGGAGAGGAAAGTTGGGGGCAGGGTGAATCAGAGATAGCGGGTGTTGATGAAAACAAACATGACACAAATTTACGAAAATAATGTTAACTGTCAAGAACAGCTCATTCTGAGCCAGTTTGGTAATATGGGTATCTGACCAAATGTCAATGAGACATTCAATCTCCTCATTGCTCCACATCTGTCCACAGCTCATCACTGCTACCATTAGCTCTGGCTACCCATGCGGCTCTGCCACTCCCAGCCGTTACAGTGGTTCGTTAAGCACAAAAAAGCACATGGTTCCTTAGTGTGTTTCGGCTCAAGGCCCGAAGTGAACCGGCCCAGAGTCTGTTTGGAAATGGACCAAGACCCCCGGTTGTTTGATTTGAATCAGAGTTTGCGTGTTTGTATTCACACCTAAAAAAAAAAGCCCAGAGTTTTTGGGGAAATGAACTCTGGTCCGTTTTAAACGGACCAAACGAAGTTGGTCTGAATACACCCTAAGTCAACAGACCAATCAGGTCTAACTGTATTATATCATGTCCTATTGTATCGTATTGTGTCATACTTTATTTTATCATTCTATGGTTTTCCTATAAAAACATTCAATAATGTTGTTAAACATTGTTAAATCAACATCTTCTTGACATCATTACAAATTTTTTATTTTTAAAAAATATTCACAGTTTATCTGCTTAGCACTAGTGGTTTCCTTTAAGCCCACTTTAAGTCTTTCAAAAAGTTTCATACAAGAGTATGAGTGGCTTAAAAGCTTTTGTAATGGCAGCCTTTTTAATAAGTCCAGCTGTTGTATTCATGATATTTTGATCACAGAGAAACTTTTGCAGAAATGTCATTCTACTCAGTCAAAGTAAAAAATTACATCAAATGTTAATTTAATCAAATGCAAATTGAAAAATGCCAGTTTCATGGGATGGGGGACTAATGTTTATTTGACCACATAAATCTACAGTTTTGTTCAATCTTGTACAGAAAGTGAAGTCGTCACTGTCCTCACAGTGCGACTGAACCAGACTCAGTGTCATTGGACAATGGTGAACACTCTGCGATGTCACCACGACACACCGAGCTAAACAAAGATTTACACTGTGGTAAACTGAGAGGAGAGAGGACACACACACACTGAGAAATAAATATGGACAAAAGCTGGAAATCAGAAAGAAGGTTTACCAGGAAGAGATAAAGAGAGGTGATGGCAAGATCTTCCAGAATGGCTTTTAGAGCGACCGCAGTAACGGGGAGTAATATAAAACTGACCTCCGGAGTTATTAATGAACACAATCAAGAGGATATTGACTAGTGGATGTAATACAGCACGGATGCCTGCCCTTGAATTGGAGAAAGGTCAGCCTTCCCTCTGCACACAAACTCAAAGACAAAGAGCGGGACAGACGGCTGAGCCGAGCTGTCAGGGCCGGGATTGTCTGGGGAGATGATGCTGAGACTGACAGCTGAGCCTCCGCCTCCATCACTGAATCTGCCATCATTTAGCAGCTGTCAGTCCCAAAATTAGACTGATCTGAAAAGCCCTGTCAACCTGTGACCACCTGAAAGGACCACATACTGAGTTCACTTATCAGTGTAAAGATCCTATCATATTACTGTTGTGTTGGCTACTGTTCTTAAATTCTCACTGTTATCCTAGAAAACGTTATACAACAACTTAAAGGTTATGTTTAGTTACATCTAACGGGTAAGTTACAGATTGCAATGAGCTGAAAGCCCTTTCATCATCACATAACCTGCCCCTTGTTCCAGTCTACGTGTCGTTCTGGCCTTTTTAGTTCAGGATATATTAACTCAGGTTCACACTAGTAGGGGACAGTTACAGCCCTTATAAAATAAAACCCCAGTAACACTGGTAATCTGTTGGTTAAACGTGGACCCAGGGCCGTCTTAACACATGGGCCTGATGGACACTTGCTTGTGGGCCCCATGAGCATAGGGGCCCCATGCTAATCTGTGTATGTTAACCCTTTAATGCACTTTGTATCATATATGATACTTACTGATCAAAGGCCTATAGTCACTTCACTAATTGCGAATTTAAGCTCTTTTTTGCTTTTTTCCTTTTTTTTTTTTTTTTTAGAGAGATTTGTTTTATTCTGTACTAGAATTTCTCTATCATTTTATGTAGATTTCATTATTTTGTACTACAATATTTCAATCACTTTATAAAGATTTTATTTGTACTTAATTTTTTAAATCATTTTATGGATTTTTAAAATTTTGTACTGGAATTAGTACAGAAAAATTATTTCCGACAATTTGAAATCTGTATTCCCGAAGGTTGAAATTACACTCAAAGTGTTCATGTGCATGATGGTGACCAACTGTACAGGAAAACATTCTTTTTCAAGACTGAAACTTATTAAAAAAAAAAAAAAAATCATCTTCATAGCACAATGGGTCAGCATGGTTTGAACTGGCTTTCATGGAAAATGACATCCTGAGAACTACTGACTTCAAGCCAGGAATAATTCCTGTGAGTAGTTGCTGTGTCCCCAGCACACTGCTTTGCCCGGGGGCCCATAATGCTGTTAAGACGGCCCTGCGTGGACCTTGTGTTTGGATGAAGTGGTTCCTCCTGACTTGCTCATGGTTCTGTGGCACTACCATCAGGGATTATAAAATATAGCATTAGCATCATCCAGAGATGCTCACAAGTCTTTGAGCTCAAGTCCAAGTCAAGTCTCAAGTCTATAATGGGGTTAATGAGTGCTGCATGTTAGTTGTTCTGCCTTGAACACAGTGTAGCTATATCTCAGGAATACAAAGCTGTACTGTATTATCATCTCTCTGTCATCAAATAGCAACATTGACACAGTATGAAAAAGACCACATCAAAAGGTTTTCTTTTAAAAAGAAAAAAAATAATACTTGTATTACTCCTAGCAGTAACATTAACTAATATTTCTCACTCTTCACTTTACTGATTGGCTGGATAGCATCTCATTTTCTGTTAAATATTTTTCAGTGTTTAAATTTGGATGAAAACTTCTGAACTGAACTGAGCCCAACCATGGTTTCTACAGTAGTGGTCTCCAGACTCCTGGGATGGCTGTGCACCTGAACTTCTCTGCCTGCTCTGTCCCTCTGCACTGGCACCTTTTTTTTTTTTTTTTGCTTTGTTGCATCCTGTGAACCTGTACATAAACAGGATGTGAAATAGGTTTGGTTACGAATTCTTGAACTAAGATTGGGATGATACAGAATACTTTTATATTCATGTGCAGCATCTGGAACCACAGGGTTCTGAGAGAAAAACTGGTTCTAAGATAATATTGCAGGCTTAAAATTAATTAAGACTAACCTTATTGAGGATAATGGGAATATATGACTAAAAGAATGCAAACAATACCAACAACGGATTACGACAATATTATTACTGTCTCCAACTCTCACATCAGAGCCTCTCAATCCCAGTATAACATTAACCTATAAACCTAACGTTGGGTGGTCAGCAAAAACCTGTGGCCCGCCTCTAATGTTAGCCACCATTCATAATGGACGTGGTTTTCTGGCTTTGACGTTAGCCTGTAGATGACGGCTGTGAGACACGGATGATTAGCGACATTATAACCACTCATCTTTTCAAACACCACAAAAATAATGCCAGCAGTGTATTAATGTTAGTCAGCTGACTGGTACTATCTGCGACATGAGTGAGCTAACATTAAATATGTTTGCTAACTGTAAGTGACTGACCTATCGGTGCGTTTATAAGGTGCCTTAGAAGTTTAAGGTCATTGATCCTGCATCCTTTATTTTCATTACACAGACTTTGCACATAGCAGTTTGTTTGCTTTGAGTCTGTGTGAAGTTGTCACATCCAAAAGATACAACAAATGGTACACCGGATCCCGTAGACTAGCTCACAGTACTGCATTAGATTGTTTATTTTCAGGTGTGTGGGAGTACAGGGTGGAGAAGCAAAATTTACAATGAACATTTAGTTGTTTTTTCTCAGCAGGCACTACGTCAATTGTTTTGAAACCAAACATATACTGATGTCATAATCATACCTAATGCTATTATCCATACCTTTTCAGAAACTTTTGCCCATATGAGTAATCAGGAAAGCAAACGTCAAAGAGTGTGTGATTTGCTGAATGCACTCGTCACACCAAAGGAGATTTCAAAAATAGCTGGAGTGTCCATAAAGACTGTTTATAATGTAAAGAAGAGAATGACTATGAGCAAAACTATTACGAGAAAGTCTGGAAGATACTATTAAAGAAGAATGGGAGAAGTTGTCACCTGAATATTTGAGGAACACTTGCGCAAGTTTCAGGAAGCGTGTGAAGGCAGTTATTGAGAAAGAAGGAGGACACATAGAATAAAAACATTTTCTATTATGTCAATTTTCTTGTGGCAAATAAATTCTCATGACTTTCAATAAAATAATTGGTCATACACTGTCTTTCAATCCCTGCCTCAAAATACTGTAAATTTTGCTTCCCCACCCTGTACACAGCACATGGGTAATGATGCATGTGCTTTAAGAATGAAGTGAGATTCAGCCCAGCAGACCTGTGAGGCTTTGATACTGTACAACAGAAAAATATTGCTCATGAGTCCCGAACCTCGCATTCGAGTCGAGCCTGAAGTCTTTTGAGGTTGAGTTGAGTCTCAAGTCACTGTGTGTGACTTAAGTGCGACTCTAGTCCAAGTCGCAAGTCCAAGTCCCCATCTCTGCCATCATTTGAATCAAGGTGATACCATGATCATGATATTTAATCCATCAGATCACAGGTTGGTTATACGAAAATCATCTATACATCAGTACGTATGTGTCATCATGTTGCCCTGTGGGTGCCAAATCTGTAAATGATGGACTAAGTTTTCAGCTAAACTCTAGTAAGAAAATCCAGATTAACCTGATATTTTACATCTAATCAACTATATTCTTGCCTGAAAGGTCTTAGCATAACATTTTACTTCAAATCACACTCATAACACACAACTCACTGTTGTGAGTTTCATCTTCCTCCATTACTCCTTCATTTGTAGCTGCTGAAAATGAGGCCACAATAGCTTATGCTGTTACCATGACAACCAGCAGCACTGATACACCTGAAGCGGAAATGCAAGGTGCTGGAAGTCAAACTGAGCCAAACCATGCAAAGTCAAGGCAATCAGAGATTATACGTCAGCAAAAAAGTGGCGATGTAGCAACACTGGAGTCTTTTGAGATTATGATCACATTTTCCAGCTGAAGAAGTTTACCCTGTCTGAACTTTTTGGGAGGCAGATACCCTCTCTATGTTTAAGAGTAGGCTTAAAACGTTCCTTTTTGATGAATCTTATAGTTAGGGCAGCTCAGGCTGCTCTTAGTTCTGCTACTATAGGCTTAGACTGCTGGGAGACTCATCAGGATACACTAAGCTCTTCTCTTCTCTACCCCTCCTCCTCTCTGACCTCCCCTCTGCTCCTCCTCTTCTCTGACCTCCACCTCTTCCCCTCTATTCACACCTCAGCAAATACATGTTACTGACTTGACTTCTTCCCCGGAGTCTCTGTGCTTTATCATTTCACAGCTTTTCCCTGGATCGTCTCTGGACCTGCTGCTGTGGTCCTCCTTCTCTTCTTCCTCCATTATCATTATTCATTCAGCCATAGTTTTGATATTGTTTATTATATAGTTACATAGATGGTAGAGGTTTCTATTATTTGTACTAACAGTTGCAGTGGTAGTATATCCACACTTAACACTTGTATTTGTACTAATAGTAATAGTTATGGAGATTTGTTCTAACTATTGGTACTTTTACTAGTACCAGCTGTTCTAGTTTTTAACAGTTCTCCTTCAGTTTGCTGTGCATCCATGTGCCTCCCCCCCAGCCTCTCTCTTTCTCCTCATTTAACCCTCTCTCTCTTTAGCCCAAACTGGGTAAGGCAGACAACTAGCCTCCAGGAGTCAGGGTCTGCTCAAGGTTTCCACCTGTTAAAATAAGGTTTTTCCTCGCTACTGTGTTTGCTCCTGGAAGATTCTGTTGGTGTCTGTAAATTGGCTTACGAGTCTGATTTAGACCAGCTCTATATATAAAGTGTCATGAGATAGCTTTTGTTAAGATTTGGCGCTATATAAATAAAATTGATTGATTGATTGATTGATTGAACTGTCATTGGCTGAGTCTGACTGGGTCTGTGACACTAGAACTTCAGTGTTGGATGGATCGGAGTTTGTCCAGTGGGCAGTATCAGGATGTTCTTTATCCCCACACAAAGCCTTCAGACTCAACAGGGACAGGAGAAAGGGAAGGTCTGGACTTTACTCTCTACTCTAGCTCTGTTTTTACTTGAATTTCACAAGCTATGTTTTCCAAATTGCACTTTAAGTCACCACTGTGATCAGATATGTTGTGTATTTAGTCACTGTTGAGCTGAGCTTACAAAGAGCCAGTGCTGTGTCCAGTTTATAAGGCTGTATTCACAGCTGGGAAGTCCTTTGGTCTTCTTATTTGATTCGGATTGAAAGCAGACTTTTTTTTTTTTGTTTAGGTTGGATCGCATTCTCGTAAAACTTTTTGCTAGTGGACCAAAAATTTGTAAACAGAAGCACACAACGAACTGCGCTGGCATTGGACAGGAAAGTCGGGGCAGGGTGAATCAGAGACGGTGGGTGTTGATGAAAACAAACATGGAGGTCCTATGTGCAGTTATTATTTTCAGAATATGTATCCTATTTTTACAGACACAAACTTACGAAAATATTGTAAACTGTCACAAACAGCTCATTCGGACCCAGTTTTGTAATATGGCCATCTGACCAAATGTCAATGACACATTCAATCTCATTGCTCCATGTCTGTCCATGGCTCATGGCTGCTACTATTAGCTCTGACTACCCATGTGACTCAGCTACTTCCAGCAGCTACAGTGGCTCGTCAAGCACAAGGAGGCTTATGGTTCCTTGGTTTGTTTTGGCTCAAGGCCGGTTATGTTCACACCAGAAGTGAACCGGCCCAGAGTCCATTTGGAAATGGACCAAGAGTTCGCATGTTTGTATTCACACCTAAAACAAGCAGTTCAGACTTTTTTGGGGAAGCGAACTCTGGTCTGTTTTAAACAGACCAAACAAAGTAGGTCTGAATACACCCTAAAACTCTTGCAAAATTTAGACTTTAGCTATAGTAGTAATCTATACACCATAATGACATTGTCAGAGGGTTTACTTCCAATACAGTACTAATACTAATGTTAATGGGAGATGATGACAGATAAAAAAAAAAAAAAAGATTAAAAACCTTGATTAAATCAGGTCAAGTCATTAAAAATGAACTTTCACTCTCTCTCCATCATCTTCCTGGTGATGCCTCGAAGCCGCACCACACTGCCACCGCCTCCCATCATCCTTCGATTAGCCTGGACATCTGTGCCACCCCCCACCCCCTACCCAAGAATGCCTGGCCCATCCTGCCATCTTAGAGACTGTGGTTTCTTCATAGGAAGAATATATATATATATAAATATGTATATGTATAGTGTATGTGTGTGTGTGTGTGTGTGCTTGTGCGTGTGTGTGTGGCTGTGTGTCTGTGTGTATGTATGTGCATGTGTGTGTGGGGGGTTAATCTTGGCTCCAGAACAGGGGGAGGGGGAAAGCAGTGGCCCAGGAAATGATGCCTCTCCCGGGAGTGGAGGAGGCGGCAGGGTGGAGGCTTATTGCTCCAGGGCGGGTAAATGTGCTCTATTATGTCTATTAAATGAAACCATCAAGGCCTGGTGAGTTTGTCCTTTGTTCACTTAAAGCAGTGACCGAGTGGTTGACTTTACTTTACTTTACTGTAGCTCAGCGTTTAAAGACTTGTCTTTAAAATCTTTGATATGTGTATTATATAACAGAGCTGGAGTTAGTGGGGTAGAAACAATGCATGGCTGCTTTTATAGGAATGTTATATTTACATGTAGACTCTTTACTGACATAGAAGTATCAGTACTACCCTCTCAAAACCACAGAACAACAGGGCTGAACACTCACTACTGCTGTATTATCTTATAGTATATATATATATATATATATATATATATACATATATATATATATATATACATATATATATATATATATATATATAGGGTGGGGAAGCAAAATTTACAATGAACATTTAGTTGTTTTTTCTCAGCAGGCACTACGTCAATTGTTTTGAAACCAAACATATATTGATGTCATAATCATACCTAACACTATTATCCATACCTTTTCAGAAACTTTTGCCCATATAAGTAATCAGGAAAGCAAACGTCAAAGAGTGTGTGATTTGCTGAATGCACTCGTCACACCAAAGGAGATTTCAAAAATAGCTGGAGTGTCCATAAAGACTGTTTATAATGGAAAGAAGAGAATGACTATGAGCAAAATTATTACGAGAAAGTCTGGAAGATACTATTAAAGAAGAATGGGAGAAGTTGTCACCCGAATATTTGAGGAACACTTGCGCAAGTTTCAGGAAGCGTGTGAAGGCAGTTATTGAGAAAGAAGGAGGACACATAGAATAAAAACATTTTCTATTATGTCCATTTTCTTATGGCAAATAAATTCTCATGACTTTCAATAAACTATTTGGTCATACACTGTCTTTCAATCCCTGCCTCAAAATATTGTAAATTTTGCTTCCCCACCCTGTATATATGACAGTCTTCATAATACTGTTCTCCACAGGATCATGATGATGGGGGGGCAGATCAGCAACTATTTACAGTTATCATCTCAAAATATTTTAAAGCTTTGACAAATTAGGCTTGAAATAGTAAAAATGCATATGTGATATCAACGTTATATATATTAGGGATTCAACGGTACTCGGGAAAACCGTGTACCATTTGGCCCACCCTGTATGGGACAATCCGACCTTATGGACTACGGGTTTTCGGTTCTCTCTCTCTGGAGATGCATGAGAGCATGCAGTGTGATCCCCTTAGTGAGAGATAGTACAGAGACAAGAGTGACTGCCTGCAAACCCGCACCCACCCGTATCTGCGTACATTAGACCCGCAACCAGGCCCGTAATTAAACACATTGCCTACACAGTAACTCACTTTTAAGGGCTTTATTTTCGGCTAAAACGCACACCATCAATAAATCTCTAATATGTGCTGTTCAATGAAGAGTGTGGCCACAGTGGGGAAGTTCACTTCAAAACAAAACAAACCAGTCGTTACCTGCCCGCATTTCATTTAATTCTACCCATGCCTATACCCGCAAAAATTATTCTTTTTTTAATCTGACCATCGGTGCAGGACTCTGACACACATACAATACCGTCACACACTATTTCAAGACAATGCCTACTGGGGCCTTTTTATTCCGCCATTTTCTTTTACATCCCTATGCAGAACAGGAATCTATTTATTTTAAAAAAGCTCCCTTTAGGCCTTATGTGTGTATGTGCCTGTTTTATACAACTGTACACAAGAAGTCATAGAATAAGAAAGGGTTATATTGTTCAGTATAAAAACTGCTATTTAATTCAGTACAGTGATATAATTCATTCCTACTGTGAAATTCAGGTCTTGCTGATAAGCAAAATAAAAATACAATGTTGGGAAAAAAAAAAAGGTTCTCTTTAAAACATGTACTGAAACCAAACTGAAACCATGGCCCAATAACCGGGGTATGGACCCAACTGTGGACTACGTGTACCATTGCACCCCTTATAAATAAATAAATAAATAAATACATACATACATACATACATACATACATAAATAAATGATCCAAAATCATTAGGAGCTGTATTTCACTTAAAGGTGTAATATGTAACATGTCTTGGTTAAATTATCCAAAAAAGGCAGCTTTGTCTTCCATACTTTACATGTAAATGTCATCAGTAATGCTCAAATTCAGAGTTATCCTGTGAACTTTTACTCAACATTTGTTTTCGCTGTGTCCATGGCATCATACACTCACATATGTGAAGCTGTTTCTTAGAATGAACTGGAATATCATGAATATAAACCAGTGTCATTTCAGTAAAACTTTACTGCATTATTTTATCTCTTAGCATGATGTCTGACCAGTTCACATCAACTACTTCATATTTGCCGCTGTCTTTAGGTACTGAATACATTAATGCAGTTGAGTAACAAGTATAATATGGCTCTCCTTATGAATTATAATACTGTGAACATGTAAGGTAAGAAACACGCAGTGGAAATATGGAATATATAGGAATAAGTGAATCTCCAGTAACCCCACATGGTAAGGTTTAGTATTTGAGGAAATGTACTCTGTTGTTTTTCGACAAACATGCAGAAAACCATGTTTCATTGTGAGACCAGGCTGGAAAATTAACGCCAGGCATCGGCCAAATATTACTGCTTAGTTTTGGCTGTTTTACATTCACTCAGTCACTTTGGCAGGAAACCAGCCATCATGCAGCGCTTCTCTACACTACAGATATATTCATGTGTTCAGTTTTGTGCATATGTTTGAAGGCAGAGGAATCAGCTGGATGCTTGCATTCACCTCGAATGAGGAGGAATAAACATACTTTTCCTCTGGAATCAATCAACATTTAGATCTGACCATCTGAAATCTAACTCATCTAAAAGTCAGGACAAGTAATGAACATGACATTAACCCATAGAGACTCAAACAGCCACTGGCCACCAAAAGCATCTACTGATGTAAAGGTTTAATACCTGTTGATCCACTAACTTTATCAATACATGTAAATAATTGGTGTGAAATGCAGTTTGTCAAGTTTTCATGGTCATCAGATATGACCCATCTGAATGTTCAGAGGCTTCGTAGTTACCATGGAAACATGTCATCTTCTACAACATTGATTCACCAGTAAAACTCATGGAGTTGGATCAATGACAGTGGATGGGGTGGATGTTCAGTTGATGGTATATTTTACTGAAAAAAGTTACTTATTTTTCAGTTTTCTCTATTTTGATATAATAACCTTTGAAATTACTCAGAGTTTATATGGAATACATTATACATCATACATTATCTTTGAATTAAATATAGGAAAATACATTATTTTCACAGAAAAATGTCAAATATGGAGAATAATATTATAATGCAATGGCTACTGCCACAGTATTGTAGCACGAAATATCGGTTTGTCTATTGCCACAGAGCCAATCAAATGTTAGCATTTTTGTACTGTGACAGTAAGCAGTAACGACATTTTGTTTCCACAGACCCAATTGTTATAAAACACCACTTTTTGGAAATGATGATGTCATAGTACCAAGTGACCAGAAGAAGAAAACCCCGGACATAACAACCAGTAACAACAACAACAATGGCGGATTACAGAGCTGTTTGTGCTGCAGGCACCGCTAAGCTTACTAGCACCAGTACAACAAAACCTGCCATCGTCTTCTTCTTCTTGTTGTGTTTATGTTTGTACTCAGTGCAATGAAGAAGAACCTCATGCACATGCTCACTGCATTCCTCTTTCATTTTGTGATTTCTGTCTGTGTTTGTGTACATTGCCACATATGAGGTGTGGCATACGTGTTACACCATTTTAACCTTGGTTTCCCATTTCCACCTGGACGTAGGTGTTTCTTGAAACGATCCGTGTATAGACGTCAAACTTTTAGAATCTGCAAAAGGTGGCCTATAGCATACGGTGAGTGTGGTTCTTTGTATTGATGTGGTAGTGGACCATGATGGTCATAGAACAAGTGAAAGGAATGCCACCCAATTATGGAGGGACGATTCACACTTTAACTTTAACAACTACTACTACTACTACTACTACTACTACAACCAGGGGGCGATTTGTCAAAAAAATGGGGGGGGGGTGTTTGTTTTTTTCATAATGAAAAAAACAAGCAATCAACAGGCCTAATTTTTTTTTTAAATTAACGGTAGGCTCTATTACATGTCGAACAGTTAAACTTTCATCTTTAATGCAAACTAAAAATACATGAAACATGTCATTTTCTGCAATGGTCACACCTGCGATGTGAGAGATAGTGTAATTAAGTTTCAGCACCATGGATAGGGGCCGATCAGACCAATACGATAGATTACAGAGGATTTATGGTGAATAGAAAACTCAGACTGTAAAACGTAACAAACCTAATCAACTGAGATGCACATCATGTCAAAATAATTAAGCTAATTAGGCTAAGTCAGCAGTTCGCTCTGATGTCGGACATCATGTGGCCTTTTCATCTTTCCTGTTTTTTTGCATCATTTGCAGTGTTTCGCCCTTCTTTTATCCACATCTCTGTGAACTTCTGAGCAGGGAACGCACGCACGTCTGGCCCATTAACAGCGATGAAGGGAAGACTGCTCAGTGTGGACACGTTCATTCTGTTGCGCTCATCATCAGTGAGGATGTGATTCATATGCACTAAATCCACGTTCACACTCTGCTGTTGACATGGGGAGCATGGAGACGGCAGAAAACACTTTGTGGGGATTGTCTCCCTGGACTCCGTGGCATTTATGTTCTTGAAACTATTTCAGAAGCAAAGGGATGTCTGATACCTCCAGCAGGAAGAGTTTTTTGAATGGTGACAAGTTTGTCATCCCCAAACACCATGCGCTTGTCTTTATCTGATGGCCAGCTGGAGGGGTTTAGCACAGCACAAGCAGCAATTATTATGCACTGTATTAATGTGCATGGGGATGTTCACGAATTCCGAGACTGCCAACAGTTCAGTTCAGGTGAAAGTTAGTGCCAGCAATGTAGGCTATCCATGTAGCCTATCTACTCCCCCCATCCCCCCAACAAATCGCACCCTGACTACAACTACTACTGGTACTACTACAACTACTACCACTACTGCTGCTACTACAACTACTACAACTGCTCCTACTACCACAACTACTGCTGCTGCTGCTACTACTTATACTACTACTATGACTACTAGTGGTACTATTACAACTACTACTACTACAATGGCTACTATCTACGACTACTGCTACTACTACTGCTACTACTACCACCACTGTTACTACTACTACTAGTCCTGCTACTACTACTATTACTAGTACTGCTACTACTATTACTAGTACTACTACTACTACTACTACTACTACTACTACTAAAATAATAACAACAATAACAACAACAACAACAACAATAATAATAATAATAATAATAATAATAATTATTATTATTATTATTATTATTATTATTATTATTATTATTATTTGCATTTATAAAGCACTTTGTATTCAACAGAATCTCAAAGTGCTACAGAGAAAAATAAAGTCCAACAATAAAAGAAATAAAATACTATATTCAAATAAAATACTACATTTAAAACATCAGCATCATAAGACAAAGCATCATGGTGGGCCAAGTCTGTCTAAACAGAAATGTCTTCAGTCCCTTTTTGAATGAGTTTAGTGACTGAGGAGCTCTGAGGTGGTCGGGGAAGGAGTTCCAGATATGGGGGGCGGCAGAGGAGAAGGCCCGATCTCCCATGGTCCACAGTTTGGTTTTGGGGGGGAGAAGGAGGATGGTACTGTGGGGCCGGAGGCTTTGGGCAGATGTGTGAGGGGTGAGGAGGTCCTTGAGGTAGTCGGGGGCATTTCCGTGGATGCACATGAAGGTAATGAAGGCTGTCTTACAGTGGATTCTGAAGGAGACTGGGAACCAGTGGAGGTTATGGAGAACTGGAGTCATGTGTTCCTGTTAATGCCTTCGTGTAAGGATTTTGGCAGCGCTGTTTTGAATGGACTGAAGTTTTTGGAGCTATTTCCGGGGGATCCCATAGAGAAAGCCACTGCAGTAGTGAAGCCTCGAGACGACAAAGGCATGGATGACTACTACCACTACTGCCACTACTATGACTACTACTACTACCACTACTGCCACCACTACTGCCACTACTATGACTACTACTACTACCACTACTGCCACTACTATGACTACTACTGCTACCACTACTGCCACTACTATGACTACTACTACTACCACTACTGCCACTACTATGACTACTACTACTACCACTACTGCCACCACTACTGCCACTACTATGACTACTACTGCTACCACTACTGCCACTACTATGACTACTACTGCTACCACTACTGCCACTACTATGACTACTACTACTACCACTACTGCCACTACTATGACTACTACTGCTACCACTACTGCCACTACTATGACTACTACTACTACCACTACTGCCACCACTACTGCCACTACTATGACTACTACTACTACCACTACTGCCACTACTATGACTACTACTGCTACCACTACTGCCACTACTATGACTACTACTGCTACCACTACTGCCACCACTACTGCCACTACTATGACTACTACTACTACCACTACTGCCACCACTACTGCCACTACTATGACTACTACTGCTACCACTACTGCCACCACTACTGCCACTACTATGACTACTACTGCTACCACTACTGCCACCACTATGACTACTACTGCTACCACTACTGCCACTACTATGACTACTACTGCTACCACTACTGCCACCACTACTGCCACTACTATGACTACTACTGCTACCACTACTGCCACTACTATGACTACTACTGCTACCACTACTGCCACCACTACTGCCACTACTATGACTACTACTGCTACCACTACTGCCACTACTATGACTACTACTGCTACCACTACTGCCACTACTATGACTACTACTGCTACCACTACTGCCACCACTACTGCCACTACTATGACTACTACTGCTACCACTACTGCCACCACTACTGCCACTACTATGACTACTACTGCTACCACTACTGCCACTACTACGACTACTACTGCTACCACTACTGCCACTACTATGACTACTACTGCTGCCACTACTGCCACCACTACTGCCACTACTATGACTACTACTGCTACCACTACTACCACTACTACTGCTGCCACTACTGCCACTACTACCACTACTACTGCTACCACTACTACCACTACTACCACTACTACTGCTGCCACTACTGCCACTACTACAACTACTACTGCTACCACTACTACCACTACTACTGCTGCCACTACTGCCACTACTACGACTACTACTGCTACCACTACTGCCACTACTACCACTACTACTGCTGCCACTACTATCACTACTATGACTATTACTGCTACCACTACTACCACTACTACCGCTACCACTACTGCCACTACTACGACTACTACTGCTACCACTACTGCCACTACTACTGCTACCACTACTGCCACTACTACGACTACTACTGCTACCACTACTGCCACTACTACGACTACTACTACTACCACTACTGCCACTACTACAACTACTACTGCTACCACTACTGCCACTACTACGACTACTACTACTACCACTACTGCCACTACTACTACTACCACTACTACCACCACTATGACTACTACTACTACCACTACTACCACTAGTATGACTACTACTGCTACCACTACTATGACTACTACTGCTACCACTGCTGCCACTACTATGACTACTACTACTACCACAACTATGACTACTACTGCTACCACTACTACCACTCCTATTACTACTACTACTACCACTACTACCACTACTATGACTACTACTGCTACCACTACTGCCACTACTACGACTACTACTGCTACCACTACTGCCACTACTACTGCTACCACTACTGCCACTACTACGACTACTACTGCTACCACTACTGCCACTACTACGACTACTACTACTACCACTACTGCCACTACTACAACTACTACTGCTACCACTACTGCCACTACTACGACTACTACTACTACCACTACTGCCACTACTACTACTACCACTACTACCACCACTATGACTACTACTACTACCACTACTACCACTAGTATGACTACTACTGCTACCACTACTATGACTACTACTGCTACCACTGCTGCCACTACTATGACTACTACTACTACCACAACTATGACTACTACTGCTACCACTACTACCACTCCTATTACTACTACTACTACCACTACTACCACTACTATGACTACTACTGCTACCACTACTGCCACTACTATGATTACTACTGCTACAACTACTACCAGTACTATGACTACTACTACTGCTACCACTACTACCACAACTATGACTACTACTACTACCACTAAAATTACTACTACTACTACTACTACTACGACTACTACTACTAGCTGTTGAACTGCCATTTTGACACAAGGAGCATCTTGACCTTGGAGAGCCAGTTGTGACCATATTAGGACAAAAGGGGTGGAGCTAGGGGAGCATGTATATGTAGGGGAGTATGTATCTTATCATGTAATTTATTCTAATGAAGCCTCAGGAAATAGTCAACACACTCAGTTAAAAGAATGTGACACCATCAGAAACCAATGAAATGGAATGTTGATATTGAATGAAATTATATATTTTTCTGGATTTTAACATATTTACAGAATGTCAGTACACAAGTCTGCAAAATATAGAATGTAAGTCCAGATAGAGATATGAAGCTTTAGAATTAGACTCAGCTCAACTCCTCCTTTAGAGACTTGAGTCTTGTTTAATCTTGTTCCTTGACTTGAAACAGGATCTGAGTCTCATCTTGACCTCGAGTCCCTGATAAGTTTAAATGGATGCGTTGAGGCAGAACATGGCTGAATACACTGAAAAACTAAAATCAACACTGTTGGAAGCAAACAAGAGCAGCAAAGGTCAAAGTTCATCCCTCTGTGTGTTACCTTTCCCTGTGACTCTGAAACACAAGTCAGTCTGTTTTCAAAAAAACTGTTGTAAAGGCTGAGACGACTTCAGTCAGACAAGGGGCTTCTGGGAAGTGTTTGTCAAACACTGAGTGTGATAATGGGAGTGGAGAAGTCACAGAGGTCCACAGGGTGTGGACTCATTAGGTTTTTACTGACTCTAACCCACTCATCCCTCTGTTCTGCTGGTTTTTGTTTGTGGTGAGTTTCTGCTTTAGTCTTAACGTGTGTGTGAATCAGTCTGTGGCCTCGGAGGATGGTATCGTACACAACGAAGCTGGACCTAAGCTCTTGCGTAATTCTGACTGTAACGGGCCCTTGAAACGTTGAACGCGCAAAAACACGGACATGATTGGACAAAGCGGACATGACGACGCTGTCATGTGACTAACAGGAGCAGAGTGTGGAAACAGCATGTCTACGGGCACTTTATTCATATACACACCTCTATATTTGTCTATGAGCAACATTAACAACCTCCTCCTCCTGCTGCTCCTCCTTCTCCTTCCCCTTCCCCCTACCCCCTCTTCTTCCTCCCCTTCCCCCTCCTCCTCCTACACCTCCTCCTCCTACCCCCTCTCCTTCCTCCTCCTTCTCCTCCTTTCTCCTCCTCCTCCTCCTCTCTCTACCATCTGCCTGATACAACATGAATCGAGTGTTTGTGTCCTCTACATGTGGGATTCCTCTGGTTTTCTGCTGCTGCTGCTTCTGTCTTAATGCTTCCTCCTCTCCACCACTACATACCCATCCTTCTCTCTTGCTCTCTGTCTCTTTTCTTTTTTCCCTCCCTCCGATCGTGCAAATTTCTCTCACAGACGCCCTTAATTCCTCTGGCTTCACATAATAAGATCTGCCCAATCCTGTGTTGGAGGGAGGAAGGAGGAGTTGAGGGAACAAAACAGAGGAAGAAAATCTATTCTTTTCTTAACCTTAAAGGATGGTGTGTGTGTGTGTGTGTGTGTGTGTGTGTGTGTGTGTGTGTGTGTGTGTGTGTGTGTGTGTGTGTGTGTGTGTGGGAGGGGGGTCAAATAGAGGAATCGTTCATTTTTTCTTTTTTTTGTTGAGATTTTAAAAGGAGGGGATTCCATGATGCAAACCCGGCAGAAGCATCAATCTCACCCCTCAAGCGCTGACAAAATGACAGCGTGGATGGTGAACCCCCCCCCTTCCCCAGGAACACACCCTACTCTGACTGTAATAAACCCAAATGCACGGAAACAAAGACACAAATCAGCAGATGCATGCCTTAAAAAAGCAGAAATCCCCTACCTTGTATGTGTTGTGGTCTGATAATACATCCAGTCCAGTGGAGTTGAATCCACGCGCTCTGATCTGTCACAAACACACACACACACACACACACACACATACACACACACACTCCGCCTGTCAGCCGACACACACACACAATAACACACTCCTCTGTGTGTGTGTCTGTGTGTGTGTACACTCCCCTTCTCTCTCTTCCAGCTGAGATCCTACTCCTCCTCCTCACTGCTCTGAGTCTCCGCCCCTCAGCCGAACCAAAACCACCCTCCTCCTCCTCCTTTTCCTCCTCCTCCTCCTCCTCCTCCTCCTTTTCCTCCTCCTCCTCCTTTTCCTCCTCCTCCTCCACAGTACTCTGAGTCTCCACCCCTCAATCAAACCAAACCACCCTCCATCTCCTCCTCTTTCTCCTCCTCTTCCTTTTCCTCCTCCTGCTCCTCCTCCTCTTCTTACCTCCTCCTCCTCCTTCCTACTCCTCTGCCTCCTCCTCCTATTACCCCTGCTCCTCATCCTCATATTAGCCCTCCTCCTCTTCCTCCTCCTCCTATTCCTCCTCCTCACTAGTCTGAGTCTCTACCTTCCTCTTCCTTTTCCTTCTCCTCCTCCTGCTCCTCTTCCCTCTTCTTCTTCTCCTCCTCTTCCTTCTCCTCCTCTCATTACCCCTCCTTCCTCCTCCCCCTCCTCCTGCCATTACACCTCCTTATCCTTCTCCCCCTCCCCTCCCACTACCTCCTCTCCTTCTCCTTCTCTTCTTCCTGCCATTACCCCCCCTTCAACCTTCTCCTCCTCCCGCTCCTTCTCCTCCCATTAGCCTTCCTCCTCTTCCTCCTCCTCCTCCTCCTCCTCTGAGTCTCAGCCCCTCAGCCGAACCAACCACCCCCAGTCTCCCAGTGGTCCACAGGAAAACCCTTTGGCCTGTTTCTAAACACCAACAGTAAACACATACATATCAGGACACATGACAGGACACTCAGCACACATTTTACATTTTCTTAAGATACATTTTTTAGTCATATTAGATTGACTTTGACCTCATTATTTACTCCAAGCAGTGCATTAGATTCAGTAATAATGCTGAATACTATTTGTGCCCCAGTTGTTCATGTGGTAGAGACACACAGGCTGACAGATTTGATTCCAAAATTCATTCAGCCAATTACTGCATATCTTCCTTCACTCAACTATCCAATAAAGCCAAAAAAGGCCAAAGTCATAAAAAAAAAAAAGTTGAACACTCTCAATAATGCTGCCACAAACTGACTCAAGTATTCTGATAGGTGTAAGAGTCAATGGCTCTAGTGATCTAGCACTGACTAGCTCAATAGTCCTGGTCTAGTCTAGTCACTGGAAGGATTTCTACACTGTAAAAATAAAACCCATTAAAAAAAAAAAAAAAAAAAAAAAAAAAATGGTAAATGACTGGCAGCTATGACTGCCAAACAAAAACCATAAAATTAAGATAAAATATCCTAATTCAAATTAAGTGCAAACACATTATATTTACAGAAAATTTCAGTAAGAGTTTTGCAGAAAACTACCTTTATTTTACAGATTTTTCCTAAATTATTACGATCAAATGCCATCAATAAAGTAACAATTCTAAGAGTTCTCTAGAAAAATACCATTATTTTACAAATGTTTCCTAAATTATTATGATCAAATACCTTCAATAAAGTGACAATTCTAAGAGTTCTCTAGAAAAATATCATTATTTTACAAACATTTCCAAAGTTATTACAATCAAATGCCTACAATAAAGTGACAATGCCAAAAGTTCTGCAGAAAAATACCACTGTTTTACAGATTGTTCCTAAATTATTACGATCAAATGCCTTCATTCATTCATCCATTATCTGAACCCCTGTTATCCTCACTAGGGTCACTGGGCTTAATGGAGCCTATCCCAGCTACTTATGGGTGAAGGCAGGGTTCACCCTGGACATGTTTCTCCCCCTACTCCCCCCTTCTCCCCCTCTCCCCCAGTCTCTATCTCTATCGCTCTCTCTTTCTCTCTTTCTTTACCCTCTCTCTTTAACCCCAACTGGTCAAGGCAGACCACCATCCTCCAGGAGTCTGGGTCTGCTCGAGGTTTCTGCTGTTAAAGGGAAGTTTTTCCTCGCCACTGTCACCAGTCAGAAGTGTTTGCTCCTGAAGGATTCTGTTGGGTTTTTGTAAATTGGCTTAGAGTCTGGTTTTTGACCAACTCTATATATAAAGTGTCATGAGATAACTTTTTTGTTGCGATCTGGTGCTATATAAATAAAATTTGATTGATTGAGTGATTTAATTGGTTTTCCCCTGTAAGTCGCCTTGGAAAAAAGCGTCTGCCAAATGCATAAACATAAACATAAACATGTCGCCACTTCATCACAGGGCTGACATAAAGAGACAAACAATCAGTCTATCCATTCACACCTATGGGTAATTTAGATTAACCAGTTAACCTATCAGTGCATGTCTTTGGATGGTGGGAAGAAGCCGGAGTATTCGGAGAGAACCCATGCAGACACGGGGAGAACATGCAAACTCCACACAGAAAGGTCCCACCCCGAGTGCTATCCACTGCACTGTGTCTCCCAAATGCCTTCAATAAACCCTAAATACCACATTTAAAAAATGGTCAAATGACCGGCAGCAACGGCTGCCAAATAAACACTTTAACATACATATTAAACTGGAAACATACTTAGGGAAATACAGAACAGATACATCTAAAGATTTTCGACTTGCAGCATCACAAAAGTAAAGGTAATGCTCCTTCTCAGCAACTTCCCGACTCCAGTGATCGGTTCATCCCAACCTCACATTCCCTCTCCAGAAAAAACAAATGTATCAGACATCACCAGATTTCTCGCCAGATGTGAGTTGGTCACTGGAGGTCTTACAAGGTAAAATGACAAACCACCCCTGTGTGGCCAACCCCCGGTGGGGGTGTGGCAGCTGGCGTCCCTGGCCCCCTGGGGCCTGTGCTCGGCTGCTGTGGGGCCTCTGGCTGGGGCCTCCCTTGACCATCTTCAAGGCGGGCGCACTATCGCCTCTCAGGGGGGCGGGCTGGATCCCCCTCTCTGTGGTGTCTGCTGGTTGGCTGGGCCTTGGGGCCCTCTTTGTTGGCCCCTGGTCCTTGGAGGGAGTGCAGTTATGGAGGCATGCCTGTGTTCTTCACCTCATTCTCTTTGCCTTGTTCACTCTGTCACGGCAGATTAATGTGAACAACTGCTGTTGTGTGGATTTGTTACTGGTAATATTTGGGCGGACGTGGTAATAATAATAATAATAATAATAATAATAATAATAATAATGAATTAGATTTATATAGTGCTTTTCTATGAACGCATACTCAAAGCGCATACAGAGGATCCATTATTCATTCGCTCTCACATTCTCCCTCTGGTGGTGGTAAACTACATATGTAGCCACAGCTGCCCTGGGGCAGACTGATGGAGGCGTGTGTGGTGTGTGATATTCTGTTCATGCTCTCTTTTCTTATATTCATCATTTAATAGGTCTTATGTATTTTATTTTATTTTTATTTTAGCTTTGTTTGTTTTCTCTTTCTCTCTCTTCTGCCCAGTTTACTTAGTTCTGGTTGTGGTTATTGTTACTATTATAACTATCACCATGGTTGTTACTGTTTGTATTGTTGATACTTTCTTGTGAGGGTCTTCGCCATCTTCTTCTTTCTTGCTCTCTCCCCTTCACACACATCCACCCATGTCAGGTCCGGCATCGAAATGTGGTTCAACAAAACTCACAATAAACACAGGAGAATATCAAAGGGAGCTTCATGTACTTTATGAAGTTACCCTT
Source organism: Sphaeramia orbicularis (assembly GCF_902148855.1). NCBI lineage: Eukaryota > Metazoa > Chordata > Actinopteri > Kurtiformes > Apogonidae > Sphaeramia > Sphaeramia orbicularis. The sequence continues at coordinate 5,313,939 of NC_043978.1, read as the reverse complement.
AGGAAAGCAAATTCATTCAGCACCAAAAAGCGCCCAGTCAACCATTCTGCTGTTAGGATGCTGAACAAGACAAGTTAAAAAAAAAAAAAAAAAAAAGGTACAACAATAAACCAGGTGAATACTGTGCATGGAAAACCTCATTTGAAAATGCTATACATAACCTTCATCTAACAGCAAGCAAAAAGTTAGACTTGGTGGGGAAGTGGTTAGGTGACAAGTAATCCAAACATGCAAAACGTATTCATGCTGTGCACATAAACAACCCTTCTCTTGAGCTGAGGAAGGTATGGGAGAGGTTGCAAGAGTGCTACGGTTCTTTGGAGGCCCTTCAAAAGGCTCTTTTTGACAGGTTGGAACATTTTCCCAAAATGACAGAGATCATCCTGTGTTGCATGACTTTGGTGACCTTCTGATGGAAATTGAATCTGCAATGAGTGAAGGCTACATACCAGGACTACTTTACCTCAACACTGCACAAGGAGTCCATCCCTTGGTGGATAAGCTACCATACAACCTACAGGAGAAATGGGTCATAGTTCAAACAAAGTACAAGCAAGAACATCGCGTGTCATTTCCTCCATTCTTCATTTTTGCTGTCGAGGATCAAGCCAGAATGTGAAATGACCCTAGCTTCTTGTCTTCAGCCCTAGCTCCTGCAACCAGTAAAGCTGAGAAATATCAGAGTAAGCAGGATAGAGCTAGAATACCTATCTCTGTCAACAGAGCAGAAATTGTTCAGTGTGAACAAAAGCAAACCACTGTGAGGGCAAATGAAGACCCCAACAAAAAGCCTCATGCTCAGAAAATGCAGAACATTCAGAGATAAATGTGTTGACGAGTGCAAGACATACCTGAGACGGAATCAGATATGCTACCAATGTTGTGCTTCTTCCAATCATATAGCCAAGAACTGCAAGGTGGAAATCAGCTGTTAAAGTGGCAGCAACAGTCTGATCACTGCAGTTCATGGGGCACCTGTAGCATGGACCATTCAAGTTGACACTAGACCTGCCACAGAGCATGGCAGGCAGCAGGAGTCACCTTCATCTGTTGTCTTATCCAAGTGTACACAGGTGTGGGAAAATGAGACAGGAGGACACTCCTGTGCTAAGATTTGCCTTGTAAAAGTCTATCCTGAAGGATACTACGACAAGGGAATCAAAGCTTATGCTATCATAGATGACCCAAGCAATAAATCCTAAGCCAGATCTTCTTTTTTGGCACCTTTGACATTGTCAAAGCCTTGAAACCATACACCCTCAAGACCTGTGCAGGTGTGATGGAGGCAGCAGGAAGAGGAGCAAGCAATTTCATTGTGGAGTCAGTCAACCATCAATCAAGTCTATTTTTACCCACACTTATTGAGTGTGACTTCATTCCAGGTAATTAGGATGAAAGTCCTACTCCTCAAGCTGCTCACCATCATTTATACCTTAAAGACATTGCAGCAGAGATCCCTGCACTTGACCCCAAATCTGAGATCTTACTCCTCCTAGGGAGAGATGCCATTCAGGCCCACAAGGTGCTTGACCAGCGTAACAGGCCCCTGAATGCTCCATTTGCCCAAAGATTGACCCTGGGATGGGTTATCATTGGGGACACATGTCTCAACAGGGCACACAAACCTGACAGTGTCAGTGCCTTTAAGATAAACATCTTGGACAAAGGCTGACAAGCAACTTCTTACCTTGTAAAAACACCATTCAGGTCAAAGAGAGATTTTGATGTTGTGAGCATCACATGTCCCCAGTGGTAGGACAAGGAAAGAGGTGGCTTCAGGATGACACTATGGGAGAAACAGTCTTCCAGTGCATAAGTGCAGATGAACAAGTATCAATAGACAAACAGGCCTTCCTCCAGATCACAGACAAGGAAGTATATCAAGTAATACCAACAGCTGGGTGGCCCCACTGCCTTTTTGTTTCTCAAGACCTCATCTCTCCAACAACAAGCAGCAAGCCATCCAGCATCTTGCCTTGGTTCATACCACACTGAAAAAGCGACCTGATGTGGCTCGACACTTTGTGGATTTCATGCAGAACATGTTTGATAACAGACATGCTGAACCAGCACCACCTCTAAAAGAACAGGAGGAATGCTGGTACCTACCTTTCTTTGGAATCTATCACCCTCATAAAGGAATCAGATAAGAGTGGTCCTTGACTCCTCAGCACGGCACTAAGGTATGTTCCTGAAAGATGTCCATCTTACTGGCCCCAGTCTCAACAACAGCTTGTTGGGCATGCTCATGTGTTTTCGCAACAAACAAGTGGCTGTCATTACTGATGTGAAGCAGATGTTTCATTGTTTCTCAGTGCGTAACAATCACAGGAACCTCTTGAGCTTCCTATGGCATCGAAACAACAACCTTGAGGAACCCATAGTGGAGTATCACATGACAGTTCTTGTGTTTGGGAACAGCCCATTACCTGTTGTTGTGATCTATGGCGTCAGGAGGGCATCTCAAGAACAAGGAGATGGGGACCACACTACCAGACAGTTTGTTTGTTGCAACTTCAACATGGATGAAGGACTTGCCTAATTTCCATCTGACAGGAATACTGTAGCTGTCCTCCAAAGGGCCCAAAAAACACTGGCAGCCTCCAACCTGAAGTTACACAAAATTGCTACTAACAGCGTCAGTGTGATGAAGTTGGTTCCCAAGGAGGACTTGGCAAAAGGGCTGAGGGACCATGATCTTGGAACAGATTTCCCTTCAATACAACGAAGTCTGGGGATAAGTTGGGATATTGCTACAGATGAGTTCACCTTCCAAGTGTCAGCCACAGAGAAGTCTTACACCTGCAGAGGGGTGTTATCGACCATAAACATCTGTACGACCCCCTGGGGTTAACGGGTCCAGTTAGCATTCAAGGCAGGGCTTTACTTTGACAGCTCATGACAAACACCTGTGAGTGAGATGACCCACTCCCTGAAAAGAACATCAAGGTGTGGTGTGAATGGAGAAAATCCCTACAGCAGGGGTGTCCAATCGTGGTCCTCAAGAGTTACTATCCTGCATGTTCTAGAAGTATCCCTCTTTCAACACACCTGATTCAAATGATAAGTCTATCATGAAGCTGAAGGTGTGCTGGAAGGGGGAAACATATAAAACACGCAGGATAGTAGCTCTCGAGGACCAGGATTGGACACCCCTGCCCTGCAGGATCTAGAACAGGTCAGGATCAAGAGAATGTACACCTCTATCACACTTTCCAATTCTACAAGCAGAGAGCTTTGCATTGTCAGCAATCCCTCCACACAAGCGATCAGCACTGTAGCTTACCTCAAAGTTACAAATGTACAGACCAAGAGTCAAGTGGGATTTGTGTTTGGCAAGGCCACAGTTGAAACTCAGACTTGCTTACTACGACCACTACTGAGCTGTGCTTGAAGCTGTTGTCCTGTGAGTCGCCTATCACTCAAGCTGTTGACTCTCAGAAACTTGTCTTCTGATTCTGTTGTGGCTTTGGGTCTGCCAGACCTCTTCCTGTCAGCATTTCCCCCAGTTTCTGAGTGCCTTTGGATGGTGAAGGAAACTGGACCTACTGACACCTTGACTTTCTTGGCAATTTCTCTGTAGGAAAGACCTACATTTTTAAGTGTTATGATGGTCTGTCTCTCTTCTATCGTTAATTGCCTTTTCCACACCATTTTTATAGTAACACACTACTTCTGCAGTACAATACTGTTCAAATAATGCTCACAATGGTATGGTACCAAAGTGTGTTCCAACACTACTTTTATGCAGACAGAGGGGGTTGGAAGGAATTAAGAAACGTTGGGACACCTGGAGGAATTGGTAGCACCAACTTTCGAGGCTTGATCAACCTCCATTGCTGCAGAACTGCTTTAAGTTGTTAACCCATTTCTTGTTCGCCTTTTTGTATAATTCTGAAATGTACATTATTTTTCAGTTTTGTTTAACCTTACCTTTTTTTTTTTTTTTTTTAATCTCTGGCAGTACACCACTTACCTTTGTACCATTTCAAGTTGTTCATTGGACTTGAACTGCTTGAATTTCAATACAAAACTGGAAAAATTGGGGTGTTCTAAAACTTTTGACCGGTAGTATATATTTATATCTACCAAGGACTCCTGTCACCTTCTGAACACCAAAAAGACAGTATGTGTGTACTTCACAAAATGCCAACTCGGACTAATTAGATCAGGTACATTCCTGAATGGAGCAAAGCTGGATGTAGTACCAGAATTTAAATACCTTGGGGTAACTTTGGACCCTACCCTATCTTTAAAAGATCACATAAATAAGGTGGGACAAATTTCACATTCAAAATTTCTGATATATCCAATAATAACCTACCTATGAGTGCTGCCAAAACATTCTTTTTTGCTATGATTATTTCCCATATTGATTACTGTTTAACTAGTTGGTCACTGGCTTGTACTACCAATCTTAAAACCATAAAAGATCTTTATAAAAATGCATTAAAAATACTTGACAGAAAACCGTTAACCCATCACCATTGTCATATCCTAAAAAAACACAAGTTACTAACCTTCCAAAACATGATTAATCTAAAATCAGCCTGTCTGATATACAAGGTACTACATTATTTAGCTCCCTCTTTGTTGGAGGAATTTATCAAATACAACATTAAACCACATGGGACCACCAGCAGAGGCGACCTGGTAATACCCCATAGGCGTACTACATCTGGTCAGACTGTTCTATCAGTTCAAGGTGGAAACTTCTGGAATAGCCTACCGTCATCTCTGAGAGAATGTCCCACATACAACTCATTTAAAGCTCAAATGAAAAAACAGCTCTGCTCAAATCAGAACTGCACCCTCACATAACACAAAGACTTGGATCGAGCTTAACTGTATGTTTGAACTAATGGTATGACCTCATTAGTGTGATTGGTGTTATGCGTATAGTTTGATGGTGAAAGATATGGGAAATAGTGTATACAGTGTACCATACTTTCCGGACTATTGGCCACACCTGACTATAAGCTGTACCCACTCCATCCCCAACATCTCACCATCGATTCATTGATGCCTGTCATGCCTGCAGCCAGACGTTAGTCTGGTTTTGTCTGTCTTTTATGTTTTGTTTGTCACTTCCTGTTTTATTTTGTTAAGTTTCCCCTCATGTGTCTTGTCTGTCGTCTTTACTTCCTGTTCCCTGATTGTTCTGACCTCTTACCTGATTACCTGTCTCCGCCCTGATTTGCTCCACCTGTGTCTCGTTGTCTTCCCTCCCTTTTGTGTATTTAAACCCTGTGTCTTCCCTATGTCAGTTGCCAGTTTGTAACTCCTGTAGTTCTTACCAGCGTTTTGACCTCGTTTGTTCGTTTGCCTGCCTGTTTTTGACCTGTTTTTGGGATTCCTCGGTTTCTCGTCTTCTGCCTGCTCCCTGTCTGGTTTTTGTCTGCCTCTTCTGATACCTGGTTTTGACCTTCTCGCCCTGACTACCGGTACGTGAGTTTTGCCTTTTCCTTATGTCCTGTTGCTCGATTGATAGCCTGCCTGTGCATGACCTGTTTCCGTCCCTGACCTCCCTTTGCTTTTCCCTAGTCGGGAAAGAAACCCCTAACACCGCTCGGGGAGACGGGCTGTCGCCCTCGATCCGGAGGACGAATCAGAGGAGGATATCATCCACCATTATCCTCAAGATTCTGTCACTAATAATATTATTTCACCTGTGTGTGATTAATAAATCTTTTGAATCATATTCTTGGTGTTTGAGTTCTGCATTTGGATTCTGTGTTTGTACTAACGCCATTACAATGCCAAGCTTTCACGCAGCAGCTCTATTTCCTTCTTCGACAGCCAGATGAATTGTTAGCCCGAAAAACATAAATTAGCCGCACCATTTTTGAGCCGTGGTTTCACAGCATGTGGAAAAAAGTAGCAGTTTATAGAGCAGAAATTACGGTAAGTAATATATGCACGGTTGAAATATCTGGCTACTGTACAGAATTTTGTAGTTGTGCTTTTACTGTTTCCCTGCTCTTTTTTCTGTTTTTTGTTTGTTTGTTTTTTTGTTCATTGTGGAACATCTCCCGTAGGACAATTGATGGAAACTAGCCTTTGGCTAAAACTGGAGTGTTTACATTCACGTAGAAACATGTATGTTTATCAATGCTCACTGTCCTGTTCAAAAAAATAAATAAATGTGTATATTCATCTATGTCTATTTACATCTACATGTATGTCAGTGTTTTTCAACCTTGGGGTCGGGACCCCATGTGGGGTCGCCTGAAATTCAAATGGGGCCGCCTGAAATTTCTAGTAACTGATAAAAATAAAACAAAATAAAACAAAATAAAAAACTTATTAATAAAAAATATATGGTGAGTTGAGAGAGACAATCACAAGACATGACAAACTGTGAAGCTGAAACTGAAGCACTGTGGTTCTGTTTATCTGTCAAATGTTCATTGTGGTCAGTTTCAGATGCTGCAGCTCTTTCATAATTCATAGTTGGAGTTCTTGTTTGTTAAGTATTAATTGTCAGCCTTGTAAATCACAGCTGGACTGACTGTACATATCCTGACCAAGGAAAATGAACTTTGTGCAGTAATCTACACCTGGCTTTTCTGCCTCCGTCCATAATAATATGCATTATAGAGACTAAATGTCCTCTAAAATTACCATTCATTTGCAACATAGTATAACAAACTATTACATGATCAAAACAAATAAATTTTAGCAAAAAAGTGTCTCCATTTTGAATGTCTGGGGTCGCCACAAATGTGTGATGTTAAAATGGGGTCACAAGCTAAAAACGGTTGGGAACCACTGATGTATGTACACCTATGCGTGTATACATCTATGTGTGTATATATTTACGTGTATGTATGTCTACGTGTATGTACATGTGTGTGAATGTATATCTATGTGTATGTACATCTATGTTTGGGGAGGCAGTGGCGGTTGGAATCTTGCTCTGTCGTAGTCATGTGCCGTTGGGCAGGGCACTTCACCCATCTTGCCTCCAGTGTCACTCATTCTGGTGTATGAATGTGTATGACTGTTTGGTGGTGGTCAGGGGGGCCATTTGGCATGGATTGGCTGCCACGCTTCCGTCAGCCTGCCCCAGGACAGCTGTGGATACAGATGTACTTTACCATCAGTGTGTGAATGGATGAATAATGGATCAGTAATGGAAAGACCTTTGAGCACCTTGAAAAGCACTATAGAAATCAAATCCATTATTATTATTATTATTGTTATTATTATTAGACATGGCTTTGGCAGCCCCCCAACCCCCGTAGCTACAGAGGAGATAAATGGAGAGATTGTTTGATTCGTAATCTGATTACTGTGCAATCTGATTACTGTATTTTCTTCTGGGCTCTGGGGATAATCTGTGCAGCTGTTTTGGTTAATAGGCTGCTTTATTAAGGGCTGTTAATCCACCTCAGAGAGGACGAAGGCACATGTGATGCATTCAGGGCTAATGTGACTACAGTCCATGTACATAGGGCTGCACTTCATACAGGAAGTGGAATAAATGTCAGCTCCTCTGGAAACTGGGAGAACAGTCTTGGATCCAGTTGTTCATGTACAGTTTCCTCCCATCATCCTTCAGCTGACAGTAGAGGGCTTAATATTTAAGATGTATATTTCATTAAATAGAGAACTTAGGTTTGGATCACACTGAAGTAACATGAACTACAAACTTAATTCAACGTGACAAACATAAATGTAATAATATAAAAAAAAAGAAATAATAAAATAAATAAATAAATGACATAAATAACACAAATAAGTAAACATACAAATAAATGCTATACAATAAAGGATCAGAATCATGTCTTTAATTATATAGAATTGACCAAAATAAAGGGTTTCACTGAAAACAAGAGCACGTTATATTAACAACAGCACATACAGAAATGAAAGGTGAAGACGTGGCAGGAAGAAGATGTGATGATGAACCTTAATTCACATTTGTCTTATTTATTTGTCAAATAATAATGACAATGATATAATAATATCCATCGGGGTGTGTTGAGATTAACCCCCCATGTTGATGTGCAGCTCATCTTCTTGTTTGTGTCATGTCATGGATCATATTAATGATCTACTTGAACCTTGATACAAATGTGCATTCTGGATAATCAATAATCAGTGCACCTCACTGAAAAAGAGGAACAGGCTGAGATCATTCTTTAAGGTGTAAAACAACGTCAGTTTTGACTTTAAACGCGTCTATGTGACTTTGTAAAAGCGATGGGTGTGGTTGATACGCACACATTAGACAGATCTGCATCCAGGTCTGAATCTAAGACTATGGAAACATCTTATAAGATAACCACAAGACTTGGAGTGCATGTGGTCAGGGTTAGGGTGACTCTTTACAGTAACTTAGCCTGAGCTTCATCCATGCTCTTCTCCAGTTCCATCCTCTAAAACAACTAGAAGCACTCGGAGAGCGCAGACCTCCGCCAAGGCTGATCAGTGGGCCCCCCCACCCCCGATCACCCCCAAAAGTTAATCATTTCTTCCTTATCCCATTTCCAACAAACCCTGAAAATTTCATCAAAATCTGTCCATAACTTTTTGAGTTATGTTGCACACTAACGGACAGACAAACAGACAAACAAACCCTGGCAAAAACAGAACCTCCTTGGCGGAGGTAAAGATTGGCCATGTCAGTGCTTCATAAGAGCAGTTCACAAAAAAACAAGTGACACCATGGACATTTCATCCACAGTTAATGAGTCTTACATTAGATAAAGCTCAGTTTTACTTTTATGTTTATGCATCACATTCAGTTTATTAGCTTGTTACCTCCGCCAAGGAGGTTATGTTTTTGCCAGGGTTTGTTTGTTTGTTTGTTTGTCTGTCCGTTAGTGTGCAACATAACTCAAAAAGTTATGGACAGATTTTGATGAAATTTTCAGGGTGTGTTGGAAATGGGATAAGGAAGAAATGATTAAATTTTGGTGGTGATCGGGGGTGGGGGGGCGCACGGGGGGGCGCAGACCAGAAAATTTCATCAAAATCTGTCCATAACTTTTTGAGTTATGTTGCACACTAACGGACAGACAAACAGACAGACAGACAGACAAACAAACCCTGGCAAAAACATAACCTCCTTGGCGTGGGGGGGCCCACGGGGGGGGGGCCACTGATCAGCCTTGGCGGAGGTCTGCGCTCTCCGAGTGCTTCTAGTTAGTGTTAAACTCTACAATACAGATGCCATTTTAATGCAATTAAACAGATTAGGTTAATATTTTTTGCATTTATTTTGATAATGCCTTGCTTTAGTACTTTTTAAATCAAAAAAAGATTACAAAAAAAAAGAAAAAGAAAAACAACCTCTCAGCTCCCTCGGTGTTTGATGCTTTTCTGCATCATATTTGGGATTAAAATTAATTAGATCATGGATTTAAGCTTTTTCTGTTGGAAATAATAAGGGTATTTTTTTTTCCATCTTCCTGTGATACAATAATCAATAGTGACGGATGCTCCTGATAATCCTTTGAAAGCGATGTTGACTTGTCTCTGTGTGTGTGTGTGTGTGTGTGTGTGTGTGTGTGTGTGTGTGTGTGTGTGTGTGTGTGTGTGTGTGTGTGTGTATGTGTGTGTGTGGTGTCATGGCTAGATCCAGGGGGGAGGGGCCTGGCTGGATTTCTGATTTGTGACCATCTGGCTCCTCCACAGCTGCTGACCTGAGCCAAGCCCCCCCCCCCCACACCCACACACACACGCACACACACACACACACACCACCACCACCACCCGCCTGTCCTGCCCCAATGCCCCATCGGATTTACAAAGAGGTCACTGGAAACACACTGTCACCTAATACTCTGAAACAATCAGCTCAAATGATCACACACACACATACGCACACACATACACACATACACACACACACACACACACACACACACACCCTTGAAGATGAGGACAGAGGATGGGTGGAGGTGGAGGGGAGGAGGACAATGGAAACAAGGAGGAGAACAATTAAAAAATAAATGGATTTAAACATTACATTGACACACACTCACAACCTCTGTTTCACACAAGACGTGCAAACACAGAATAAAAACAGCTCCAGTCGAGCTACACCTCATTCACAACAAAGCAGAAGGAACAGGAGGGAGAAGGGGGTGGTGACGGAGAAAAAGAATGGATTTCCCCTCCATGTTGCTATGGCAACAGCAGTGGATGGTGGATGACTGATTTCCTGTACAGCTGTGGAGCTGCAAGGGAAAAGACAGAGACGGAGATAGAAGCGTCAGTGTTTTCTCTCTTTAACTTGACGTCGGTCTGTGCTGACGACGGATTTGGTTTCAGATTTTCTGAGTCTACAACGCACAAATGCAGCACATCAAATATCAACTCATCATGCATTAAAACATGCTCAAAATTCAGGAATGATGGGCTGTAATGTTGTTTGGTAATTTGACTTTGGTAAATTGCCACATTATTTCAACATGATTTAATGAAGAAATGTTGCAAATTTTAATCATGTCCCAAGACGTCAAACTTTACTGGACTATATCTATAGAGCTAGTGTGATAGTTATGGATTCACAGTCTGACAGTTCTCTTTACCTGATTTTGCTGATGGTGGAGAGAAGTTCTAGGAGCATGTGGTACTTAAACCTGGGTTTTGTAAGTGCATGACTAACTAATGTGTAGTAGTTAAGGTTACGGTTAGAGAAAAATAGTGTTTATTATATGTTCACACATTTAAATTCACACAAATACTTTGACACTCACAGTATTTTGAGTATTCCTCATCTCCTGTACTTCATTAACTCACCCATTTTAGTTCCGATCAGCTGAAGTGGAACAGTCCACCTTTTATATGTCTAGGGGTGTCCAGAAGGTACCATCCCTGGGGGGTGGCATGTCAGGAATATTTGTATATGTTATATATTGTTGTGTATCATTAGTATAGGGATGTTTTGCAGCTGTGTTTCATTTTTTATTTAAAATTTCCCTTGGCATTTGATTCTGGACTGTTTTTATCTTCATGTTCCAAACTAAACCTCACTGTGAACTCAGGTCCTTAATATTTCCAAATGGGGCTGATGCACACTCTCATGTCATCTTGACGGTTTTACAAAAGCTGTTGAGGTTAGAACTGTTACACTTACATGTCACATTTGTTTGTTTGTTTGTTGTTTATTTCAAATATCAGCATTTAAAACCAAAAACAACAAAGAAAACATAAATAAAACACATTCGAAAAGGAGTGTGGTGAATTGCAGCTTAACTCCCGCCCCATTGCCACATCTTCCTCTAGTGACCGCGTAGTCCCATGTCAGCTCCACAAAATCACTTAAAAAATCATACATATATCAAAATAAATTCTGACCAAGCCTGCACTACACACAATAAATCTTATACATATCAGAATAAACTCTGTCCATTTCATCGCAGCATTCTTAAAGCTCTCCATTACTCCTATATTATATATTACATTGTATATCATAATACATTTTCCATAATCATATAATTTACTATATATTATATACATAGTGTGATAGTGCGCTATATATTAATACACTATACAATGATATAGCAACATTATAAAAAACTAACAATACAGATAATAATACATTATCTATAATCATATAATACACATTATATACATTGTTTAATAATATACACTATATATTAACACATTCTACAGTGTTATACCAACATTATAAATTAATTATGTATATATTGCATATCATATACATTATAAGACTTATACTTTACTTATACTCCTGTAATATAATATACATTATATTAAAATACATTATATATTAATATGTTCTACAATGTTATTACATTTTCAAATAATTATGAATATATTGTATAATAATAATAATAATAATACACGTTATAATACATTACTTATAATCATAATATAACACATTTTAATTAATTCTTTCATCATATTTCCTGAACATATTGTTTTTGGTTGTTTTTTTTGTTTTTGTTTTTTTTAATGTATTATTTGATTTAGGTGTTTTGTTTTTGTCATTCAGATTGTTCTATAAGTTGATTCCTTTCACAGAGATACAACTTGTATCTCTGTGAAAGACCGACCATCCAGGTCGGTCTTTCATCGGTCTGGACCGACTTATAAACGTTCTAACAGACATTAACACTACATTAAATACATTTATCAACAAGTGACTTTTGTGTCCTTGTCTCTTTGTTGTTGGGCTGAATGGCCTCCTGGGCAGGAGTAGCATAGATGGGTCCAGGGTCTAGTTTGTCTGGGGAGATGTGCCGCTCTGGCAGTAGGATGGCGTGCTAGTGTTAATTGTTCATCTGTGTATCTCACAGATCACACATCACTCTGAGGAATGACCTTTTCCACATTATTAACAGTTCCCCTGTATCACCTCTAAGTGTCATCAACGGTTCAAAAGCACTAGAAATGTGTACGCCAGCCATGAAGTTGGCGTGGAGCACTGCACATTTCCATGGTCATTTCACTCTTTATACATCTAAATGTGTGCGTGGAAGTGGGTGTACGCCACGTTTTTGGGCGTATGCACCCTTCGTACGAGTACATGAGGCCCCAGGTCTGGATGGACTCAGATTTATGAGGACAAGACCAAACTGATGAAGACGAGGAGTCAGACCTTCAGAGACACACTCAGCGACCCAGAGACACACCTAAATGAGCTAGACTGAGTTTCAGTTTAAAGTGAGTGTTTCTTCTTTTATCTGTTTTCTTTTAGAGTGAGTCTTTTCTCCTTGAAGAATTTTATTTGGAGTGAGAATTTTTTTCTCTTTTCTTCTTGTTTCAAGTTTTTTAAGTGTATTTCTTTTTTTTTTCCACTATATTATTTAAATCCTTTTATCTTTTGTATTTCTGAGTTATTTTTCCTGTAAACTCTTATATTTATCTCTTTTTATACTTTTTGAACATTTTTTGTTAGGACACATCGTTGGTAGTGGACCCTGGACTCATCTTTTGTTTGGGCCCTTATCACTAGACACCCTCATCCCGCCCCCCCAAGGCTGGTCACGTCCCAAAGAAAATGGAAGTTTGGGACATTTGTATTGGGAGCATTTGGTGTCTAAACTCAGTCAGAGCTTAGTTTGAGTTGAATGATTATTGATGCTGTTTTAAGTTAGTTTTATCCTAATAGGTTGGTGTTTATGGATTTTAGGGATAAGAAAAGAAATGTGTAACTACTGGTTGTGTCTTAAATGTTCTCATCCCATTTATTCCATTTATTTTATATCTGCTTTTAATTAGTTTGTACCAGATCATAGATTGTACTTATATCTTTGAACAGAACTTTGCCTGTGTTGTTTTGAATGTGCTACAAAAATAAATTTGATCTTTGAACACTATTTCTCAGTAAGCATTGGAGTGTTGGGCTTTGAGTAGTGAAAAAAGTATGAAAGAGCACAATTAATATACAATTTCTCATATCTTGGACCAAAAATGGGGTGTGAAATTGAGAAAAACAGAATAGAAAACTTTCCCCAGTGCATTACAGGGGAACATAATCTAGGAGTTAGGGTGAGGATTAGGATTGAAAGCCCAGTGTTGCAGGTGTGACTCTGCTTACACATTTGTGTGTCACAGGGTTCTAAATCTGGAAATAACTGTCACAAAACCAGGTGTGATTTGTAATTTATGTCTAATTATTTTCCATTAAACTCAAGCATCTATAAAGCCAAGTGGCCTCTGTGTGTGTGTGTGTGTGTGGGGGGGGGGGGGGGGGGGGGGTGATTCACATAAAATCTGTACAGAGCTGACCGCTGCACTTTGTCATATTAATGTATTTTTGGTCAGGGACAGTAGCGAAAATGGCAAGTTGGTAGGACTGATATTTTGGCAGATAATAGTAATTTTGGAATATAATAGCCCACAGGTGTCATACATGTGGCCTGGGGGCCAAATCCGGCCCACCAAAGGGTCCAATCCGGCCCCCGGGATGAATTTGTGAAATGCAAAAATTACACTGAAGACATTAACAATCAATGGTGTAAAAATCATTTTAATTCAGGTTCCACATAGAAACACATACAGTCCAATTAGATTCCAAGTGGGTCAGACCAGTAAAATATTATCATAATAATCTATAAATAATGACAACCCCAAATTTTCTCTTTGTTTTTAGGTGTAAAAAAGTAAAATTAGATGAAAATGTTTACATTACCAAACTATACTTTAAAAAAACAAAACATGAATTACCTGAACAAATATGAACAAACAGAAATGTCTTAAGAAAAGTAAAGGCAATTTTACCAATATTCTGCCTGTTACTAAATGTTTTGTGCAATTGTAACGCACATGTGTAAATGATAAACTGATAAACCGAGGCAGAATATTGTTAAAATTGCACTTGTTTTTCTTAAGACAATTCAAGTTGTTCATGTTATTCAGATTTTTAAGGAAACTGTGTTGATGTAAACCTGATCAGAATACAGTTTTACTTTTTTCACTGTTATTTTACTGGTCCGGCCCACTGGAGATCAAATTGGGCTGAATGTGGCCCTTAAAAGAAAATGAGTTTGACGCCCCTATAACAGCTCTAATGCTTTGGCGGTGACTGCTGGACAAATGCGGTACAGCATGCACGAATGCACAGCAGAAGCAGCAGAGTAATGACCACATCTGGATCCCCACGGGTCAACGCACTCGTTCCCTATATCAGCACATATTTCTGCTGATACTAATCAGTGTAAATTCATGTTAAGATGAACATGAATAATGGGACGTGGAAACGTTAAATCCAGTTCATCACTCACCTGGACTGTTGGCTTTGTCTGGATAGATCAGTCTAATATTGTGTCCTTTATTCATAATATTTTCATTAGTCCTTCTTCATCTGTGTTGTCACATGTTCATATCAAACTACAAATGTTAAACAGAAGTAAACAGGTTCCAGGTTGTTTTAACACTGATTGGTGTTTTGTATTGACTAATGTGGACAACAGGTTTAGCTTAAACCAGTGTTTTTCAACCTTGGGGTTGAGACCCCACATGGAATTCAAATGGGGTCGCCTGAAATTTCTAGTAATTGATAAAAATAATAAAGAAAAAACTTAACAATAAAAAATATATGGTGAGTTGACAGAGACAATCCCAATACATAAAACATGACAAACTCTGAAGCTGAAACTGAAGCACTGTGGTTCTGTTTATCTGTCAAATGTTCATTGTGGTCAGTTTCAGATGCTGCAGCTCTTTCATAATTCATAGCTGGAGTTATTGTTTGTTCAGTATTAACTGTCAGCCTTGTAAATCCAAGCTGGACTGACTGTACATATCCTGACCAAGGAAAATAAAATTCTCACTTTGTGCAGTAATCTACACCTGGCTTTTCTGCCTCTGTCCATAATAATATATACTATATAGCCTGAACGTCGTCTAAAATGAATGTCTATTTGCAACATAGTATAGCAAACTATTACATGATCAAAAACAATTAATTTTAGTGAAAAAAACATCTCCGTTCTGAATGTCAGGTCGCCAGAAATTTGTGATGTTAAAATGGGGTCACGAGCCAAAAACGGTTGGAAACCACAGGCTTAACCCTTTCATGCACACTGGTCACTAGAGTGGACAGTTACTCTACAGCTTTTCTCTTGTATATTCATGGGTTTTGTTGTTTTAGTTCCATATCAGCCGACACAGTGGACACTCATGCATCATCCCGTACACTGTAACTCATACCATTTGTGTAACTTTGCTGTTCTAGATAAACCTGATCTACAGTAACATGTTTGAGTGTTGAAGGGGTGGGATTAAATAAATTATATTTCCTCCCACTCCTTTTCAAATGTGCAAATGAAGTCATGTAGATGTACAAGTTTTGTTTTTTTGTGTTCTTTCATGACCTCTTACTACCTGTTTTATTTCTAAACACTAAGTAAGATTACTTTGTCTTGTTGCATATTCGAAATAAATTAAACTAAAAAAAACCCCAAACTAACAAAAAAAATCAATTGCTTCTTATTGTTACTAAACTGCAATTAACTTGTTTTTTTTTTTAAACAAAAAAATTGTTGTTTTTTTTTGCACATTATCTCCATGAAGTGAGTAATGACTAGTATTAGAGTTTGTTAAAATGTGAGAAAACAGCAGATTAGCAGCATTAAAAATGTTTGTATTTCATAGTTTTCACACAATATATCAGTAAATCCTTGTTTCTTTTCTTCAAAAATTAAACGCATGGTGTCAAGCTGACCTTTTTGGAACCCCATGAAAAATAGGCTCATAAGAAAATTTTCAATCGCACTGTTTTTTTCATGCCTAAAGAGGAATAAAAACATTAAGGAAATAAATGTTGATTAAGGTTTTCATGATTCGTGCATGAAAGGGTTAAACTGAACAAATCCCATCATGCATTGTCCCAAAGTTCATGAAGCGACATATAATATGGTTCCTCGTGGTGTGTTTGAGGACCTCATGTAAACAGTTATGGTGGGTGTGAGGAAACAGCGGGAGTCACGGTTGTTCTAAAAACCATGCTGCCACCTTCAGGCTCACTTCGTATTTAAACGGACATTGATGTGATGTGTCCACTAGAGGGCGCTACATACTCACATACTGTATGTTTGACTGCTCTGTGGTTTAACTGTTCACACCAGATATTAACTAGTAAGTTATCGCCTACTTGAACTTTACTCCAGTACATCTCAGTCCTGTACATTTTACTGTCCGGTGAAAACCATGTATCTGTGTTGAACTTGACGTCTGTGACAATTTGAAGGATGAAGTGTTTCCTCTATGGGTGAGTTCAAAGTTTTTTCCTTCTTAAACTAAATATACTCTTTAAAATCAGCCTGGATTCACTCTAACAGACATCATCACAAAGTTCAGAAGAGTTTCATGGAAAGTATGGCTTTTCATGAAACAGCTCATGAAAAAAGGACTTTTAGACTTTTACTACAAACATTTGATGATCTTATTGAATATGCATTTTGTCGTAGATCTGCCTTTCCTGAACTAAACAGACTGTGTCATGGAATTGTTTTTATTAGTTGCCACTTATGAGAATGAAATACATAACAACAGTATGATGTGTTAATTACTTTTTCTGATTAAAACAGAAGAATTTTTTTTTTCTGGATACGTTTCTAAAGGCTGAGGAGAAGCTGTGGTCATAAACATGGAGCGAGATGAAAAAGAAAAGACACAGCAAGACAAAAACTGATGGAAGAATGATGAAAAAAAAAAGTGTAGTAATAATAATAATAATAATAATAATAATAATAATAATAATAATTTTAAAAACACAAGATGAGTATCTAATTCCTGTAAAAAGGCATGTAAACTGACAAGGTAAAAAAAAAAAAAAAAAAAAAAATGACATAAAAGACAGAAGATGAAATGAAGTAAAAAATAAAAATAAAAAAAATACCTTGTGACCAGACAACCAGACTTTGTTTTGATGAATGATCTGGTGATTTGGAGTCATTTTGACTAGAGTTTTGGAGTCCTAAGGTGAAAAGGTTTGGCTCCAGTTTGGTAGATTTAACTACCAACAGTACATACAGAACTTGGAATGAATTCATCATGTACAATGGTCAGGGTTCGTACACATTTTTCAAGGTCAAATTCAAGCACTTTTCAAACACTTAAGGGTAATTTTCAATTTTTTCCAGCACAGCACCTCATTGCTGGGGTCAAATATATACACTATATTACCAAAAGTATTTGCTCACCTGCCTTGACTCACATATGAATTTCAGTGCCATCCCATTCCTAGTCGATGGGGTTCAATATGACGTGGGTCCACCCTTTGCAGTTATAACAGCTTCAGCTCTTCTGGGAAGGCTGTCCACAAGGTTTAGGAGTGTGTTCATGGGAATTTTTGACCATTCTTCCAGAAGCGCATTTGTGAGGTCACACACTGATGTTGGACAGAAGGCCTGGCTCTCAGTCTCCGCTCTAATTCATCCCAAAGGTGTTCTATGGGGTTGAGGTCAGGACTCTGTGCAGGCCAGTCCAGTTCATCCACACCAGACTCTGTCATCCATGTCTTTATGGACCTTGCTTTGTGCACTGGTGCACAGTCATGTTGGAAGAGGAAGGGGCCGGCTCCAAACTGTTCCCACAAAGTTGGGAGCATGGAATTGTCCAAAATGTCTTGGTCTGCTGAAGCATTCCCAGTTCCTTTCACTGGAACTAAGGGGCCAAGCCCAGCTCCTGAAAAACAACCCCACACCATAATCCCCCCTCCACCAAACTTTACACTTGGCACAATGCGGTCCGACAAGTATTGTTCTCCTGGCGACCACCAAACCCAGACCCGTCCATCAGATTGCCAGATGGAGAAGCGCGATTGGTCACTCCAGAGAAGGCGCCTCCACTGCTCTAGAGTCCAGTGGCGGCGTGCTTTACACCACTGCATCCGCCGCTTTGCATTGCACTTGGTGATGTATGGCTTGGATGCAGCTGCTCGGCCATGGAAACCCATTCCATGAAGCTCTCTGTGCACTGTTCTGGAGCTAATCTGAAGGCCACATGAAGTTTGGAGGTCTGTAGCGACTGACTCTGCAGAAAGTTGGCGACCTCTTTGCACTATGCGCCTCAGCATCCGCTGACCCCACTCCGTCAGTTTACGTGGCCTACCACTTCATGGCTGAGTTGCTGTCGTTCCCAAACACTTCTACTTTCTTATAATACAGCTGACAATTGACTGTGGAATATTTAGGAGCGGGGAAATTTCACGACTGGATTTGTTGCACAGGTGGCGTCCTGTCACAGGTCCACACTGGAATTCACTGAGCTCCTGAGAGCGACCCATTCTGTCACAAATGTTTGTAAAAGCAGTCTGCATGCCTAGGTGCTTGATTTTATACACCTGTGGCCATGGAAGTGATTGGAACACCTGATTCTGATTATTTGGATGGGTGAGCCAATACTTTTGGCAATATAGTGTATCTACAGGAATTCATAAACTCATGATTATGTTTTTCACTTTTTATCACAATGATGTACATTGTATTGTGCTATAAACATCTAAAGTTATGTTTCATAATAGCAAACAGCTTAGTAAACAAAGGAGAACACAAAGTTTTATCCAAAGAAAGGGAAGCCACTTGTAGTTCTTCAGGCACACTGGCACCAAGACAAAGATTTAGATAAAAATGCACCCACTATTTTTTTTTTTTTTTTTTTTATGTAAAGTTTAATTTTTCAAAATGTATCAGCTCTCTGTAAATAGCTTCAGCTTGCCATCTAACCTGGCACAGTTAATATCAAAAAATAAACAGATGAATAAATCACATCACAGAGCACTTTCAAGGACTTAAACTGAAATTCAAACACTTTCCAGAACTTAAAAACACATCATTGAAATTCAAGCATTTTCAAGGACCCGTACCAACCCTGAACAGTAAAACAGTGACAGGGATAGTTCTACTGCAGTGGCGTCCTTTAACCACATAACTAACACACTTTGACTTAAATAAGTTTTACGCCCTGTTACTTTTTGTGGAGTGTGTTCATAGTGTGTATTAGTACTTGATGTGTTTGCAGTACTATAGAAGGACCTCAGGCTACTGTTGTGTTTGTTTATGGGACCATATCACAGATGATCTGTCCTTATCAGCTCCACACATAAAAACCTGTTTTACTGAACAGAAGTTCACATTCATCCAATTAATTGCCATATAATATATTCATGTTTCTCTGGTCATTGCAGCTGATTTTAGTTTCTAGATGTAACACACTGACACTTGGACAAGCTCTGATTTGCTGTAATGTGGTTTTCATTAATATTAAACTGATAGAATGTATCATTTTATGAAAGAAATTATTCAGTTTTTGAATCATGTTTGTCTTGTGTTCATGTAGACAGAAAATTGTTAATCTCACACATGATCCATCCAAGATAAAGGTTTTAACACAAAAACATATTATTGTGGCTTTGCTCAAGACAGAAGAACTCTGGGAAGTTTTGAAGGAAAAAAACAAACAAAAAAAAAACTTGAAGACTGTCCAAAGTTCACAGCCTATACTTTGTGTTCTTAATCTTAATAAATAAACCAGTACATAAATGTGTCTGTTGGTTTCAACCCACAAACATTAGGTATTTTAAAAGCTTGGACAGTTCAGTGTTGAAATGAAGACACAGACAGTAAGTAAATGTACCTGTTTATTGGATATTGAAGGTATTAGTACCAAGAAGGCACAGACCAGGATCCATAGAAACAAATCATTTTTTAACTACAGGGTGACAAAAAAATAAAAGTCAGTTAGAGTCATTTTTCCTGAAAGGAGATCCTTTCACAGAAAGGATTATGGACACAGACATACAGACTCTTACATATGTAAGTTGGACCATATACTATTTCAATCTGACAAAAGACCAATGATGCTGCATTTAAAGACATGAATTATGGCTGCGTAGTATATGTACCTTTGCTGTTTTAATACACACTGTAGAAGAAAACATCATTGTCCATCAAAATATGACTTTTCATTTAGAAGTAGAAATAATCACAGGTTTACACAAACAGTTTGTATGAAATACACAAGTTGTTTAAATACATAAAGCAGTATCAAATGATGCACATATTAAATAAATGTCTTTGTTTAAAACCTTGGTCTTTCTATTATGTTGCCACAAAAAATGTAGTCTTGCTAAACCCAGGGTTAAATACATCTGAGCCTGGTGACAATAAAAAGGACATTAAGTTTAACAAAGTGGACTGGAAAATAAAAATATACACATGACCCATGAATATGAGACAAAAACACATGTTCATCCTTAGTGTCCTGGAGGTTCATTCGTCCTAAAAACCACCATCACTGCAGTGGTGATGAAGATGAGCTGTTGGAATGATGATGCAGAGCAGAAACATCAGCTGACTGCTGCATGTACATGTCTACAGAGACCGTTCTGGTTTCTACTC
Organism: Sphaeramia orbicularis; assembly: GCF_902148855.1. Lineage (NCBI taxonomy): Eukaryota > Metazoa > Chordata > Actinopteri > Kurtiformes > Apogonidae > Sphaeramia > Sphaeramia orbicularis. The sequence continues at coordinate 5,293,111 of NC_043978.1, read as the reverse complement.
TGAAAACCTTCATATTTGTGTCGATTAAAGCTCTAATGTTGGACAGAACCACCACAGACATGACACAATTCCCTTTGAGCATGAAATTCAGTGGGTAGAGAGGACATGACACCTCAGTATCAACTCCTTTTAAGCCGCAATTCTGTCCAGTCACAAAAAGGTAGGCGGGTTAAATACATGATTGACAGCTTTTTTTAGGGGATCAGTCACATTTGACCATATTTTTGACATTTTATGGACTAAAGAACTGAATGATTAAAAAAACAGGTTAATAAAAGTAAGTGGTAGTTGCAGCCCAACAATGGGCTTTTTCATAGTTAATTACTGATGCAAAGTGTACGTGTACCGTTTGTCTCTGTAGACATATGTCCATCATTCCTCTGCATTTTAAAATGACCTCCCATGAGCTAATGAGACAACTCATAACAACATCCACATGTTTTCACTGGTATATTATGTGAACATTTTAGTATCATTATGATAAACATGATGATGTGTAAGTGTTCAGTCTTTTTTAGAAAGACGTAAATAGTGTGTATGTATTATAAAATGACTAATAAATGTAACATTTTAACATCCACCAGGGTTATGGTTGGGTAATGGCTACCGTACAGCCATGTTTAAAATGATGCAGATTAGGTTTTGTTTGTTTCCTGATAAACAGTCAAAGATGTTCCTTTTCAGATGAAGTCTAATACATACATTTTGGCTGCATACGTCTTATGGCTAAAGTAAAGAAGTCAAGTGACAAGTGGATGTTAAAAGGTTAAACTCTTTCAGAATAATTGTGAGTCGAGTCTCTTTCAATCAGATCTCAAGTTCCTCAAACTAAACGTAGGCTAGGGCTACATGAAAAGACTGTGTTGGAAGGTTAAAGCTGTATCTGTGGCACTTTGCACTGGTTTCAGAGGAAAACCACCTGTTTCAGCATCCTGTTGTCGTTGACTTCAGTCGGACTGAAACCTGAGCTGCATGTGGTTATCGGGTGAAAGGCTTCCACCACGTCTTGTCAGCTTCAGTTCCCCCGTATCTTCTGAGACAAAACAATGAAACCAGTCTTTCTTGTTCAGACTCACAAATAAAAAAAAACGATGTGTGAAATCAACATGTAGAAGATGTAATACTGTTGCTGTAATACTAATAAAACTGCCTGGAGAATAACTTTTTAACATATGCAAGTCTGGACAGTTCATCTGAAAAATACATGTAAAAAGGCTTTAGATAAAATGAGGCTTAAAAAACATCACAAATCCCAGTTGAAAAGATGAAGCAGAACTGAAAAGAGCTGCAAAATAACAATCAAAGGCATGTGATTGGAAAGAAATCCATACATGTATGTTTCCAACTGTCTTTACTTTGGCTGACAGCCAACGGACTCCATTTTGTGTCTTGATTACAAGGAAGCTTTTGTAGCCACGAGCTCAGTACAAGTCAGGACATGCAGGGAGTTACTCGACCTCATTCCTCCCACAAAGTCCCATTTCACAGAGGCATGTGAAACTAGGACCTCTGTGATATTTAAGATGCTGAAGCACAGATCATCCTTTGAATAAAGGACAGGTTTGATCTGCTCAAATGACCAAAACACTTGGAAATAAAGTTTGAAGTGCGATGGCTCAAACCTTTAACAAAGACGATCCCTGTGGCTGAGGCGAGGGCAGCGATTGTCAAGGCGAGTATCCGACACCTGCATAGTGTGATGAAGGCACGTTTGGGTGAGTCTCCATGGTTTAGTCCAGTCAGTGAGGGGAGAGTTGGCATGCTGCACTAGAAGACGACTCTGGGAAAAATTATGGGTAAGGCTGGGCGATAAAGGTGATAATGGCAAAAAAAACAGGACATTTTCTATCATCTTGTCCAACACTAACACTTATTCCAATATAGATAATGTTGGAGTTTGCAGATTATCCTGATAATGGCTGAGATTTCTCCACAATCACAAACCAACTCAAATGGACTTTGCGTTTTTTGCATCGACAACACAATCCACTGAAACTTTAGTCCAAACAGGCTGCAGCTGTTACTCAGTCTGGTCTGAAATGTGTAAAACTTAAAATGTTGTTCATATCTGTTATAACTGACTTTGTTTCACTCTCACCACTGGCAGCAGCATCGCACAGTAGCTGAAGTCCTTAAACTCCACAAATCAACACTTTTATGTATTTGAAAATCTGAGATAAAACCCAGCAGTATGTAAGTAAATGAGAATAAACTGGAGGAAAGGCCATCCAGTTCTTTACTACATGGCTGTTTTGGTACATTTAGCATGTGGATCATCTACCTGTGCTTGGCATTTCATGGATGTCACATTATTAGATCTATATAATCAAAGTAATGTCCAGTTCTGTTTACATTTCAACATACTCTCGTTTTGTGATGGATTTATGGCCCTAAATACGGATGACTGGAGGTTAAACTTCCTTTCTGCAGTGACTCAGAGACTGATGTGGGTTCAGTTTTTCTCCATTTCTTGTCTTTGGTTTGTAGCTCAGATTGGTTCTGTCCTTTGTGTCCTCCACAGACCTTCATGGATGAGGAGTGTTTGCTGTAAGTCTGTGTATGACTGTATTAATGCGTTGGTCGAAGACAGAGGATAAAATGTGAATCCTGTAACCAGTTTGGAGGACACACATACAAAGAACAGTTTTTAAGAAGATCCCTTTAGTTTCCTTTTGCACAGGGGAGCAGCTTGGGTTCCACTGAAACACAGTGTTCATTTGCTAAAAACTGCCATTTCACAATGCTCCAGGTGTGTTCATGTGTTCTGCGTTCCACACCTTCATATGCTAAAGAAGTTGCAGCTGATGTGGAGCCAGTTTAGTCATGGCTCCTCTTTGCTGCCAGAAATGGGAAGCATTTCTTCAACAGCGCTGCTCTTCTTTCCCTGAGGACTCAAACATCTGCACATGTGACACAGAGCAGTGACGGCTCCCCTGAGGCTGCCGTATTTCCACCTCACTGCCGGTCACACCACAAACTCCGGGACCTCGTCACTGCTCAGGTCCAGGGAAAAGTACTTGTTGGTTCTCTTGATGGGGAAGGGGTGCTGCTCATTTCGGATGCCGGCGCATTGATCAGCCAGGCCCTGGTAGTTGCAGCCGTCACTCAGCTCCTGAGCGCAGCCAAACGTGTAGCTGTGGGCAGTGTCCTGGCAAAGCTCCGCCCACTGCTGGCAGTCTTTCTGGTAAAGCCGAATGTCATCCAGGGATTGGCTGTGGCGGTCGGTGGATGACGGAGGCTTCCTGCAGGACGTCTGTTGATTCACAGCAACAAATCAGAGTCAATATCTGCTGCACAAACCAGGATTTTACAAGCAACACTCAGCGTCTTTCTAAAAATACTAGGTCAGTATTTCTTTCTGGAGTGATTCCGCTGTCTTTTACTTTATTTGGAGAATTAATTGTTCTTTAAAGTATAACTCTGCTAGATTTTTCAGATTAATAGAGGACTGGCTGCTGCGCCAAGCTTTAACAGGCAGGTGTGATTGACAGCTCACTCACCTGCCACATGAGACTGGTTTATTCAATACAACAGTTTTTTCAGAGGCAGCTGGACTGTAGTTGTGCTTAATAAATTATACCAGCGAGACTGTGCAATCCCTGCAGTTGACGGTGCATTTAGCCTCAGCTCACCCATCACTCCTCATGCTCTAGCTTCACCCTAAATCCTCTACACACACTGGCAGAACAGAGAAACTGTCTTCTCGCTCCCAAAACTGTGACAACAAATTGATGTCATTTTGTTGTCACAGTCCAAGTTTGGAAGTTCTCACAGCTTGTTCTCCACACACCATCCAAGCAGAACTTTCTTCTTGTGCACTGTCCAAGAGCTATTGCATGACTGGGCAGAAATTGGAAGTGGGTGTGGTTAATGTGGAAAAGCAGAGAACCTCCATGGAGTTCAGCACTGAAGTTACTGATAAAGTATGAAATGTCCTGACCAGAACCAACCTTGCTCTTGTTCTTTCCACCTGGAGAACAAAAACAGGTTTCTGGTGGAGTCAGTAACAAATTTTAGGGTCAGTGTTCGTCACCTCTGCCTCCAATGAGCCAACACAGGGACGGCAAAACACAAACAAACACACTCAACTAACTAAAAACAACTGGCTTCAAAACCTCAGATCATCCAGTGGGAGATGTGGCGGTAGTACCGTCCAGCTGTATAGATTTTATGGTCTTACACAGATTCAGCTGATTTTAATACTTTACCTGTAAATGAGTCAAGGTGAGGGATGACACATATGATGATTTGACAGTGGTAAACCATCTCACAGAAACCTGTGTGATCACATGTGACTTCAGAGTACAACAATGTGGACATGGCCATGGTAACCTCTCCCGTAGGTTTTTGGACTGACGTTTGGAAACCAGGAGTTTGTGTTTTGGCCACATTGCCATGTTTGCTCCTTGGAGTTGGGCGTAAGCATATTTGGATCTTTGGAATGTTAGACGAAGGTAAAAAAAACTGAATATTTGATGTCAATGTAATTGTAGTCAGTAAATGCTCTGAATCTGTTGAAATAAAACCATTACCTGTGGCAGGGACTCAATACTCTGTCCTCTCATCTTGACGACGGTTTCTGAGGAGCTGGATGTTGATGAGCTGACGTCTTTGACAATAAGACCTGCAGCAGATGGAACCATAAAGTAACAGGCTCATATTACAGATAAAGTGTTCATCAGACCTTGGGTAACTTCAGCAGACTGTATTCTACTAACCTGAGTATCCATTGGTCTGATCGGGGGACATGGTCAGCATGTCCTCAGTGATGTGGATGCACAGGTCCTGGTCCAGAACCATCTCATGAAGCTCCTCATAGTCTTTGGGGTCATCCACAAGCATCTCAATCTCTGCAGTGACAAACAGCGCTTGAATTAGGAACATATCGTTAGCCTCATGGCATAACTGGGGTCTGGGATACAAAACAATAATGACAACTGTCATAATATAGTTTCATACTGTGATAAATATCATTGCCTTGCATTGGTTTGCATTTGCATCTGTTATCTTCGCTTCCAAAATGCCTCAGAGATTGTTTTTACCAAATTTCTCTCAATATGGATTTTTTTTTATCCATGACTATGATTTTAAATGTTCTCCACCCTGGTAAAGAAGGCGCGACAGCGTTTATACTTCCTCAGACAGCTGAGGAAGTTCAACATCTCCATAACGCTGTTATGAGCCTTCTACAAGTCTACCTTGGAGCTGGTGCTCACAGGGAGCATCACCGCCTGGTATGGCAGCTGCACTACCATGGACAGAAAAGCTCTGCACAGGGTAATCAGGTGTGCACAGCGTACATGCAGGACAGCATTGTCCAACCTGCAAGACATCTAAACCAGGCGGTGCACGAGCAGGGCCAGGAAAATTATTAAAGACATTCACCATCCTGGCAATGGACTGTTCAGGTGGCTGCTGTCTGGCAAGTGCCTCCGCTCATGTATGACCAGAACAGAAAGGTTGAGGAGGAGTTTCTTCCCTCAGGCCATAAAGACTCTGAACTCTGCACCCCCCACATAACGTCCCACCCCACACACATACACACATTCATACACACTAAGACACACATTCTGATACAGTGAAAGTTTTGGCTTTGACTGGGCGATATATATTGTTTTCTTGTATTTTTTTTTTTCTATTGTTATTTTTTTAATTATTTATATTTGAGATGCCAATTTTTATTTTTTATTTTATTTACAAATGTTTTTTTGCACAATCAGGGTCTGTCGCAGCTCCCATTTTACTGTCGTTGTCTTTGTTAATGTCATGTGACAAAGATTCTGTTCTATTCTATTCTATTCTATTCTATTCTATTCTATCTCTAAATTTCTAAAATATTTTCCTGCTCTGACTAAATAATAATTTTCTGTCATCACTAACCATCTACTTTCTTCACATCTCACTGAGGAAGAAAAATCTCCCATTAATCTTTGAGGAAATATTGAGGTTTCTAAACTATATGGACAAAAATATTGGGACACATCATGTCTACAGCCATAAGATGTTCTGTTCATGGTGAGTTGAGATAAAAACATCAATATTCAAAATCAATATGATATTTATCACAATATTAAACTACATTATGACACTTGTCACTGTTGTTTTGTATCCCAGATCCCTGTTAGAAAAGAAACACCTGAATTCAACTTGTCCACATACTTTTGTCCATTTGTGTGTAAGTTAGGCAATTATGCTACGAGGCTAATGATACGTTAGTAGTGTTGCGTATCTTCAAGTCAAATAGTACATAATAGATTTGGTCCTCACCATCATCGTCTAGAATGCGTTCCTTGCCGCTGCTCTCGATGCCAGATGTGTGTGAGCTGCCATGGCTGGTGGTGGATGAACTGCAGGTCCGGAGGGGCCGGTGGGGGGCCTGACCCGGGGCCCTGAAACTGTCTGTCTCGATGCCGGAGGTGTGCGAGCTGCCATGGCTGGTTGTGGAATGGCGAGACAGACGTTTGTGGTGAGACACGCTTCCTGCGCTGCTGCCACTGGCCCGTGACCGTTTGTCCAGTTGATCCATGTCCAGTTCTAGAGCATCGCTGATGTATGACTCCCTGTACTGCTTCTTCTCTGAAATGAACCAAACACACATACATTTAATCTATATAATGGAAGATTACAATGAATGGTTTCCGTAACAGATATCAGATTAAAAAACACTGACGTACATAATTGTAAAAATGTGAATAATTAGTCTGTCCTTAATGAACAATTTCTACATACACAATATAGGATAGAGTAGGTAATTGAAAAGGCAAAACTAAAAGGTGCATGCCTTCGTTCTCTTCGAGCCGGCGGACCTGCTTCAGGACTGGCTGCAGGTTCATGTAGAGGCGGTGGCTGTTACTGAGCAGCTGCAGGAGATGGCGAGAGCGCATTGGACATCCGGTGTAGTAAATGAGTTTACGGGCAGAGGGGAGGCCGTCAGGGAGGATCTCAAACTTCTTTCCCTGAGACAGGAGGAAAATAAATGAGTCAGTGGTTTATGAAAAATGAATGGGAATTTGGAATTGGACTCAAGTGCCAGAAAAGCCCGAAGGCAAATCTAAGAGAAGGAGTAAAGTGTGTACTTCATGACAATCAGAACCAAGCAGTCCAGTCGACTCATATATGTGTTCTTTATTTCAGCACACAGACTCTACTTTTAAGTAGGTTTGGTGCTGTTCCAGGGAGAGGACATGTTGGCTCAAAGTGCGGAAAAACTAAAATGGTGGATTTGGCAGAGGTTGGACCAAGTAACAGCTGTCTTTAGTGTCAGCGGGGTTGTTTTCAATACAAGGCCCATAAACATTTCTGCAGGGTTTGGACTTTTCAAAGCGACGGGGTAGGTTTAAAGGGCAGTGAAAACGCAAAGAGCTGCATATTTATGTTCACAGGAATGAGCTTTCACTTCATTTATCCAAAGAATTTTTACAGCAACCAGATGAAGCTGGTTTGAGACAATGCATAGGTAGAGATTAACATTATAGGAGCTCAGTGTATTGTAGGGACAGAAGCTTTGCTATGAAAAAGAATGTCAAAGGGCTGTGCTCTACAGTAAATAAAAATAATCTGTTTCAAAGGCATTTCCTTCAGTCAGTTTCAGTGATTGATATACTGCATAATTGCAAGTTTTGTTTTACTGCTTAACAAACACACAGCTGCTCAAATGACACCACAAATGTAAATAGAATAAGAATGACAACAGGGCTGCCCAGCTTAAAATACTTGTTATAAACCAGGTATCCATGTTGAAGCCAGGCTTATTCACAAACAAGGCACTGTTTTATGGAACAAACAGGTTAATTAACATGATATCATATAATACACATATAGGCAGTGTTGTATCATCCTGTATCTGCTTTTAAACATATCAGCATAAAGTAAAGAGCTGAAATACAGCCCAGCTTTGGACAGTAGTACTGTTGAAAATAGAACATATCCTTTTCAAATCCATGGACGCAATGGGAAAAGTCTGAGTGAGGAAATGAAGGACTCCCATCACCTGCTTTATGTTTTTTAGGTTGAAAAAGAGGAAAAAAAAGAGGCAAGTCAGTACCAAGTAGTATTGCAGGACGTGATGGTTCTATGGGTTTCAGCTCATCTTTAACTCAACCCAACTACTTTTGCTTCCATTTTGTTTGTACAGGACTAGTACAGGGTGGGGAAGCAAAATTTACAATATTTTGAGGCAGGCATTGAAAGACAGTGTATGACCAATTAGTTTATTGAAAGTCATGAGAATTTATTTGCCACAAGAAAATTTACATAATAGAAAATGTTTTTATTCTATGGGTCCTCCTTCTTTCTTAATAACTGCCTTCACATGCTTCCTGAAACTTGCGCAAGTGTTCCTCAAATATTCGGGTGACAACTTCTCCCATTCTTCTTTAATAGTATCTTCCAGACTTTCTCGTAATAGTTTTGCTCATAGTCATTCTCTTCTTTCCATTATAAACAGTCTTTATGGACACTCCAACTATTTTTGAAATCTCCTTTGGTGTGACGAGTGCATTCAGCAAATCACACACTCTTTGACGTTTGCTTTCCTGATTACTGATATGGGCAAAAGTTTCTGAAAAGGTATGGATAATAGTGTTAGGTATGATTATGACATCAATATATGTTTGGTTTCAAAACAATTGACGTAGTGCCTGCTGAGAAAAAACAACTAAATGTTCATTGTAAATTTTGCTTCCCCACCCTGTATAACCTGAGGATCTATAAGTGACTCCTCCACAAACATTCATCTGTGTGTCATGTGGGTCACTGAATGGGATACATGAGGTCTGTGTTTTACTTAAGTTTAATGGATGTCAAAGCTCACCATTAATAAGATACCACATAATCACCACTGAACCTGGGTTAATAAAAGTCTGGTTTAGACCAGCTCTAAATGTAAAGTGTCATGAGATAACTTTTGTTATGATGTGGCACTATATAAATAAAATTTGATTGACTGATTGATTGACTGACTGACTGAACCTGTGGAAGGACAGAAAAAGTTTCTTGTTACATGTTGTCATTCATCTGAAGGATTTGAGTTTCTATGACTGGGTCTCCATGAGATTTTTCAATTTACACTTGAAGAAACTTCTGCTAACCTTGATACTCATACACCAGGACGGGGCAAAATAAATGTGTGGATTCTTATAAAAAATATCTCAAATTGCCTGGAATCATAGATGTGCGGATTTATACAGAACAAATATTATCATGTGTGAACTCTGTATTTTGCAAAATATGTTAGGTAATTAGGTAATTTGTGGTGAAATGTGTACTTTACATGGCAGATTGGAACAGGATTAAGGTATGGAAAAGATCCCATCTTCATCCACATGTCCCTGTAACTGTTTCAGCCATGACATGAAATATTGGTTGAGTGTTGTTGGTTCTGACATCTTCATCTGAATGAAATGAATGCGAAATGTGTTTAAAACTCAACATAAACATACATAAAAAAAACATAAACATATAACTTGTGATGCTTGTTTTCTTGTAATGCTTGGCCACCAGTGGTACTTTATTCTAGACCACGGCTTTCCATGCCCTTTCAATTTGAGACCCAAAAGTGCCCTCACATCCACACTATTGTACTGACTTTTACAGTGTGAGTACCAAATATATAAGTCAGCATAGGAATGTCAATCAGGTAGCTAACCAGTAGTAGTAGTAACAGTAGTTACCAACAATATTCCTGTTAATGTACATAAACAAATACAAATGATTTACTTTTCTAAAACTGTCAGCCCTTTCTCTTTGCTCAGTACATGTTTTTAACACTACATAGCATTATGGAATCATGATTCCACCTCTATCACGGCTCTGTTACTACCTCAAGAGGCGTTACAAAGCCGCAATGAAGGTGGGACCAAATGATCCCACCATTTCGTTTACACAGACGTCATTCCAGAATAAAGGTGAAATATTCCCGTAACAGAAATGCTGCGTAAAAGGTTCTGACACTGATTCCAGTTCTGAATAGTATTTGCATGTTGTCCTGAGCAGGATTTGTCTGGTTTCCCCTGCTGTTGAAAATATGAATGCTAGGTTAATTCTCTGGTCAGTGCCCTGGACCACATTGCTGGCTTAGATTTGGCGTTGGTCCACAGGGATCTTCATGGTTGCCCACTGCTATTGTGTGTACTTGATAGGTTAAATGCAGAGGCTGAATTTTCCTATGAGGACAATAAAACAGCTAGAACTTTATCACACTTTCACTTTTCACATCATATCTGGGCTGAACAGACCTAACATAATGTTACTCTAATTAAAAAAATAAACACATTGTTTTGCATTTACCTGCCAGCTGAAGACTCAAAATAACAAAGTCCCCAACTAGGAAACACAGTTCTAGATCCAACAAGCACAAGTAGACTAGTGTCAGGTGTCAGGGCATTAAAAGACGTTGAGATGCCACTTAGAGAAGTCTCTAATTTCATCCACACATGGTCAGTCAGTCTAAAATCTCCATTTATGACTAGACAAGTTTGTGTGCCTTTTAACTGGACCTCCCAAACAGGCCACACACAGAACAGATCCAACTAAACTGGCATTAAAGCTCTGGAAAGGCACAGTCACAGATCCCACACCACTGGACACCAGGGTGATGACTTCATCTCAGCTGTCACAGTCAATCAATAAATCCTTTACAAGCTAAAGAGGAACATAAATGCATCTTTGTTTTCTCTTATGGCATCACAAGTACTGAATTCCATCTCCTTCCTTTTACACTTGGAGTAGAAAACATGATTGTCCTTCCTTTTCGAAACAAGTTTAAGTGGTTCAAGCCCACAGCCTGAATTCAGAATCCCCCCAAAATGCATTGCAACATCTGGTGTTTATTGACCCGCCCTGCTCTGTGGCTCGTTCAGCCGTAGTGTTGCATGACGTGACTGGTTGGTGGGCGGAGGATGGAGAAAGCCTGTTATTCAGGAGAAGGGTGGGACAACGTCCACAGTACAACCGCAGCCACGCCACAGCATTCAGCCTCACCATGCTGCAGACAGCAGACAGAGGGAAAACCACCAAAAAACTACAAAATAAGAAAAACAGGATGTCTTTTTTTTAACTGAGTGGCGGATGGGTTGGTTACTTGTACCAAAATTAGGCCAAAGCAAAACTCCCCACTCTTGGATGTAAACCAATAACACCACAGTCTAGAACAACAGTGAGTTCCTCAGAGGAGCCTGATGGTCATGAAACCTGCCTACGAACATGACCAAAAGAATAGGGGCTTGTTTTTATGCAACTGATAAGGACTAATGACCTCTGGGTAGTGATTAATGGTGGAGTTGAGACGCCGTTAGAGTGAAACAGATATATTGTAAGCTCCTCTGCATTGCTGCGATAGGAGAAACCCTATGGAAGCAAATGAAGTGACTGCTGTGCTCAGCTTAATACCACGCTGAGTCAGAGCACAGATGAGATTTAACAGGATTTCTTTAAAAGGGCATATGGACACAAATGATAACTGACAACAGCAGGAAAATCAAAAGGCATGTGTGTCATTGGAAAATAATACTGCAGCTGATTATATGAATATGTGGATTGGACTTAATACTGTCCCTATAATGAACCACATCCATCATCACAAACAGCTTAAATTATATATTTAGTTCTTCTTCAACACCACACATTGATTATAGACATTAAAATACTATTTTGTATTTTACGCATCTGTTCTTGATGTAATTTTATCATGTCCTCAGTGCACATTAGTAAACCTCTCTAGGACAATAAACTTTGTCTGGTCTATATTCTTTGCTTCTGTTAAACAGCTTATGTTGATGAGAAGTGAAACCTAGTTTTTGCACATTGGCTCCATCGGTGTACAGCAGAAGAAATACACCTCCACCATTTTGGACTGACAGAAGTTTTTGAGTTTCTCCTCTCTGCATTTATACTCTGACATAAGCTTCTTCTTCTTCTTTAGTGTTTAATGTTAGCTGTCTATCATTCAAGCTTCAAGAGCGTGTGAGGGCGTTAACACATTCACAGTATCCAATCAAAAGGGACCAGTGCTTCCTATGGTATCTGCCCCGAAACTGTCTAAAGTCACATCAGCTTGTTCAAGCAGATTTCAACTTCAGCAGCAGAGCAGATCTGTGAGAGGTTGAATGTTGTACATTCGTAAAAACAGACTCACACGTGGTAGATGTTTAGTGTGCAGCAGCAGAATATTTCCTCTTCCTTCTCTCTGTATTTGACTTTTGTTCGCAGTGGCCCATATAGCTCTTGGTTGTTGAATGTTGAATATAACTTGCACATATTATGAATACAGTGTGAGTGTGAAATTAATATCAGTAAATGTGACATATAAATTGCTTATGAGTATGTTTTCTTTCTTGCTCAACTTTTTGATAGGAATTTAACAGCAGACAAGGCTGAACTGTAATTAGATCTTTAATCGGATGAAACTGTAGTTATTAGTGAATAATTTCTTTGCTTAGTTTGTCCTTGATGTTGGTATAGACATCCTCACATTCCCAAAATGGTTTTCAGTGTCACACTCCACCCTGTTAAGAGATTCCATCCACAATAGTGTTTTGTTTTTTTTTTTGTTGGTGGATATGGTTTCCCACCCTGTTATGTCACCTAACAGAGTTCATGGCATCAGATTTCTATCAAAGAACTTTTAAAAGAATTTAATGGAACACAAATGTCCTTTTTTTTCTTGAGCCAGTCGTCACTATTTTAACAATATGCATTCCATATTACTATTCTGATTCTAAAACCATGAAACACATGTAAGATTTTTTCCATACTTCTAGCCATAATGTTACTGGAGAACAGGATTGACCCATAACCCATACATTATAGTTGTGTCTATGTGTATGTGTGCGCACATGCAAGCAAGGAAAGTATTTCTAAATCCCTGATTAGTTCCAGAGGACTCACAGGGTTAAGATAAAACAGCAGTGAAGAGAAAAGAAGCCTTGCATCAAAGTTTCCATGACCCTGTGCAGGAGCTGGGCTTTTACAAACACTGCATTAGGCCTGGGGGTGCTGGGATCCTATCATTGAAGGAATTAATTTAAGAAAAAAAACATCAACACATCCTTTAAAAAATGCATCTGGGTGAACAACGTCTCAAAAACAGTTCTGATCCATGACACTCACCACAAATACCAGTTTCCCAACGTTGGTCCAGGGGAAGTCATACAAAAGCTGCCTCACAGACCCAACATTCTGCAAAACACAAAGCCACACAAATTAAGTCAACTGTAAAGATGATGGTGATGTTTTTTTTAGCTGTTACATTTTCATGAATGAAAATGCTATATACTGACAAACTAAGCAACAAATAAGGATTTTCTGCCTTTTCTTTGTGTGAAACTAAAATTACCTAAATATTTCCTAGAATGTAGTCTGTACCTCTTCACAGTATTTACGTACATAGAGTACATTTATTCACTTTTAAAGTGTATGACAGGAAACAGGTTACTCTGTTTTTAGAGACAACCAGAGAGAAACTGTACCTGGAATATCTGGATCCCACGTAAAGTCAGTCCTAATGTCAGAGATGCTTCTACTTCCTTCTTGTCCTGTTGAAAGAGATTAAATCATATGTAAATAAGAGAATGTAGGATTTCATCTGATTAAGTAAAACAACCTTAAATCTAACCCAACTAGTGTGTCATTATTAGTACACTATATATGCTTGGATATGTATTTATTCATTTATTTGATGGTCAGATACTATGTACATTGGCTGTAAAATTGAAAACAGACGCAAAAAAAATACACAAAAGGCAAAAGTTACACTATATATATATATATATATATATATATATATATATATATATACATATATACATATATACACACACAAAATATTTTATATATTTGCACAGCAGAAGGCAATATGCTGCCAGAATACCATATTGTAATGTTTCTAAATTCAACACTACATGTCCTCAATGATAACTATAAGAATAACAGTGATGTGTTGAGGATACTGATGAATAATAGAACAGTGTCAAAACTAAAACACTGACCACCTGTACAATAACACAAACTGGGCTCAGACTGCAAACTTTCACTTCACATTTGTTCCTCATCTGTTAAACATAAGGGCCACATTAAAGAATAGGCAATAAAACAGGGTTATTAATTCACTTTCCCTCACACCATGACAAATAAAACACAAAATGTTCTTTATCTCTCAAGGACCAAATTAATCACAATGCGTTTTGTTCATAAAGGCCAATGTAACTAATGACAGTTACACATGGTCGATCAGGTCGATCAACCCTCACTGTCACTGACTACACTTCTGTTTCTGCTTATTATCGTCTAATGGATTACATTTATATAGCTTTTCTATTTTGTGTACTCAAAGCGCTTGCATTGGATCCATTATTCATTCACTCCACAGACACACACTGGTGGTGGTAAACTACATGCATAGCCACAGCTGCCCTGGGGCAGACTGACAGAAAAGTGGCTGCAAATACAATGGCCATTCACCAGTGTGACCAATTGTGGCTGTTGTCTTATTATTCATATTATTAAAAAGAGAGTAAGATACATAAAAGCTGTGCTAGCGTAATGTGTTGTAAATAACATCCTGTAAATTCAAATTCTGATTCCAAATAGTGTCTTCTCTGTTGTTTGGTTTATATCCTGTATCTATATCCTGTTGACTTGGAACAATTTAAAAACCTAATTCTTAATTCTTAGTGTGGATGGACATTAAATTAAAACAGGATTTGGTAGTTCTCTTGAAAGTTTGGTATCTATATGGATGTGTCTACACACATCACACACAATTTAATGCTTTTTAAGACCTTCTAGAGAGTTTTACCCTGTTCCACAGCTTTTCTCCTTTCACAGAAAAAGCTACCTAAGCAAAAGATATTTTGCAAAATAGAACTCTACTATTGCTACTCCTGCAAATCTGCAATCCTACTGTATTTACAGAGAGGCATTTATCTTCATTGAAAGACTAAGGGACAAGTGCTAGAGTACACCCTGTCCTATTAGTAGACACATGTCTCACCTTGTAGAGCCTGTAGTAGTGGACAGTGACATCATCCAGCTGAGCACACTCCTTGATGTACTTGAGGTGCGCCTCTGAAGCTGTGAGGGCAAACTGGTCTTTGTGCATGTTTGGGATATGCCTGAGGATGTACTCACGTCCACGCTTTGCTATCACCTGGACAGACAGACAGAGGGGAATGTCAGGCTTGGCTGGCATCAAGTCAGAGCAGACTGATTGGAACTGATAGAGCTGAGCTGTAGACTGGCAGTGAGGGTAATAAAGTGCTGTGTTGTAGAGCAAATCAACCTGAAAAGACTGAACCAAAGCCAGATGCAACAACCGGAAGCACACCAGCTTAGCTTTGCATGTGGCTTTTGAAGATTTGGTAAGTAAGCTTTCTAAGCACCTAAACCTGCAGGGGGATTTACTGTAGGATGGCGTATGCCGCTAATCATCAAACGATTTCCTGTCACTGCTGGTTTGGAGAGGTGATAAGGAGGTAGGAGGCTAATCACAGGAAGTGAAGGCCAATCAGACGGGTGTGGCTTGCAAAACCAGAGAGGCGGCAGTGGGTGATGATGGGGGAGGGGCAGCTATGTTAGCTGGAAAATGTGTTAAGATAGAAAAACTATGTGTGTGCCACTTTCAGAGACAAAAATAAACTCAGTGCCCCACTTATCCTTGATGCTCAGATGTGGAGCTGCTGCTAAGTGTTTGGTCAGGGTGATTAATGGACAACCTATAACAATACACTGAAGACCAGGACAGTGAACACCGTCTGACAAAGCGCACCTCTGTTGTACTATGCAGCTTCTCAGCAATTTATCCACTTCCTTGTGCCCTTCATCAGCTCAGGAATTTCACACAAAACAGCCAAACAAATATATATCCAAACACAACCTTCCAAAAGACATAATGGCCACTCTAGGTAAGAACTGTTTGTACTAATGTTGTCTGAGGGTAAGACTGATTTATATGCAAAGTCATTCTGACCAAAAAACTGTAACAACTCCTGACACATGTGTGACCAAATCTCATTCAAAGATAATCAAGAAAAGTACATTTATATCATGAAATGTGGACTTAAAAGGATAAACTGTTTAACCAGGAATGTGCTGATCATTGGGACTTACCTACATATATTTTCTTTTCTTTTTGCTTCTTCTAACAGATTATCCACAACTTTTCTGTTTTTACTCCCAAAAATTCAGAGATCGCTCATCAGATCACTCACCTCTCTGTTCAGTCACCTTAAAACATCTCCTTTTCTCCAATTCAATATATAAGATTGAGCCCACATACATTACATGTTAAACTCACCCATGGGGGGAAGTAGGCTTCAGGTTCAAAGTACTTCCCAAAGTGCTTGTTGCGTTTGAAGTTTCCAAGGTCGGCCTGCAGGGCGAAGGCTGCCAGGAGGAAGTACGCCTCCTCCCTCTGGATGCACTGAGACAGCAGCACCTGTTTCCTCAGGTGCCAGTAGTAGTAGTACCGCGCTGCTCGGTCACTGCACATCACACAGTTACAGTTTATTTATCACTTTGTGTGAATCATTTCAATACCATAGAATTCAAATCAGTAAATGTGGCTCTTAAAGTGTACTGGTCAGGGTTACGACATTAATTGTGCTTTGTGTATTACTTATAACATTCATTTTCTGAACCCGCTTTATTCTCACTAGGGTCACAGGGGTCACTGGAGCCTATCCCAGCTACTTATGGGCGAAGGCAGGGTACACCCTGAACATGTCACCAGTTCATCGCAGGGCTGACATACAGAGACAAACAATCACTCTCACATTCACACCTATGGGCAATGTAGATTAACCGATTAACCCATCAGTGCATGTCTTTGGATGGTGGGAGGAAGCCAGCGTACCCAGTGAAAACCCACGTAGACACCGGGAGAACATGCAAACACCACACAGAAAGGTCCCACCCCCATCTGGTGTTGGAATTGAACCCAGGACCTTCTTGCTGTGAGGCAAGAGTGCAATCCAGGGAGAGGCGCAAATTCAGTCAAAACAAATATCGCCATAAATGCACCACACTGGACCATTTTATTACAGCTCTGCCCATTTGCTGTACAGAAGTGACGTACTCGCATTGATTCCAGGTGATCGAGTGCAAGTAAACAAGTAGCAGTCAGTGAGCGACACTGAGTGGAAAGCATGTGTTGGTGCTTGTTGTTTGTGCAGCTGGAAGCTTTGTACTCCACCATTGTCCTAGGGACATGACCCAGCACTAGCCGATAATGTGTCATTTGAGACTGGTGTCTGCTGCACAGGGTTAGTGACCAATCTATCACAGCCCAGGTAATCAAACAATACAGCGAGTATGGGTACTGGAACAGCCAGTGAAAAAGGAAACTGTCTCTGACCATGAATGACTGGAGGAGTAGTGACTTAGCACTCACATGTACTTGGCAACAGGCTATGACATAAGTTACTGGACTGGGCCGCTAGGATTATACGTGATTTTTTGAAATAGCTAGTGATAAAAATTCACTACAGGAACCCTTTAATGTTGTGAACTGGCACAACAGACACTTCACTCACCTGATCAATCTCCCATTTTCAACATAATACTGAGCTCTGAAGTGAATGATCATCGGCGGCCCAAACTGGTCGATGCCCTGAAACACATCAAATACAAATATTTGTTTCTTTTTTCATAAGAGGCTAATTTACCAATGAAACACACTGCAAAAGAAACAGTCAAATTAAGTCTTGGTACTTCATAACTAAGACACAATCTAAAAATCAAAACATAAATAAATGGTAGTATTTCTGGTCTTCTAGACACTTTTAAATTGTATCACCAATGCACAGATAGCTCCATGTATATAATGCTGGATTTGTGTTTTTGGATCAGTCTCCACTCTAAGTCAGATTAATATGCTTAGAGTTGATTACAAATCCAGATTTAGTGTAGAGTCAGGGATGCAGCATCATGCCTTACCTTGCTGGCTTCTCTTTTCCATTCTTTGGGGCAGTACTTGGATAGCTTCTGATCCAGCTCCATATAGATGTGTTCATTATCTGTCACAGAGAAACAAAGGTTGAGCTCAGACACTACTCTGCTCCTCCTCCCCTTCCTCTGTTTGGATGTTTACTGTCAGGGCATCTGTGGATGTATGTGTACAAGACCTGGACTGATACTGACTGAACCTGTTCAAAGACCTCAACGGAGGAATCCCCTCAGACAGAGCCTCTGCATTTCCCTTTGTACTCAGAGCCACTGCTGTACCTTCTCATTTCTTCATCTCACTCTGTTATGACTTAATCTGCTCTTCAACTGACGTCTTTCATGAGCTGCAGGTAGGTGGATTCAATACACCCAATCCTCAGGGAACGGCAAAACAAGAGCAGAGCCTCTGAAAGAGCATCTGTTCATGTTATTAGAATATTCAAAACATATCATTGGAGTGAATGTGTTTACATGTACATTGTTTGTTTCCCAATTGATATTTGGCAAGCATGCATTTCATTTACATAACCAAAGCCCAAGTGCTATGTTCCCATGAAGATAACTGGTTTATTTGGTGACATTTGGAGACATCTGCCGCCATCCTGTTACAACTGAGGTCAGTGGTATTGGACTTGTGGTGCACCAAGAATCCGAAAATTATATCTGAGAAAATTTCAAGAGCAATGTGTGTTTCCAGAAACAATATCAGCTCACTGTGAGGAGTTTTCATTGAGAACTATGTTTGTGGTGGCACAGACATTAAAACACAGCCAGGATTTCAATAATGACACTTAAAGTAAAAGTAAGATTTGACAGACTTTATCATGCAAACTATGTAAACATATTGCCATGGCGTTGTCATTTTTTTTATGAAACAGTAAGTTTTATGGTTATGCTGAATTTTAATTGTTTTTCTTGGATCAGGCTATTTCATAATTTGACATGTAAACCTACACATACCTAACCCAAAAATATTATATTATCCAACATTTTTATCTGTGGTATCATTTTATTTCATAGGGTTTAATCAACAAGGTTGGTTTGCATTGTAGTATGCTGGATATGTTCCCAGTGTGGGTTGGACTCCACCAGGGTTGCCATTTGTCAACATTTCTGTTCACAATTTTTATGGACAGATACAGATGATGTGGTCTTGTTGGCCCCATCAAACTGTGACCTTCAGCTTTCACTGGGATGGTTCACAGCCAAGTATGAAGCAGCCTGAATGAAGGCTAGTACCATCCATCCATCCATCCATCAATGGATGGATGGATGGAGTCCAATATTCTAAACAGCACTGTCTAGCACCTGTCAGTTACAACTAAATAGATGTATGATCATGCCACTACCTTATGGCATTTTTTTCAAACTTTCAGACTGTTAAAGCAAGTTTGGTTTATTTATTTGTTATGGTTAGACCACATCTACATTTATCCCATTTTCTCCAAAACATTCTCTCAAAATGTAATAAGAGCAGATTATTTTAACTTAATTTTAATTAAGTTAAATTATTATTTAACTTAATTTCAACGATAATGTATGCATCACATCATTGACCCACATACTGTTTAACTGTGTGCTGAGTTAAATCCTGACTGTGGATTGTTGGGGGGACGGTGGGTGACACACCAGAGGTGGGTGGCCCCTGTTTGCCTTGGGGATTTCACGCTGTTCAGACAAGCACTTCAGGAATGTCACACAATCAGACCCATTGGCTCCTGCTCAACTGAGCTGCTGGGCTGTCATTGGCTCATCTGGAGGCCAGCTGTCTGAAAACACTGCTGCTGCAATTTACTCTGCTTCTGCAGTTGCCCACGACTGTCACCTGCTGTCTGTGCCCACCATGGACGGTGACTCATACCACACATTAAAACACTCGCTGCGTCTCATCACTGCAAAAACAACTTTAGTCTCAGTGCACAATGGGGGCTGTCAGGACCAGGAGGCCCAGGTTCCAGGGAAACCATCATGACAGATAGGTGAGAGATGTTCCATTTACAGCCCATTCCTGTTTCTCAGAAAGTTATGGGTCTGAGAGAAATAACTGCCTAGTGTTTCTGTGGCTCTGATAACTGTGGATTCAGTTTGTACAATGCAACCACATGTTGGGTCACTAGGAAATTTGAATGGTTTCAAATCAAAACAATTCACAGAACTGGATGGTGAACTCCCCTTCAGTAAAAAAAAAAAAGTTAACACTGATAGAAAACAAAAGCTGTTCTGTTCAGCAGATGGGTAAACAAGTTTAAAAAAGGATAAACTGTGTACAACACATGACAATTCAACATATGGAAGTGACCAAATACAGCAGGGAGGATTTTGTCTTACTCTGAATAACACTGAGTCCAAACAGGTGACAGTCCTTGAGCCTCAGGAGGTCACACACCTGGACCAACAGTTCCTGGCATAGGGTCTTCACCTGAGGGTTGATGAGGAAGAGGGTGGTCAGAGATGATCTGTGAACCATCACGTACATAAATACTGACAGAGAACTGGCTATAAAGAATGTTCAATGTGTGCAGCCTTTCCTGTCAAAGTCTGATTTGTGCTTACTTAATCTCAGAGCTAAAGTAGATCATGTAAAACCATATCCAGATTACAACCGTCATGAACATACACTTTACTTGATAATTCACTGCCAAACATCAGTGATTACTTTGAAGGTTCAGTGTGTAACATTAGTGATCTGTTCCTTCACCTTAGGTAATAAAAACTTTTTTTTTTTCATTTTAGTGCAATTACACACAGATGCTATTAGATCATCTTAAATAGCCCTAAATTTTACACACCAGTGTTTTCTTTGTATTCCATGATGTTACGGAAACACTGTCATTCATACATTAGCAGTTAAATATGTCCAGATAAAGCAGTGGTGACAGTCATTCTCCATTAATAATTACAATCCAGTGATTATGTAGTAATCATGTCAGGCCTAATGATAATGTAGTTCAAAATAAAGATCACTTGAACAGTTCCCTACATACAAACACATACATATGAGTATGTGAGTGCATATTACTCACATTGACAATGACATTGAGGGTGTCATCATTGGGCAGAAAGACACAGACACATCGGCGGTCCTGCATGGTTTTGTTGTTATGAAAGTTCAGTTTGTTCATGTTTGTGTGGCTGGGGCAGGACAGGCCCCTCCGCCTGCTGTTGGGGCTCTGGGCCCGCCGACAACCTGCCTCCACCACCGCAGAGACTGTCACCTCCACTACAGTAGGTGTAGTTTGAGTCCTGCTTCAACTGCAGCCCAGAACACACAGTCCAGCACCGATGGGCCAAGCAGATGGAAAACCATGAAGACTCCAGCTGCAGCCAATCTCTGTGGAGACACATGGAGAAACTGTCAAAGGTTGTTCTGCAGGACTGCTGTGTGGTTAAAATGACAAATACAGATTAATCACAATATCCAAATTAACATTTAAAAGCACAGCAATAAGTTAGAACTAGGAAAGGAGAAATAAAAAACAGCCAGTTAAAAAAGGAGGCCAGCATTCCTATGTGTTACTCTTTTGTCCATGAAAATATGACATCAGTGCAGGGGAATGTCAGCAACTCCTGGCGAACATCTGTCTGAAGGAGAAATGAAATATAATGATGCCATGAGGACAACTCAAAGACACAGTGGCCCATACTCCACATTTGTATCACTGTCTTATAGAAAACACAGCAGAAGCCACATTAACAACACTGTTCACAAACTTCAGACAGGAGTTTAGATGTGTGTTCAGCTGTGACATGTTTGACTGCTGCCTCTATGAGCCAAACAGTTCTGCAGTTTCCTCCTGGGTTGTCAGCTCATTCATTCTAATGACATGCATTTGGCTTTAACTGTCTGCTGCTAATCCACATGAAACTAGAAGCACTCGGAGAGCGCAGACCTCCGCCAAGGCTGATCAGTGGCCCCCCCTGTGGGCCCCCCCCACGCCAAGGAGGTTATGTTTTTGCCAGGGTTTGTTTGTTTGTTTGTTTGTTTGTTTGTTTGTTTGTCTGTCTGTTTGTCTGTCCGTTAGTGTGCAACATAACTCAAAAAGTTATGGACAGATTTTGATGAAATTTTCAGGGTTTGTTGGAAATGGGCCCCCCCGTGGGCCCCTCCACCCCCGATCACCACCAAAATGTAATCATTTCTTCCTTATCCCATTTCCAACAAACCCTGAAAATTTCATCAAAATCTGTCCGTAACTTTTTGAGTTATGTTGCACACTAACGGACAGACAAACAGACAGACAGACAAACAAACAAACAAACCCTGGCAAAAACATAACCTCCTTGGCGGAGGTAATAATCAGTGTTTCACTACCATTAGAAGATCTGGTATGTATTTGCTTAGCGCTCAAGCTAAAACTCTACTATTCTGACAGAAAAAAACACACCATATTAGTGAGAATTGAAGGCTTTGTCAATGATATTGTTTATTCACAAAACTGGAACTGTATGTTGACAAGATCAAATATTCACCTTAAATGGACAGAGTACCCATGAAACTCCAGTTTTACAGAGAGCATTGCTTCATGGATCATTTGTTAGTATCAACATTGCTATGCTTGTGATCGCCATGTCTACGCTTATATTAATATTTTACAAAATAAAAGTGGGAGCATTGACAGTTTAGTAAACAATGAAGTAACACCTTAATTCAAACATACCCACTGATGCATTTATGCCGTAGTGAACATGAACACATATGTTTAGATCCAACGATGAGACATGCAGGATATATAGGTTTCTTTCATTTACTCACCATTCTTAACATTTTTTGAAGTCAGCATATTACCTGCAGTAGATCCCTGACACATATTGAAGACATGCAGTTATGTTATGGTAAAATCTATAAGGGGTAATATAAAAAAAAAAAAAAACACTTAGAAAACACCCACACAAACACTTTTAAGATATTATAAGTTTATAACTAATGATGACTACTGTTCAACTGCATGACAGACAGCCTTTATATCTGCTATGTCCAATATTACCCAATCACCTACCCTTTAACTTCCAGCAGGGGTGGGTTTGAACTAATAAAACAAGTTCAGATAAATACGGTCAATCCCACAGAACACCAATCACAGCCCTAAAGTGTTCCAAAGAAAGAAAACCCTACATACATCACTTTAAAAGTTCAAAACCTTTTCAAAGAAGGAATGTGTGAGTATAAAAGGTACGGTGGGAGAACATGTATGTATTCTCCCTGACACGGTGGTGTTTTTCCACAGCACCTAGGCCAAATGGAATGAAGAAATAAAATGTTGACACTTCAAACCTCTTCACTATTGTTAAACTTGTATCATTTTGCAATAATCAACCTTTCCTCATGTAGGAGCACATTTATGTAATCCTCTTATTATAAAATGTGTAATGTAATGTAGGGCTGGGAATCTCAGGGTACCTCACAATATGATAAATGATACATGGCTCACAATCACAATAATATCTCGATATGGCAATACTGCGATTATTCATATATTGCTCTCAATAACCTATGATATATCTGTGTGTTTATAGGTGAAACAAAAACAAACAAAAAACTAAATTTCATAGTTTGTATTTTTCAGCACCGTTTAACCATCAACAGAGCAAAAACAATGGTACTGTTTTGTGCAACATAACTGTAAACAGGATTTTGTTTAGGTTTCTGACAAACAGTGACACTATTTTAAACCCATTCAGAAAACACAACAACTCATGCCTCTCAAGTAGATCAAATCTATTAAGTAGAAACATAACAAAAATAAAATAGGTGGCTGTACATTTTTGTCATGCCACTTGTGTATCGTATTTTTGTGAGACAGTTCCTACATACGGCAAAGTCCTTAACCAGGTTTGTCTCATTCACACTATGAAAACAATCAAAAAATGTTTAATGAAAGAGGGGAGGTTATAATTGAAGGGAAATTTTAAATCTAAAGGTCAGAAGCGTGTGTACAACATTGAAAAGCTTCTGTATCACTGTTAGGGGAGTTAAACTGTGGAACAGATTGAGTGCAGAACTAAAACAAATTGCCAGTATGACTGTTTAAAAAGAGACATAAAGAAATTATTTTCCAGAGGTACATTGATAAATAAACTCCATAAGGTTGTTTGTTATTTGGATATGAATTTTGCAATGTGTTGGTGAATGTGTTATAATATAGATGAGTGACTAAATGTACATGTTTCAAAATTGCTGATAAATTTGGGAGCACTGTTTTCAGCAAGTATGGAAAGGTTTGAAGGGGTAGGATTAGATAAATTAATACTTCTTCCTACTCCTTTTCGCTCATGTAAATTTTGAGGCTTATGACATTGCAGTTTTAAGTTACCGTTTGGTTTTCATTCTCTTGATTATCATTTATTTGCATTTCTGTTTTTAAATTGTCATTTACATGATCGAAATAAAGATATCAATCAATCAATAAAAGCCAAAGTAAGTCCACACTTTTGATTTAAATGATGCCAGTGCATCTTTGAGTTTAACTTCACTGCTCGAGTCTGCCATATTAGCAAAGTTGTTTGATTTTTCTTCTTCTGTGACTTCGACCCAATTTTCAGCCACTCGTGCAAGGCGTGCCCCCTGGATGACATGACAAACAGTGACTCGACTCACTAAGGAGGAACGATGAAAGAAGTTTATAGTGGCTATATTTTAATAATAATTAAAAAAAAAAAAAAGATACGCGATGAGAGCGAATCGATAATCCATCGTAAGATTAAATATCGCGATAGTTCGCCATATCGATATTTTGTCACACTCCTTATGTAACATATAAGTGTAATGTGAAAATCTACCATTCGACTGTATTTAATAAAAATATTTTAATGATAACAGTCAGGTCTTATGTGAAAATGCTCAGTTAACCCTAACCCTGTCCCCCCAAAACCCCATGACCTTAAACCCCCTGTAGCAGCAGCATCCACAGTCCACAGAGGCTGGGAGGGACCTAATGCCGCATTTCCACTGCGTGGTATCGGCTCGATTCGACTCGACTCAGCTCAGCCTTTTTGCGTTTCCATTACAAAAAAGGACCTGGAATCTGGTACCCGGTACTAGTTTTTTGGTATCACCTCCGCTGAGGTTCCAAGCGATACTAAACCATGACGTATAACACTGCAGACCACTGACTGGTCAGATAGTTTTCTCTGTGACTCGCTGTTTTACAAAAAACAGATGCAGAAGTGGACAGTAAATATAGCGGTACATTAGTCCACATGATAACAGCCCAAAACTACACCATGGTCAGTCGAGGAGATTCAGTCTTTGGTGGCCGACGTAAAAATTCAGACGAGACAACACGCAACGAGCGAGTTTATCAGCAACTCTCTGAACAGACGACATGGAAATAACATGCCGCATCGCTATGACGACCAGGTACTGTAAAGTCAGTAGTATCCTGTAATGGAAACAGTCTCTAGGAATACCGAGCCGAGTCGAGCTGGTTCCACATAGTGGAAACACGGCATAAATGTGCACCCTGAATTTAAGGTTTCAATATTGTGAGTTCTGACTTAAGCCTGCACGTAACAGTCAGGTTGCCTTTGGTTTGTTCTCTCACACATCATCTCTTAAGGGAACACACACTGATGCACCTCCTACTTCAACAGTTCAGGAGCATCTCACAGAATGAGGTTCACATAAGGACATACAAGATGTCTGGAGGGTGTGAAAAGCCTCAGACCAGACAAAAGAATGGTCAAGAACAATCCGTACTCATCATCACTTCTTCTTGTTGGAAATCACTCTCCTCTAAGCTGTGTTGTCATTAAAATCACAGAGGAGGGAAACTGGGTAGGATCACATTGCAGAGAGAAAACAATTAGCATTGAAAAAGAAGTAAGAAGTACTGAGTGTTTTCAGTTGTTTCTCATACACATAAAGATCTTCTGTTGTGTGCATGCATTACTCCTTGCTTCCTCATCACATCCAGAAATCATAACTAAAAGTCTGACTTCAACCTCACACATTCTGTTAGTGCTACGTTCATGAGCAACAACGAATCATGTTAAAATATGAACCTAATATCAGTGAAACAATCACACTGAAATGTCCAACCAAGTGACTGATAACATTACAGTGTGGGACTGGACTTCTGCTGCAGTGTTCAGACTAAGAGCCCATTCAATATGCCTTCTGGTGCTGTATAACACTGCTTTGTTGCTGCAGAGACAGGGAGCATTGTGGGCAACGTGGCCATAAATACACATAAGGCTGACATACAGCATCAGTTCTCATTAAAGCTGGTCATTGGATGTGCAGTGTGGCAGGAAAACAGCTCTGCAGCAAAGTGTGCTGATGAACCACGACGAGGACTGCTGCGGCTGCTGACCTCAACTAAACATATCACCGCATTACTGCAAACACACACATTCACACAAGCATGTAAACATATGGACATGGAGACAGAAATAGAGCCACATGCACATTAGATCAAAACCACAACAGTCAGTCAGTATGTTCTTTTGCCACAGGCGTCAGGCACTACTACACAACAGCTGAGCAGGGTTATTTAAAAGGAACATCCATGGTAAACATTCTCCTCAGTAGGTGACTGGTTCAATAACTGCCACTGATCTCCAGAACTGCATATGATGTATGTTGATTAAACTACCACCAGTATATCAACAAGGGTTTCCCTACTATTATAAGATGCAGCATCCATACCATTCTGAGCACCAGTTAACTAAAATGAATGTCAAACACATCAAAAATGCTGGAACTCAGACTTAAAATTGCCTAAAAACCCTGCAAAAAATAATTCAAATGAGCTCAATCTTACACATGTACAGTAAAATGTAGTATACACATTAATACAGCAATAAAATGAATCAAAAACCTGACAGAGACCATTTTATTGCACTGTAACTACTTTGATTTTTCAAACTTCAGTTGCGTTTGACTGATAATACTTAGTAGACAGTGTGTTGTCAGTATTTTTACTTAAGTCAAGAATTTGAATACTTATATTGAATATTGAATACTTGATTGAGCATACTAAATATCTTTTTTGCAGCAGTCAGTAGAGAGGTGATAGGAAACAAAAGAAGGCAGAGAACTGAACTGAAAGGCTAACAAATGTCGTCTGGACTGGGAATTAAATCAGGGACACTGTGACCCATGGAAGGAGTTCCAACCTCAGGCCATCTCTAGAAAAGTAGGTGTTTTGTTGTCAGTTTGAAATAGTTATACAGGTAAAAAAACAAAAAAAAAAACAAATAGCTTCGTCATGCCTGCCATTTCCCTCCATTTCAGCTACAAGACTTTAAATCTTCAGTGTGAAAGTGAATAACTGATACTTTACTGTGTTCAGTCATCACTGATGGGTTTAATGGCCTATCGTGTCATGTCTAGTCTACACGTGAGACATTACCACAGAAGGAATGTCCAACGTTCACCACTGTGAAATGAAAGGGTGGATTCTCTCCCACAGAGTGCTGGATAATGACATTACTGCTGCTTTCTGCCCCCCTTTCACAGCAAAGTGTGATGCAACACCAGTGTCCGTCTAAAGCAACACTCACACAAAGAGCAGCCAAGCGAGCTTCCTCCTGCTTGTCAGGTCCAAACAGAGATTCTGTCAACGTGGCAAACCTCAGAGTCAAGCATAACATCGAATCCACCCTGGGACAGAGAGAGGGCCTCTGTTACAAATACTGGATGGATAGTTTTCTCTCATTCTTTCCCTACATTGACAAAGAGGGGTGGAGAGCACCTATGTCCAGCAGAAGAGGAGGAAGAACTGAACAGGCCACCGGAGGAGGCTGTCACCACGCTGAATTAAGAAGAGCTTCGAGTACAGTACATGTCAAAGAGAAATAAAAAAGGCAGTTGAGGACCCAGGGTATATATATACAAGACAGGGAGGAAGCAGAGAGAGAGAGAACACTCCGAGCTTAGATGAGGAAAAGATGAAGAAAAAACTGCTGCAGTCAGTAGAATTCCTCCCTAACATCTGCTTCTCATTCCAACAATGGCTGCCTTTGATTCCTAATGCAGACGATGAGCTGCCCCCCCCCACCAGCACCTCCATGTGTCCCCACCACCACCACCCACCTACCTCCACGTGTGTATCCAGTGGAATCCCTGCACTTGTGCCAGATTCAGAACTAAATGCATTTGGACATGAGTCTTAACAAGTGTCAAGAACTGATGGATTCGGTTCTGCTAATTTATGAAATCCATAGGTTAGGTGTTTTATTTCTTTCTAACTGCTTTGGAGGTAGTGTCAGTCAGGACACTGAGTACAGAATATGCTGACCTCTGAATATTCTTAAAATTATGAACTTTTACCAGGGTTTTAACTGATCTGTTATAAGCCTACCAGTACACAGTGTTGTTTTAAAATATGTCTAACCACACTTATTCTTGTATTTGATGTACTGAGCATTTGTGTCTGTGTGCAATGTCATGACCTTGCTTTCTGCTTTGGTCTCACTTTCTCAGCAAGTAAGACCACTTGTGTATATTACTTTACAAAGGTTTTTGCAAAGGGTTCAACGTGTGATATTAAATGCCATCTATGTATTTTGTTAAGTCCTCCCTTTAGGTCATTTGCTCCGTCTTTGCTGGACTCTTTAGATAGATAAGGGGATATTAACTCTGGCACTAACTCAAACATAGTAGGTGACTGTAATGCACCTTAATGCTGGATGCTATCTGATATAAAAGGGAAACAGTGAAGCTCTTTGTAGCTACTTTAGAAACATGGTGGAGCAAAATAGTGGACTAGTGGATAATTCTGAATATTGCATTCCATTTTTATTTTCCCAAATCTCCACACTTAAAATTTAAAGTGGGCACAACTGACTAACAGGGGATGTTTTTCACTTATTCAATTGGTTGTATTCTATAACTCCACGTCAATATATCACTCAATATCACACATTGAACCTTAAACAGATACATCACTAACATAACGTTTCTCCACAGTATCAGCACAGGTATTGTACTTTCTATAGATACTACACTAGCAAAGCAGTGTAACACCATCTACAACTACTAGTGAGGCAACAATGGAGGAGGATCAAGCTTAAAACTACAAACTAAAATTTCCAAAATAAAACGTTTTTAAAGATTTTCCCAGCTGAGAATATAGTTGCTTGGACTCCTGTCTGTGGTCAATTAATCAAGATAGACTTGACTTGAAAATTTGCCACAATGCTTTCAGAGAGTCCCTGTTCATTTGTCTTTACATCATCTGTTGCAACATAATGACAGAAATACATGCTGAAACAGTGATGATTTTGGATCAACCGATCTGTGACTTTCAAGATTTGAGATCATGTTTAATTTGCTTCAGCTCACTTGGAACCTTGGTGAGAAGATGACAAATAGGTAAGACATGTCTGCTGAATGAAAAAGAGGCTTTGATTTAACAAGCTTCAGAACATTACTAGACCTATTGAACAGATTAGTAATTTTATTTTATGCTACTCTTTTTGTCTATTTGTCTTGTCTTTTAGTCTTTTTCAGTTTTTATGCATCTTAATATTGGAGGATGCTGAAAATACAAGAAGGTATTGGTCAACGCTTCATTTAAACCTTGATCTTCACATGAGGACATATTAAACTAGAAGCACTCGGAGAGCGCAGACCTCCGCCAAGGCTGATCAGTGGCCCCCCCTGTGGGCCCCCCCCACGCCAAGGAGGTTATGTTTTTGCCAGGGTTTGTTTGTTTGTTTGTTTGTTTGTCTGTCTGTTTGTCTGTCCGTTAGTGTGCAACATAACTCAAAAAGTTATGGACAGATTTTGATGAAATTTTCTGGTCTGCGCCCCCCCCGTGGGCCCCCCCACCCCTGATCACCACCAAAATTTAATCATTTCTTCCTTATCCCATTTCCAACAAACCCTGAAAATTTCATCAAAATCTGTCCATAACTTTTTGAGTTATGTTGCACACTAACGGACAGACAAACAAACAAACAGACAAACAAACAAACCCTGGCAAAAACATAACCTCCTTGGCGGAGGTAATTATACAAATATACAAAGCAGCTTTTAATATAGATAATACATAATCACTGGCCATTTTTGTGGTGAATGTCACCTTATTTCCAGAGTTCAGTACCAGTCAATAATGAATTATACTGCTACAAACTCGTCTTTCAAACAAAACCACTTTAGGTTGCCATTTCATAAACATTGTACAAACTATAAAGAAACCCTGAAAAACAAAAGGCAAAAGACAAAATCATATCAATCCGTCTGACCAATCATACTGAGGAAGGTCTAAAACACAGACTGCAAATGCTAACACTGATTTTCATTCCTGAAATATTTTAAGATCTCCCTTCCAAAAGGTCACAACTTTTACAAATAGTTCTAACAGCTGGATCTAAATGGAAATGGCTCTTTTTTCTCCATCAGATCCCTGCCCAGAGATGTGTTTATTCAACTTATGAGAAATGTTGCTGAGCTGAAGAGAAGCTCTAAATCACAATGGTCACAAGATGGCATTAGTCTTCACGGTGACTTCATGTCCTTTCTGTCTCTGTTTAACCCACTGACTCACTTATGGGAGGGGCTGAGCACTAAAAAAATAAACAGGAAAAAACGTACCATGGGCGACATGCACAACCACCCAAACCACAGACTCTGGAGGTTCTAAACATCTATTTTTGACTCTAGCTGGCTTTCAGTAGTGTCAGGAAGTGGATGTCATGTACAGAAACGTATTATACAAACAATGTACAATTATATCTGCCGTTAACGCAATAGATAAAACAAATGAATAACAGTGACACTAAGATATTAATAGACTATGTTTAGTTGTTACCTGGATTCTCTGTGTTTTTAGCCTGCAAAACTAATCTCAGGCAGAGGAAACAGAACCACACAATTCCAGACCTTGATCCCTTCACCATAAGATCATCTGGCGAATATTTGTTTGTTGAGTGTAAGATCAAGTCTGAAATGTCAGTCAGAATAATACAACATACAGACATTATCCCAGTCTTTCACGCCACTTATAAGATACTTATTTGCTCATTCTATTCCAATGTTGTGATAAGTAAATGTCCTCCTTTATCAGATGTCATGCTCATTACCCACAGATTGGTTCTGTTATACCATTATATAATTCACACAGCGTAAATAAGTGCTCAGGGACCTCAGGCTGAACTGTAACTTACAGAGCGATGCAGCTGTATGGTCTCACTTATCCTACATTGTAATAACTACTTACGTGGCTTATTTTCATTTTGAATGAGCCTCGTCCTGGAATTAGTCAGTTACAGAGGCTCCAGGATTTTTCTGCTAAATGAATCATTCTTATAATTCTTGATCATTTCAGATAGAGTCACGGAAGCAACAATTTTGTGACATCCTACAGGGCATTATTATTTCACTAATTTAAAAAAAAAAAAAGTCAGTAACTTTTCCAGGTTTCCCATGACTTCTATTTGCACAGCAGATTTGTCTGATTCAACTATTCTTTCTATGTACTTCTAACCTTTAAACAAGATCTATGACACCACCAATCAAGGCAAAGTAGAAAAGAAAAGAAGTGAAAACAGATGAATTTATCAAACTTGCAGTGAGCAGGTAAATGCTAAAACTGAGTTAATCTTTTAATGTGAACTGATAAACATACTGTGGTGATGGGTGTGTTTTATGCACAACTCAAAAGCAACAAAACGTTCAAACAACGTTGCAGACTTTGAAGAGAAGTTCAGCACACAGCTCAGGTACGTTTGTGAAAAAATGGTTCCAACATTCATCACATCTGGCCTCCATGTGGCTCACAACACACACCACACACACACACACACACACACACGCAGGCATGTTAGAACAGAGTCAGCCGTCGCTGCTTTCGTTCCCGCCCAACAGTCAGGCCTGGACTGAGTAACACACCACGGAGACGTCAAACCAACCATTACGTATACTCAAAATAGAGCGGGCCGCCTTAACAGAGAGGTTTAAAACACAGAGCTGCAATTATAACAAACTCAACTCAAACCCTGGTGTTTAGTTTCCATTTGGACTGAATCAAACAGTTTGTTTGCAGGTCATCTGATATGCTTCCTGTTAGAAGCTTCTATAACAGGATTGACTGCTATTGTTTACTCTGTTACACCTATACTAGACAAGAGACTAAAGCAGAACATTATTCATTAGCGTTGTGTATTAGGAGTATTGTATAAATGTTATCTTTTTCTTTGGCAAACCACTTAACTGTCCACAAAGTGTGTGTCGTGTCTTTCATATAGTAAAACTACCTGTCAGTGTTTAAAGCTTGGCAGAGTGTGTAACAACATACAGACGCATGAATGAACCGCTCCCAGTTACTTGGAAGGATGCCAGCTTTTCCACAACACTGCCTTAAAAATACCTCAGTATACAGAAACGATCATGATACTGTAAAACCATGAGCTGGCACTGGTGATCTAAACAATACCTGATATTTAGATAAAAGCATGTAGCTGAAGAAGTGTTCCCAAACTTAGGTGTCTGGTGTTATGACCCATGAGTGAACCTGGGTGTCAGTAACATGTCTATCTGCTACCAATCCAACCCAAATCAACTAAATATCCCAGGAAATACTGAGAGTTCAAGTGAAAGGCATGTAAGGTGAGCGGATAATATCCTCAGGACAATGCCAGCAGGTTAAATCTCTCTGGTCTACTTCCTTGAAAAGACTCAGCAAAGCATGAGGAAAAAACACAATCAAAGGAAAGGGGAGACTGGAAGACAAATGCAGGAAGAAGTGACCCATTTTTTCTTCGGTCCACTTGGTGCATTTGAGAGATGGATACGATAAGTCACTGAACACATCTTTGGAATTTGGATTAAAATTACGTTTTGTTTTTGACATGTCTTTCTCCAATTCTGAGCCAATTCATAGCCTATAAAACATTCCTATAACCTCACTCATCTGTATATTCTACGTTAACAAGGGAAAAGTAGGTGGAACTTACTAATACACCCGCCCAGTTGCACAACATTTTGCCCCTCCTGCTCACTGATACCCTGCCTACTCAGGGATGAATTTTGAGTCTTAACTTTCAGTCTTTAAAAAAAAAAAAAAAAAACTGGGAGAAAGGCACATGTAAAGAACATGTCTGTAAAATTTGAAAAGAATCGGATGAATACTTTTCGAGAAATCGGTTGGACAAATTTTCCCAAGTTGAAATTTTCATAAATCTGTACAAAAAAATCAAAAAATTTAAATGCAGTTATCAAATTGTGCACTGCATCTCTCCAAGTGATAAAGAACATGTGTGTGAATTTTGAAAAGCAGTGTCCGAGAAATGGGTTGAAAAAAATCTCAGGCAGACAGAGGGATGGAATTCTAGGTATATCTATATACCCCCAGGTATGATAAAATTCAGTGGCACACAAAGTCCATGAATTTACTCCTGGATGATCAAACAATAACAAAATGAGCACGAAATCACAAGAGCAGAGACTATAGGTATATTGGCCTAATGGGTCTTGTTATGGCTTTAAAATCATTGTCATCATTTTTGTTTCGTTAAGATTTTTACATTATCATTGTAATACTAAAGCTATTACATTGTTTTTGTCTTTGTTTTGGTTTTTCATCCTGTTACATCTTTTGTGTCATTTTCACCTTGTTATATATTTACACTAGCGCGGTGACCCGTGGAAATCCACAGGTTCTAGAAGCAGCAGAGTTGATAAAATGGGGAGCAGAGCTAAGCTTACTGGCATAACACACAGATTAGGCAACTATATAATGACCCTCATTTTGTTTTGTATTGACATCGACGTAGACCACAGAATTTGACACAGGACTGAACATGATGGTTTATTGCGACTCACTGCCGTCCTGCATCTGGATCCACTGAACTCCAGTCAATCTGATCGGAGTCTGCGCAACCCCCCCGCCCCCGGCTGTGAATGGAGTCATCCAACTGTAAGCCCACTGTAATTTTAAAAACGACTAATAACTCAAAATGTATTAGTCATAATAATAAGCTGTTTTTGCCAGTCTGATCCTTGAGCCTAAACACATAAGTACTCCAAAAGGCAAAGGCTAGCTCTGTTCAGATTTTTAGTTATAAAGTAGACACATATACACGCCCGCACACAGAGGACACTTGGATTTTATAATATAGATTACAACCTTTATGGCATCTCACTTTATGTATTTCTTTTCTTGTTGTATCTTTTAAGTGTTGCTGCATCGTTCACATTATTTCTATCTTAATAATTCTTTTTTGTTGTTTTCATCTTGTTTATTTTTTGTTATGTCATACATCTTCTGTTGTATCATTCTTTAAACCACTGACTGGCTTCTTCAACTTTCACTCAGAATCAAAACTCAAAAGAAATGCTCATATTTGATCATAACATCATTTATTTATCACAATGATTGCTATTAATTCATAAGGAAATTCTTATAGTAAAAAAAATGATGAGTGATAAAATCAGATGAAAGCATTTATAAACAGTGGTTTTTGAAACTATATGAAAACGTTCATCCTAGCTTGTGTCAGGCTTCCCTGGTGGAATTAGCATTCTAAGGGAAGTGATTATGTAAAATGTGTACAACAGGTTATCTCCAGTTACCCATGCAGAGTATAGCACCACAGATGCTTTCTTCTTCTTCAGCCCATGTCCTGTTTAAGTGTTGACTGCAGAGTATTAGCATCAAATAAAGTCATCCCTAGGAGCTAAGGTTTCAGTAAAGCCTCTGATACAACAGAGTTTATTAGAGATGAGATTGCCATCTAATGTTGGAAAGAAAAACACAGATTCATTCTCTGGAGCACGTATTGTATGTCACAAGTAACATCATACAATACATTGTTTGTCAATTCTTCATTTAACATCTCCAAAATGTTAAATAAAAATACATCTACTGATTACAGAGATGATAAATGAGGGGAGAATTGAGGCTTGTGTAATTATGGACCATCCCCATTGCACATTCCAGCACATTCATCTGAATGAGTCACACACACACACACACACACACACACCAACCATCTTTGTTCGCACATTTCCTCTTTGTTTCCTACTCATGCAGTGGGTCTTCCTGTCCACACACCACCTGCATCATCCCTCTCTGTCTCTGTCCATTCACTCTGCTTGTCACAATCACACAATCACAAAAACATGTCTTGTTTTTCTTCCGCTGTCCAACAAAGCTGGAGCAGAGAAGGGGATGACATGTCATATACATCACCAACAGGCCACAGAAGGTATTTGATGAGCCCTCCATGTGTCCTCAAGTGTTTTCAGTCCTTTAAGTGATCCTCTGACTGACTGTAACATTATGAACAAGTGATCACAGAGCAACTCACTAAAACAGATTTGATCTGTAAATTGT
Organism: Sphaeramia orbicularis; assembly: GCF_902148855.1. NCBI lineage: Eukaryota > Metazoa > Chordata > Actinopteri > Kurtiformes > Apogonidae > Sphaeramia > Sphaeramia orbicularis. The sequence goes on along the minus strand of NC_043978.1, from coordinate 5,257,889 downwards.
AACTTTGAGAAATGCAATAATGATTAATGTGCGATGTTGGTACGTTGAGCAACATTAAGTACACTATTGAACTCACTATGACTTTAGTCACTTGAAGGACAGTGACAGTAGAGTGAAAACAACCACAAAGGCCAAGTATGTACATTTGGCAAGGAGTTGTTCCTTCTGCAGTGCCCTTAAGCAAGAAATCAAATCCCTATTTAGTCTCTCCAGTGAACAACATCTGACTGAAAGCAATAGAGACAACCTGTACTGATGAATAAGGCTGAACAATGCAGAAGACATTGATAATTATCACAAAAAAAGAATTTTCAAGTTTAAGAGCTACCTTTTGTCCCTACATGAAAGTTTAAGACAGAAGACGAATACCTGTGGTTTTAAATTACTTGCAACAACAAACAAAATAAGATACAATCAGACATAGGCTACTTTATTGACCCCCACCAAAGGGAAAATTCAAATGTAACAGCAGCACAGGACAAGAGGAATCAAATACAATAGAAACAAATAGAGAGAAAGGTAAAACATTAAACAAATTCCAAAGTCACTAAAAGTGACATAAATAGTAATAATGCATAAAATTAATAAATGTGGTGAAAGATGCAATTCGAGGCCACAACACAAAAAATCCTTCTACTGCCTCTACTGCTAATTGTGTTCTTTAAATAAAATGAAAAATGGTATGTTCTCACTCATCAAGAAATATAACGTTTAAAACACAAGACAAACACTATGTAAAAGACGTGACAAGATGAAAACTAAGCAAAAGAGGATTAAAGTTTTTTTTATTTTACATTTTTCTTCATGGTCAGAGTATGACAAAGACTCCTAAATCAGCATAACATTCCCTTTATCTAGATATAGAACTCTGAAAACAAAAATGATGATAAACATCTGTTTCCAACATTAAATTATGCAGGAGTAAAATCAGGTTATATAACAAAAAAATATCAACACTGTGTGACTGTTTTAGCCGAGAATGTAACTGTGACAGTGTTATGATGACAGAACCTGTTTTTATTGATTCACTGGCCCATGAGTAGAGTTCTTTAGAACTTTAATAACCTCATCATTACCTACTCATCGGTGAGAAGTGATGGTCTGTATCATTACCTGTTGTATTACCTGTGATAGTGGCTCAAAAACGACGTGGAGACTCTGTGGGTAACATTAAACCGGAGGGGAATTGCTGGAATTCCTGAATGCTAAACAACTTATCCTATTTGTTTTTCAAAGTGAGTGGAAGGAAAGGGGGGATGTGTACTCAAAAAGCCTGAGTTACACGACTTTTTCGCTCTCCGAGTTCTGTCACACAACTCTGCCACAGGTGGACGAACACGTAAATAAAGATAACTTTGGTGCTTTGGGGTTAGAAAATCATAAACAAATAGAGAAGCTAATCCCTGTTTACAAGGGCACAAAGATGGTGAAGACAGGAAAGGAAAAGGTAGAATAAAAAGGGGAAAATTCTAACATATAACTTCTGGTAAATTCATTCTCATATTGTACATCATATTGTGCTCTGAACAAAGTTAACATTAAATACCTGAACCTGTAGTAAAGACTCGGTTTGCTTCTATTCACTCCTGTTTTCATTCCTTGTGTATTGTCCTGGCAGCATCACCGCGGTGAGGCAGGACCGTACCAAAACGACCTGGCTGTCCCAACTATCTGTCACTAAGGCTTTATGGATTAAAATGTACAGTTAATAAAGTAAAAACGTGTTAAATTCCTTTTTAAATGAACATTTAAAGGAGCTCGAGCGCTGAGGTGACGTCACGGTAACTGTCCGACCCGTTAACACTCACCAGTGACGAATTAAAGAGCAAAAGGCGTTTGAGCATAAAAAAAAAGACAGAAACACATTAACTCACCTTTAAAGAGAAATGGAATTAGTCCCTTAAAAGTATTAATCCGACCAGGTTAAGTTGCGTTCCTCACAAACACAGATCCAGACTTGGGCAGGACTTAGTTAAGTTTGGGTGTTCGGACGTAGGTTCCGTCGCCCTCCACCGGAGCCTCAGTCGGTTCCATCTGGAGCTTGAGGCAGGACAGAGGGATACATGTGCGGAGGGTGGAAGTGCTAAAGGAGGGGAGCGGTTTCATACCTGTCTGAATAAACAGACCTGAGCTACACAACCACTGTCAGAATTTAGTAATTAAATAATAAATGAATCTACAGCACACTTGAACTCATCAGTATTGGTTTTTGCCCTTTAATGCCACGAATAGTCTTGTTTCTCACTCTGACCCCCCCTCCCCTACGCGCACCTTGACTTGGTATCGCCCACGGCTGCCTCTCATTCCATTCCTCCAGTGCAGGAGTGGACTCTGCGTCTGCGCAGTAATTTTGGAAGTCGGCGGGGAGAAATAGTAACGGCGTCTCTGTATAAGTATTAAAAGCGCGCTCGGAACAGTTTGGTGATGTAGGCTGGTTTATTTTTACGCCCAGATCACCAACACTTTGCAGCTGGCCTTCTTTTATAAGCCATTTCTGACCCAGACCGTCATGAAAAATGCAGTAACCCTGTAATAAATCTTTTTTACAAGGACAGACATAGGATATCAGGGATTAAAAAAAAAAAAAAAAAAAAAAAAAAAAAAGATAAAATTATCATAACATGGAGTACCACGGGATGACTGTCAACTCAAGGAAGGGGTCATTTAAGACCCTTACATGAATATATTATATTTTTGAACAGCCAATCCCAAAACTAGAATTAGGACCAAAAATGGGTCATAGACCTATTTTTGTTGGATTGTCATGTGTCAGTGGAAAATATATCAGTGCCATGATAGTTGTTAGTAACAATCAAAGGGAGGAGACCTCAGCTCCAAAACGCAGGTATCCAAAATGTAAGTATTTTAAAGTGGTGTGACACTGAGCTCTTGGAGGTGGCTACAAAAAGCCCTTAGACTTACATTGAACCCATTCATTCATTTTCCAAGATGTTTAATCCTGTAAACTGTGGTGGGGGTGTCAATCCCAGCTCCCAACAAGCTAAGGTGGGTTGACCCTGGAAGTGTTGCCAGTTGTAGTCATTGTAGGGCACTTACATTGAACTTCTCTGTAAAAATACAAACTCTTTCCCAGGACGCTTTCTGGTCTCGTGCATTTTATTTAGACCCTTTACTAAGCATTCTTATCCATCTTTACATTTTCACTCCACTAGAGAGATCTCAGGTCAAGTAGAAGCTGTGATATCTCTCATGTTGGGTTTTGGAGTCTCTCTCACCTGCTGAGTCAAACCTTTGGAGTTTTTTTTTTTTTTCCTCAAACACATTTTTCCTGACAGACAGCTCTATGGTAGTTGTGGTTAATACAGTCAACTCTCGTTAAACCGCCCGCCGTTATACCGCCATTTTCGCTCACCGCCGACCAAAACCATTGCACAAAAATCCCCAATGCATTATTCCATTAGCTACCGCCATTTCCGCCTATCGCCATCCGCCAGCCCAGTTCCATGCACAAACAACACTTATACCATTGATTTCCCGACCGTTATACCGCCAGCGTGATTGCCATCGAGTACACATAAATTTTAACAATGCACTGAAACAAACGCGCCAGACGCTGATCACGACATGCTACGAATAGGTCTACGGAACGGCCACCGTTCATTTATCGCAGAACACTCAGTAGGTCAGGATGTCGGGAAGAGGACACGGGATTAAGCCAAAGCCTCAAGATGATGGGGTGTCATTTCCCGACACGGTATAATAATGCTTAAAATGTTTCCCCACTTTAAATGATCCCTTACAACATAACAGAATCAAGATTTATTTAGAAACGCAATTAGAACAGGTTAACGGAGGCAGCATAGACATCATATAGTAAAGACATGCACATTATGGACGCAACCCGTTGTAACGCCATTTTCGCTATACCGCCAGTTTGGCCGTGAACGGAAGTTGGCGGTATAACGAGAGTAGACTGTAGTTGTGGTTAATAGTTTACACCAACAAGACCATGAAATGACATTGCTATACAATGAAGTTTAATGTTTTACAGTCAGTAGGGTTGTCATTAGAATTAGCTCCTATCTGATCCCTTTTTCTGGCTGGCAACACACCTTGTGTCAAAAAATAATCACCTTTGTCTTCAACAACCAATGACAGTTCGACACTATTGCTTGTGTTTTCTTCTCAGCTCTTGCAAAAAGCAGAATGGTACCTATCACCACAGTTTCAAAATAAAAGATATTCTAGATCTGATTCAATTAATATTATCAGTTTAACTGGAAATAAAACAAAAGATTGAAATTATTTGTTATTCAATAAGTAGGCCCCTACTTATTTTCTTTTACAAAGAATGTCTAATACATGGTGTTAATGAAATAAAACATTAGCTACATGTATTTTTGTAACTACTTAAACCAGGGCTAATGTTACATGGAAAAACACGACATTATCACACATGCATAAAACAAAATGAGTTTGCAAAACAAGTTGTGATGGTTACTCTTATTACAGTTCATCATGTATTTTTGTAAATTTGTGCCTCTGGTCTCAAGCTGAAAAAGTCTGAGAAACATGCCTTTACTGTCTGTATAAAACCAGGGCTTTGCGATCACTCATTCCTAAAATAGTTGGCCTACAATTATATAGTCCAAAAAAGACCAGTTTGTTGGAGATTATGGATATTTGTTTAATGTAAGACTTCAAAAATATGACCTGTGGGAAGGTACATGTCAAGATGAGAGGCAATGCTATTATATATAAGCACCATCAACTTTCCATGAATAGAGATAAATGTAGGACTCCAGCTGCGCTACGGTAATATATGTACACATGCCTCATCTCCACTGTTTATTAAGATGAATAGGCTATTGAATCCTCATACTTCTCCAGAATGATCCTCCCCCTTCCTAACATCAGACACTGCTTTAAAAGTGGGGGGAGCCCCTCTTTGTTGACTTAGTGACCTGCAATTAGTGCTTGGGGGACCCAGGCCCCACTTTGACTGCTTGTCAGGAAGAGAAATGGAGTGGCAAACATGAAAAGAGGAAGTGTGGCTGGTCAAGCCCAGCTGAACCCCCCCCCCCCCCCCAGCTCCTAGACTGAACACACTGCTTTGAAGTGACATCAGAACAGGACTTGTGAACAACAAAGACAGCAGTATCTTCAAAAAAGGGCCATAAATCCCTGATCCTTGGATCAGACACTTCACTCATCAGGTTACTGTCACTTCAACACTGACACCATAGTCCAAATGCACCACAGCACAGAAAGTCATGGAAGCAATATTTCTGCTTTTACAACTATGCATGCATTTGAGTGGGTTTGGATCCATATCAAGGCATATGTTCACACTGAGCTTCAGTGTTCATTTCAGATTTATTGCTGACTTACAGTGAAACCAAAGAATAACTATCTGAATGTGTCACACCTCTGATGACCACTTGACGCTGACCTGGCCAGTCAATGCCTGGACGCTTTAATAAGAGTCAGATTTTTTTACTGGATGTAGAAGTGGTTAATGAGTTTCACTGACAGGACCATTAAACAAACACATTGTTAAACAAATGCTGGATAAAGTTGTCCCATGCACTTATTAGAAATGGATTCTGGACCCCAACATGGTACCTGTGTGAGAGTGATGTCTCATAAGCCACTTGTACACAGAGATCCTGGAAAAAAGGTGAGATGGTGATCCCACTTTTTTTCCACCATTGACCAATTTCCACAGCCAAGCCAAAGGAGTAACAGAGGTGAGAGAGGCTGAACTTTTACACAGTGGACCTGCATTCCAGAATCAAAGGGGCGGTGGCGCAGTGTATACTATGCTTATGGAGATACTGGAATGGATTCTGCGGCAGCCGCTCTGGGTACCAGTCCCACAGCTTCATGCCACAGGTAAAAATGGCATGTAGCTGCAGCACCAGTGGCATGTAGCCGGGGCGGCTGCTGCAGAATCCATGCCAGTGCCTCATTCTTTCTCAAAACAATTCAGTATAAAATATGTTTTATTTTGCAGTAATATATTTTCAAGCCATTGTTTATTGGGTTCCACTTGTTGCTTGGAGACAGTAATTAGTGGGACATACTAGGGCTGCAACTAACGCTAATTTTAATTATCAATTAATCTGTAGTTTATTTTAACTAGCATCATTGTACCCGTGGTGCCATTGTACGATAGCATGATAAGCAGAAGTTGTCTGCCACCACTATCCATTTGTAAACTACCATTTAATCATGCATCGTGCAGGTAATAATTTGAGCCAACATGCGAGGCATGAAGGGAAGAGCATGTGTTTGTTTGGCCTGTCAAGCATGATTAAATTCATACAGTGGTAGTGAACTGCAGCCTTCACATTGTAGCATGGTCTGGTAGGAGTAGAAATGTCATGAACAGCAGCATAACCACCAGTGTTGGGCAAATTACTTGTATAAAGTAATTAGTTATAGTTACTAATTACTTTTCCAAAAAAGTAATTGAATTAGTAATGGAATTACTCCTTCATAAATATAATTAGTTACCAGGGAAAGTAATTTTTGCTTGACTTTTTTGAAAAACCTTCAAATATGTAAAAGGAAACTGATTTCTGAGAGTGTTTCATGGCCCGTTGCATAGAATAGAACAGAAAACAGGTACTTCATACCATAACTGTGGTGAGGCTGGGGTCCACCAGGGCCCGGCTGGGGTCCACCGGGGCCCGGCTTTTCCACCACATGAATGCATATGTGCATTTATAGGAAGAAGATGCTCCTCCAGTTAATCTCATATCTCCACTTTTTTCAGTCGCTCCTCCTAGATACAGCAGTAAATGTCTCCAGTCCAGTCAGTCCAACTGTCATTGATAAGTCCTCTCCTAAATTAGCTGCACACGTAGCTGCGTTCAAGTGAATGGGGTGTGCTGCAGACAACTCAAACTCAGAGATGTCATTAGTCATTCTGGTGAAGGCAGCGTGGACAATTCAGAATCATGGACACACAGGTTAAGCATGAAGACAGTGTGGGCAATTTGAATATAAGAACGGCAAGTAAACAAACGGCTCGCAATGAATAGGTTATCGTTCACTTAAAAGAGCCGTTGAAAAGTGTTGACTCATCCACGAACGTCACATCTCTTGTGTCTGGCTGAGCGAGCCAGGATGGATAAAATCGCCCAGGATACCTGACAACATTTGAATACGGACATAAAATTGTGCCAAGTAGATAACCGGGTAATGTTTCTATTCATTTAGCGAGTTTGGTGGCGATCGGGCCCGTGAAGGCTTAGGAAAACCCATGCAAACGCCCTCCCGTGCTGCAACATCGGGACACGCGCCGGACACAGAACATCCATTATAGTAGGATAACTAATTGATTCATCAGATAAACACAAAAGACTCAATTCTCTAATATCGGTATTTAACCCAAATCAATATAGGCTGCAGACAAATCACTAATGATTACATCCCGACAATGGCTTTGGGTTTAGTTAGTCAGCACTGGCCCACTACCTAGACTTGTTGTGGCTGGAGACTAGCAAGCTATAGTCTTCAACTAGCTCCAGCTATAGGCTATCAAACTAGTGTTGTATGTATTTGTTCCAGTCAACGATAGGTAACGTTAGTCTGGTGGCCTGATAAATGGAGATAGATGAAAATGTTGTAATTATGGCAATAGTCTAACTAGCTAGTGGGCTATCTTAAGCTAGGTTTACATTTATGTTCCAGGTGGCCACCCGGTTTTGTTACATAAACGGCGCACTGTTTGGGCCAAACGGGGCTGGTGTGGTCACTGGGAACATAATGGAAACCTAGCTTTAAAAATCTGGCCCGGCATTCTACACCTCAGCCATGCTGCTCTGTGTTTTCCTCTGTTACACTACACAGCGTGCGGGCATGCCTAACATGCTCAAGACCCAAAGAATCCACTGCCAAATTCATTGCCAGCTCTTTGAAGAATTGATTTAATCGATTCTTTGTTGCAGCACAAGGACATACCTCCTCTTCCGTGTGCGCAGCTCTCTCTCTCCTCCTCAGTGGGAGTTGAGCAGCCTGCGTGCTGGTGAGTCACATTTCTCATTTCAGTCTTCCTATTAGTTAAGCTAGCGGTTTTTACAGCTAAGCTAGCTGCAGATAAGAGCTAAAAATGCAAAGATAAACTTATAACAAGTAAAAAATATTTTAATGTAATCAAATTAAGGGTTGTTTTTGTCTTTGTTTTCCCCCATTTTGCTCATATAGGGAGCGGTATCAGAGTTGTGTCATGCCTCTGCCAGTGTCTTCATATTCTTACAATGGTGACCGACTGAAACATGCTCTACCTCCCGATGTGCTCGCTGTCTCTCAGGCGTGGAGGTCACCATCATCAAAACATCACACCTTGGTTGCTGAACAAGAGGTGTTCCTTTTACATAGCATTCTAGAATCATGATTCCACCTTTATCGTGGCTCTGTTACTACCTCCAGAGGCGTTACAAAGCTGCGATAAACGTGGGACCAAATCATTCCACCTTTTTGTTGACACAGACATGTTCCAGAATAAAGGCGAAATATTCCCATAACAGAGGTGTTGTGGAAAAGGGGCGATAGTCCTTAAACCAATAGAATCCTGAAGTATGCCTGAATGTAAACCTGACCAAGGCACTAAGTAGGGCTGTGCGATAAAACGATATATATTTTGCGAAATAACTTCTCCTCCATAGAAATATGAGACATGCTTGATACAATTTCGATAGAATTCATTTGCCCATGTTTGGACAGACATAAGAACGGCCTGTCACATCTCTGTCTCTGTTGCTCCTCACTCACTCACTCACTCACTCACTCAGCCACACCCACCTCATCAGCCTGCCAATATTTATTGACTCCTCTGCTCTCAGTTCTTTGCCAGATTGTTCTTCTGCATTCATGCGAGACTGTCCAGAGTGACTTTAATAAAGATGTTTCTGAACTAAGTCAGGATTTCTGTGAACTGCATTTGGGTCCTAAGCACACTCGTCTCACAGCTAATCATAATTAAGTAGCGCTGCATTGAACCAATCATGCTAGAGCCTTGGCAAGTTAGGTTGACACACACAGCACAGGCATAAGAGCCAGCCACAGCACACACCTTTGGGCTGCAGCAGAAGATAATGACTGTTCACACAGGAGAAAATGTGACCAAGAACTCAGGTGACCAGGTTACTGAAAAGTAGGGTGTGAACTGTTTCAGTTAGGGGCCTTCAATATAATACAAAGGTGTACCAAGCAAATAAATGTAGCCTATGTGAAGACCGCAAACACTCACCTTTCCTTAAGTTTCACTTTCAGTTTTACGCCAGTTAAGGCAGTTAAGGAACACACCTCATGTATACCCCCAGTATTGTTTTGTAAAGATGAAACAGTTATATAATGTTCTTCAGCTTCATCTGTCATGTTCCACCTCTGACAGACAATAAATCATATTTAAATAAAAAAAAAACCTTGTGATGTCTTCACAACTAACTTATGAGTAACAGAAAATTTAAGCTCAACCAAAACAGTGATTTGATTTATATTGTGTACATATCGTCTGATATGCAAAAAAAATAAAAATAATCGTAATAGAATTTTTTTCCATATCGCCCAGCCCAAGCACTAAGCATGACGATTAATCACTTTATCCACCTCTGTTCTACCCTGATGCTTCCATTACTCTGGAACAGGGTCAATCACACCACAGGACCTTTATCCATTAAATGTAGTCTTTATGCCCTAAAAATGCAAGACAGAGAGAGTAAAAGCAAGAGGATAAAGAGGACACAAAATGCAAGTCTCAATACACAATATTACTTGCAGTATTTGTGTATTAGGCAATGTGTATTACTTTTACTGAAGGAAGCAATCTGACCACACCTACAGTGTCTTTAGTTTTATACATGTGGTCAAGTGACCAGTTCATTCTGCAAAAGTGACACTGGCCACATTTTAAAACTATAATGTACAACACACACAAAATAATCAGATCTGGGCCATAAATTTGAAGTGAGTACTGAGGCTGTTAATGGAAAACAACCAAATCCATGTGATTTTATGCTGTTTATACTGTTATAAGGAGAATACAACAGCCGCATTTGTGAAAAGAGTCTTCATTATAGAAAATGAATAGAAAATGAAAAACTACTGCAGCTAATTGGACTCTGAGCATGACACTAGTTTGAGCTTGTCCAACTGCCAAGGGTTTCCGGGCTTTTGTCTGCATCCCTATCTTGATTTGATTACCTGTCTGTGGTCGGACAGAAGTGCTGCAGGAGCACAGCGGCCCTGTTTGTTATGGCAGTGTCTGAGTAATTGGAATAACTCCCTCTGCGTTTGTGTCTCTTCAGGGTAAGACAGGGACGACAGGAAGGCAGGGCACCCCCCCCAGACAAAGTAAAAGCGTCAGATCAGTATATTTTTACATAAATGTTATGCAGTTGAGCAATAAAACTATTTTTGGGATGGTGCTTGTGTATGAGGCCATTTATTGTCATATTAGCAGTTTTCTCAAAGTGGAAGCCTATCTTATCTTATCTTTTTCTGGTAGAATGTACAGAAGGCTGTCTACATGCTTTTGACCAGTGGTGGTCCGTCAGGGCCAGTAAGGTCCTCTCTGCTGGCCTAAACATCATCAGAAATCCTGACCTACATTTTCAACATAAATTGTAATATTTGTTTCATGAAATTGTATTAATTTATTCCCAGTAGACTGTTCCCTTAATTTCTTAGCGTCTCTCTTGGCTGCACTGTACTTCAATGTGGATGTAAGATATTTTGTCCAATCAGATTTCAGTCTCTATGTGTTGCTGGGGTTAATCTAATCTGCCCTGGGCCTTCAAAATGACTAGTGATGGCACATGAAACTTAAACTATATAGCATGGGGACTGTTTCTTCAACCAGTCAGATTCCAGCGATTGGCCCACAATGTCATCAGCATTTATCCTTCCTCTGACTGGATGGTAAGAGCAAAACCTATTTGATATAGCTTGCAACACATTCTTTTGGATTCATGCAAATAAAGCTCCTTGAATTGAACTATTAATACATTTATGGTAGAATTTTTTTTACACCCACAGTGGCTGATGGAGGAGAAGAAAATGATTTGATCTTGGTGAGACTTAAAAATCCATTTTCAAGGTGGACTTTTCCAGAAAAGTTGGCCATCGTGAGGAGAGGTCAGCCAACCCCGATGCTAGCCAGCTTATCTAGAGGACATTCTCTGTGTTCAAGAGAATAGAAACTTTTGCCAGAAATATGACTGGAAAAAGGAGACTCTCAGCCTTGGCCTCCATGGACATAAATAGGACTTATATGGAACTGAAACACACAGATCACTGCTATGACAGAGTCAATGAAGTCTTCCTGCACAAAGAAAGAAGGATGGATTTTTTAAAATAAAAATTATTGTATTGTTGTATTCATTTTTTTTTCATGCTATTGATTGTGAACTAATCCAGATGATGTACATTGTACAGTTGTAGTCGTAGTGTCGAGGTCTGGAGTTGTCTTAACTGGGTTTCTTGTAATACTGCTATTCACCCTAAACACCAAATAGGTCTCTCTCTGTAATTCCATGCCTTGTTCTGTTGCGTTTTTTTTTTTTTTTGTATAGTATTGATGATTTCTATAATTCTATAACTGTGACATCATAGTGGTGGTATGAAGAAGTGGAGTCTATATTTTATAAATAGTGACATAAACATAACATGCTGCACACTTTTAACCCCCCTCGGCCAAATGTAGTGTAAGATTCTGTTGAAAATTACTGCTCTATAATTTAGATTACACTGTCTTTGTGTTTTATTATTACATACATATTTATATTGAAAGTACTCCGATATTATAACTGCACAAGGCACAAGGCCATCTGACCTTGAAAAAGTAGTTCAAGGTGACATGTTTTCAATAGGCTTCTGCTCCATGCCAAGATGCATCCACAGTATAAATTTGGTGCAGATATCTCAATGCATTCTTCAGATAATATGATTATGTCATTGAATGGATGGACAAACAGACAGAAAGACAGACAGACATACGACAAAATGATTGCAATACCCCTTCGGCCAGAAGTTGGCCGAGGGGTAAAAATTATTTAGTAAATTATTGTTTAAAATTTAAACGACAATTAATATATTAATACCGATATCTAGGGACTGAAGTTCGTAAATGCGTTGTTCCTGTTTTTAACTTCATTTCATTTCCCATCATGCAGCGTAGTACTGCACTTCCCGTCTACCATCATGGGCATAGCAACGTGATTGTAAGGCTGTTGTATTCCAAAATGATTAATATGTCCCAAAATATTGGTTCTGTTAACTTGCTGTTTTTTGCTAGTCTCTTCTTTGTCCAAAAATACATAAATATACCAGACTGCAGCAGTCAGCTCTTTCTTGATTTTGTGTGAAGCCCGAGACACATACACAAACACACCCACAGAGTCCACTTCCTTTTTATAACATAGATTTTAAGTGGTGAAAATTGAGATTTTTAAAAAGTTTCCCAAGTGAAGACTTTTAACTCTTTGGGTGGTTGGACGGTTGGTATCCATGGAGACACTGGAAAATTATGGTGTCGCACCCCATTTTCCGCATGTCTGTCATTGAACATGTAATGAAGCAGCACCTGTAACATCAAACCCAGGTGTATAAATCAGTGCCTGACCTGCAGTAGATGGAGATCGGGCTGGACTGTACTAAGGTTATGGACAAATCCACATCATGTAGAGAATACACAACCACAACCAGTTTAAGGTTACTTAAGTTTATAACTGAAGTAGTTGTTTCTGCTGGATCTGGTTGACAGAGATACTTAGTAAAATTAAGATCGTGTGGACATTTTTTTTAATGGATGAATGATATATCTATTTAGAAAAATGTCTGTGTTAGTGTGAACAGGGCACGAATTAGATGAATTTTTAGACATGCGTTCCTCAAAGGTCAACACAAACACATCATTTCAATATGATGCATTGAACTTCCAACAGTTTATCAGGTAGTTTTATAAATGAGGTCAGCCTTAAAAACATCAATCCAAAACATCATATATAACAGTAAAATACTAACAGGGACCATTTTTCATTTCTTAAATACATAATCTACACTTTGCTCATGCATAAGTACAGAACATTTACTTGGAATAGTAGAAGTCGTACTAGTGGTATTTACTTGGAGTATTGTCACAGTGTGCTTTAGTAGTTTATTTGATTCAGTACTTCTTTCAGCTAATTTTCCTCCTCATCACATATCAGTTATGTTAGGTCAGCAGCGGTGAAAGCCTCATCAAACATAGTTTGTGTTTACTGTCACTGGTCCTGTTTATTTTAGGTCCTTTTTTGTTGAGTGGCGTGGATCTATTCTCAATATGGCGAAAAGGCAGATGGCCTGTCTGTTGCGTAAGATTCTTGATTCAATTTTCCTCAGCCCCTCAGGGAAATATCAGGCAAAACAGGGGAGGGGGTATGTGTTTGGAAGACAAATTACTGTGCAATATAGTGAAAGGAGACCAACGAGGTGCACTCCCCAGTGTTAGAATTCTATTGGAGTGCAATATTAAAATAGATCACCAAAGTTCTTAGACCGAAGTTTCTCATCTTTCAGTGATGGAATGTTAGTGCTGCAGTTACTCTGACTGGGTTGTAAAGAACAGAGCTGTAGAGGCGTCAAGATCCTTGAAGGCAAACAGATGAGCACTCTGATGTAAGTTATTGTACCAAAGCCTCCTCTCAGAGGATTTCTGACAGTCACCGAGCACAACTAAAACAGCTTATTATGTCATCTAATTATTACACTAAGAAAACTATTGTTTTCAGATACTGAGTCTGATTCAGAACACTTTATTAATCCCAGAGGAGAGTCTGTCTCCTCTGTCGTACTCCATGCAAGTGTAAGAAAAAGTAGCAGGAAAGAAATTAGAAATTAAGGGTAGATGGCGATGATTCCTCCAGTACGATGTGAGAGTTTTTGTAAGAATGCAGACCAAAGGCACATGGGTATTTAATACATCCTTATTAATTTTGAATATTATATATTTTTGTCTTTTTAAGATATAGTTGGATATAGTTTGGAATGAAATGCTGGACTCCTGGTTGAGATAGATCTCTATGTTATGGATTCTAGTTTCTGATCTTTTGTGTGTTGCCACTGTGTTGTTGAGACAAAAGGGACCAAGTATTTCCACCATTTCAGTCACATGTACATAGTCACCAGCTCACTCTAACTGGAGGATGGACAACACCAGATAAAGAAAGAGAGGAAAGCATGAACAAAGATTAAAAAAAGGGTGATAGAGGTGGAGGAGGGGGTTGGACAAGTCACCAGATGGTACAGTGAAAAGAATACACAATTGTAACACTACACTGGTTTCATTGAATGTGCTTATGTAAGCCTACACTGCTGTAGTCAAGTGGGCTCAGAGTGCACTGTGCATATGTTGGATCCCTCGTCTGAGATGTCTTCTGCCAAAACAAAGCCCTAAAGAGGTCCAGCACTGTGTTGTCTTTTATATTTATAGATGCGTTACTGATTTTTACTGTTGGTGAAAGGACACTTAGAATTAATTTACTATTCCTTAAAATGTCTTTTGAATTATCAACAGAATATAAAGGGTTTTCAAAACGAAAATAGCAAAAACCAAGCATTATTGTGACTGATCACATTTTAGGAGTTCAGTCTGTAGCTCTTGTCTCTGTTGGTATCTAATATACCAACAGAGATAACAGCATTAGTAGGTAGAATAAACATACGATGTGATAAAGAAAGGAAACAAGAGAAGTCAGCCACATGTGTTTTATTTTTCATCAAATGCTAATGAAAACTAATTTCATGATGTGATTAAATTTCCCCTTGTTTTTTATATATGATATAAATTCTAAAAGGTGAATTTTCCCCATAAAGACACTTCATCTGTCTGTCTAAAAAAAACAAAAACATATCTGTAGTGAAGTCATGTAAAGCAACATAATCAGATTGTGTGGTTTATGTCACAACCACAACAAAAGGAAAGTGCAGGAGATACGTTCATGTTGTTTTAAATAGGGTTGTATGAGGTATTCATCCATATGAGCCTATTATCTACAGAAGATGGTGGTTTCTTTTGTGTAATTCGTGTTTTCATTTCATCTCTCTATTACTGATAATGACTTGAAGGTTTCCAAGTGAAATGTGCAGTGTCTCCTGTGGAAATGGACATGGTAGCAGTAGTAAACAGTGCGTGTTGTTGGAGGAGAAGGCGTTGTTGTGATACGGCGTCCTCCGTCAGCTCCAGTCTGTATCAGTGATGTCCACCGTCTGCCATCCACCTGACCTGGCCCACGTTCACACCCACACCTGGCACCGGCTCAGATCTAGGAATATGTCTGGCAGACATTCACTTCGTCTGTTACAACAAACACTAACCAACTGTGGACGTAGATGACAGAGCCAGCTGAACTGTTTCACCCTGACATACATTTATAAAGTTTAAATGATTGTAGTGACTGGTATGTTTTTAGTGTATAACCATATAGTGGGTAACATCCATATTAAGGTCATACTAAACTGGTTTCTGGTCATAAACCAATGTCATTTTCCATTTAAATGTTATTTAGCACCTTTATTATACTGAACATGACAGTTTATTTAGCACCTCTGTTTTTTTATGAGGTCTGTATTGACACTTTCAATTTATTATGTACAGTGTGTTCTTTCTTTCTTTCTTTCTTTCTTTCTTTCTTTCTCTCTCTTTCTTTCTTTCTTTCTTTCTTTCTTTCTTTCTTTCTTTCTTTCTTTCTTTCTTTCTTTCTGCTTGCCTGCCTGCCTGCCAATCTATCTATCAGTGGTGGCTGCTCGTCTTTCAGAGAGGGGAAGCTCATTGTCGGCTTACATAAGAACAAGTCAGGTTATTTAAACATAAATTTGGTCCTCTGTTCCTTTTTAAGAAAATGGTCAGTGACTATATCGTACCAACTAAACAAGAAAACGTTGAAATTATGTTAAATTGAAACAAGGAAGTACAATGAGTGTGTTTTATTTACAGTGCAAGAAATGAACAAGTAATTTCGTTGTGGTTTCTCTTGATTTCACAAGCAGAATGCACGACGGTATTAAATTGGACTCTTTCAAGTGAAGGAGAAGATCTCAAAATAGCTGTCAATCAAATGGGATTCAGCCTTTCGACTGATCCTCCAATCAGCACGTGGAAGCCCGGCGTCCAGCCCAGCTGGTCCGCCCACAGCTCCAGTCACCCCCAGAGACAACAGGTGTCCGGGGGCGGGACAACATTGTGGCGTTTATCCAATTACCGTCCAGTTTTGAGGCAGTGAAAAAAACTGTTCCACTCAGTCCCATTGAAGTACATGGACACCGAGCATCTACGGGCAAATGCATTGACCAGAGATCGTATGAGAAAACAGCGCAACGGGAATGTATGAGAAGTGAACAACATCGAGTCCGTTGATTTGTGATAAAGCTGATTCTGAACGAACTTGTCTTTGAGAGGAACGTGTTCTAACACATTTGTAGTCAATGAAATGTCAACACAACCGAACATATTTGACCATTTAATTTTCGTAATTTTAGGGGAAGCCGAGCTTCCCTTGCAGTCTATGAGAAATCACCTCTGGTATCTATCTATCTGGAATGTGAACAGCTCAAACAGCTCTTCTTTTCTTTGGTAGCCAAAGGTCGAGGTCATTTTTGCTGCATTTCCACTGCATGGTACCGGCTCAACCCAACTCGGCTCGGCTTTTTTGCGTTTCCATTACGAAAAAGGACCTGGAATCTGGTACCCGGTACTAGTTTTTTTGGTATTACCTCCGCCGAGGTTCCAAGCGATACTAAACCGTGACGTATAACACTGCAGATCACTTATTGGTCAGACAGTTTTCTCTGTGACCCGCCGTTTTACAAAAAACAGATGCAGAAGTGGACAGTAAATATAGCGGTACATTAGTCCATATGATAACAGCCCAAAACTACACCATGGTCAGTCGAGGAGATTCAGTCTTTGGTGGCCGACGTAAAAATTCAGACGAGACAAGACGCAACGAGCGAGTTTATCAGCAACTGTCTGAACAGACGACATGGAAATTACACGCCGCATTGCAATGTAGGTACTGGTACTGTACTGGTACTGTAAAGTCAGTAGTATCCTGTAATGGAAACGGTCTCCAGGAATACCGAGTCGAGCCAAGCCGAGTTGAGCTGGTTCCACGTAGTGGAAACACGGCATTTGACCTCAAAAAGCATTTTTGACCCTAAGCCTAAATGCTTGTAAGTGAGAGAACTGCATGAGCACATTACAAGTGTTTACAACAGATCTAACGGAGCCAACGGTACCTCTTGAGCTGTAAATTAAATTTACTGTTGTAAATGTGATGAAATACATCAGTAGTTTAATAATACATATGTATATTAAAAACAATATTAATTTTATAGGTGAAAGTGATGTGATACACCTCATCTTGTTGTAAATCATCTTTCCCACCTTGATGTTCAGATCAGTCAAAATGATGAAATTTGATAAAAACTATAATCCTGTCTCAATCCACACCAGAACATTCAGCTCCGCCTGCTTTGCCTCATTCTTAAATCATGAGTAGGTGGAGTTTGATTCAGGATAGGGTGGGGTATTCTTTATGGAGTGTTATGCCGCGTTTCTACCACTTGGTCCCAGTTCGACTCGAGTACCAGGTACTATTCCTGGAGACCGTTTCCATTACAGGTTACTACTGACTTTAGAGTACCTGGTCGTCATAGTGTCACTGCACGTAACTTCCGCTCAGAGAGTTGGTGATTAAATCATTGCGTGTTGCCTCATCAGGCTCACGCTGAATCTTGTCATCGGCCACCAAGGACAGAAACGTCTGAACCTCCTCGACCGACCGCGGTGTCATTATGGATAGGCCTACTTCCGAATTTCTTATTGTTTTTTTTTTTTTAATGACGGGTCACACATTGATGATGCAATGATGCAGAGACAATTATCTGACCAATCAGTGGTCTGCAGTGTTTACGCATCACATTTTAGTGTCTCTTACCCATTTTGGAACCTTGGCCAAGCAAGTACTAAAAAAATAGTAGTGGGTACCAGATTCCAGGTTCTTATACATAATGGAAACACAATAAGGCCATGTCGAGTTGAGCCGGTACCACGTAACCATTATCGTTCCCTACCACAGACAGTTAGGACTCAGGGTTTTGTCTGTTTTAGATGTGACCCTGGTCATGTGACTGGTTTGGTCATGTGACTACTGTTTCTGAACAGAGTGGTAAAAGGCTTCACTTCAGTTCAGGAGAATCTGAAGGACAGATGGACTCAGCACCTCTGATCAGAGGATATGACGTGATGATCCATGATTCAAAACCATCCTAAAAGTCCGACTCTGTGTCATGACATGTGTTGAATGGAAGCTGAAAACTGAACTGTTTTCAACCACAAAATGTAGAAGTACATTCAGCTATGTATTTGTCCATATTTCTGTGTATTGTCACAAGGATTGATATGTTTCATTAAAACTAAATCATATGATTCTATTTACAGTGCAAAAAACAAGTTTTAGTGATTTGTATTACTTTAGCAAGATTTTTTTTTTCTTAAATAAGTCATTAGTCAAATTTAAGTCATAAACACTTTCATGTCTGTGATTCTGGGGACATTATTTATATGATTGCATCCTCACAGTGCTTACATGCTGTTGGTTTGTTATAGGCCTCAGAGCACATTACTGTGTTTTATATGCTCCAGTTGGAATGACAGATGTTTTTACACACAGACTGAAACCCCGTATTCTTTTATTTATAAATGTCTTTTATTTCTGTGTATTTCATATTTACTGGTTTACATCTGCTGGAATGACTTTGATAATTACAGTCTCTGGTCCCAGGATCTACAGGGGTTGGACAAAATAATGGAAACACCTTAAAAAATCAACAAAATATAATTTAATATGGTGTAGGTCCGCCTTTTGCGGCAATTACAGCCTCAATTCTCCGAGGTATTGATTCATACAACTTGTGAATTGTTTCCAAAGGAATTTTAAGCCATTCTTCAGTTAGAATACCCTCCAACTCTTTTAGAGACGATGGCGGTGGAAATCGACGTCTTACTTGAATCTCTAAAACTGACCATAAATGCTCAATAATGTTGAGGTCTGGGGACTGTGCCGGCCATACGAGATGCTCAACTTCATTAGAATGTTCCTCATGCCATTCTTTAACAATTCTAGCTCTATGGATTGGGGCATTATCATCTTGAGGTGAAAATGTTTCCATTATTTTGTCCAATCCCTGTATTATATCTGTTTGATCCAAATGTCAGAACAACTGGGAATGAACTCTGTTAAATGTTCTGGTTCCACTGAATGGACCAACCTGCAGAAGGAGATAAAAATGAAGGAGCTGCTCTCTTTAAATACAGTCAAGTCATTTTATGTAAATTAAAAGGATAAATGTGAATGGAAACATATTTCAAACTGATTGAACTGTGTTCTGCTTTGAGATGGTTTTGAGGAACAGTGTTGATTATATTTTTAGTGCATTTAAAAATATTGATGATGTTTTATGCATGTTTTTAGTTTGGAGGTTTATGTATGGCTCCAACTATAGGGGGATCACACTCCTCAGCCTCCCGGGGAAAATCTATTCCAGGGTACTGGAGAGGAGGATCCGACTGATAGTCGAACCTTGGATCCAGGAGGAACAATGCGGTTTTCGTCCCGGTCGTGGAACGCTGGACCAGCTCTACACTCTCCATCAGGTGCTCGAGGGTTCATGGGAGTTCGCCCAACCAGTCCACATGTGTTTTGTGGATCTGGAGAAGGCGTTTGACCGTGTCCCCCGTGGTATCCTGTGGGGGGTGCTTCAGGAGTATGGGGTCCGGGGCCCTTTGCTAAGGGCAGTCGGGTCCTTGTATGACCGAAGCAAGAGCCTGGTTCGCATTGCCGGCAGTAAGTCAGACCTGTTCCAGGTGCATGCTGGACTCCGGCAGGGCTGCCCTTTTTCACCGGTTCTGTTCATAATTTTTATGGACAGAATTTCTAGGTGCAACCAGGGGCCGGAGGGGGTCCGGTCTGGGGACCACAGGATTTCGTCTCTGCTTTTTGCAGATGACGTTGTCCTGTTGGCCTCATCGAACCTGGACCTTCAGCATGCCCTGGGGCGGTTTGCAGCCGAGTGTGAAGCAAGCGGAATGAGGATCAGCACCTCCAAATCCGAGGCCATGGTTCTCGACCGGAAAAAGGTGGTCTGCCCTCTCCACGTCGGTGGGGAGTCTTTGCCCCAAGTGGAGGAGTTTAAGTATCTCGGGGTCTTGTTCACAAGTGAGGGAAGGATGGAGCGTGAGATTGACAGACGGATCAGTGCAGCGTATGCAGTGATGCAGTTGCTGTACCGGTCTGTCGTGGTGAAGAAGGAGCTGAGCCGAGAGGCGAAGCTGTCGATTTACCGGTCAATCTACGGTCATCCTACCCTCACCTATGGTCATGAGCTTTGGGTCATGACCGAAAGGACAAGATCCCGGATACAAGCGGTCGAAATGAGTTTCCTCCGCAGGGTGGCTGGGCGCAGCCTTAGGGATAGGGTGAGGAGCTCAGTCACCAGGGAGGAGCTCGGAGTAGAACCGCTGCTCCTCCGCGTCGAGAGGGGCCAGCTGAGGTGGCTCAGGCATCTGTTTCGGATGCCTCCTGGACGCCTCCCTGGGGAGGTGTTCCAGGCATGTCCCACCGGGAGGAGACCTCGGGGAAGACCCAGGACACGTTGGAGAGACTATGTCTCTCGGCTGGCCTGGGAACACCTCGGGGTCCCCCCGGAAGAGCTGGAGGAGGAGTCTGGGGAGAGGGAAGTCTGGGCATCCCTGCTTAGACTGTTACCCTCGCGACCCGGCCCCGGAAGAAGCGGAAGATAATGGATGGATGGATGGTTTATGTATGTTTTTGGTTTCAATGTATGGATGAAATTCCTATTTTCTGTCATTTCTGCTGCTGTTGTGCTGGCCACAATACTCTGGAAAAGACTTTGAATTTCAACAAGTTCTTTTTTTTGCCAGGTTAAAAAATGTTAATGAATAAAATAAATGAATAAAAAAAAAGAAATTATAAGAGCATAAAAATCTGGTGTTACAGTGAGGACAGTAATTGTAATTTATTACTTTGAACTGTGCAAACAGTCCAGTCACTGCTGGATGTCATTGTCATACAGATCATTGACATATGTGTTGAATTATTCATGGTAGCTTTAGTGAAATACAGTGTCTCCATGTGCTTTGTCCATGTGTGGCCTCTTCCACCACTAAAACATCAGAACAGGAGTTATTGGACTGAATATTTAGACCGACAGCTAATGGATGTTTTTATAACAGTCATAAAACTGTATTGATCATCTGTGTCGGTGCTGGTTCAACTTGTCTGTGATTGGCCAGAGTCAGTCACATGGTCTTTGAGCAAAGTTTTAGTGCAAAGTGGAGGAGTGTCCTCAGGCAAGGATCTGGATCTGGACCTGGACCTGGACCTGGACCAGGATCTGGATCTGTACCTGGATCTGGACCTGGATCTGGATCTGGACTTTCATCATCCCTGTACCAACATGAGTCCTTCAGTGTGTGGCCGTTGTAAATCCACAATGAACCCTGGAATAAAAATAACACACCGCTCAACTGTGAGGTTTTGTCACTAGGGCTTTGGTGTGATTTGTGCTATTAATAACGTGGATATATTAATATTATGTGTTGTCTGCTGGTCAAGGTTAAAGTACGTCAGTGAAAATCTCCTGAGCCAGCAGTTGTCTTATAATGCTCTAAACACAGGACACCTTGAAAACCTCATGGTTCCCTGGTGGTTTTACACTCTTTTTAGATGTTTTCAAGCACAAACAGATTTCACCTCAACACAAATAAAATGACACTAATCGTTACTTTAAATTACTGCTATCATCATTTTTTTCTGAAAGCATGTGCAGTGTTTTCCTCACCATTAACGATGTACCACTGTAACTAACAATGTGCAGAAGAGTGACATTTTCACCTGTTCTGTGAATTTTATTGTAATTTACATTTAAATGTTTGTTATTGCCAGGAACAACTTAAAACAGAAGCTATTTAGACATCGATTTCTAGTTTTATCCTACAACTTTAGAAATTTGTTTCTATTGAGATACATTTTACTGGGGCAGGTTAATAATAAATATTGTCATTGGAAAACATCTGTAATGAATAAAAGATGGTCTGTAATGAACTTCACTCTGAATAAAGACTTCATCTCATTCTTTCATAAACACTTGCAAAGCATTGAGAGACATCCAAAAACTTTGTAGAAGATGGCAAGAAAAAATCTCACCGTGCATTTGATGAAAATGACTGAGAGAAATGCATCCAGACTAATTTCATTCACTTTTCATCAATGGGCATTGATGTAAACAGAGTGTTGGGACATGTATCGATTGATATTGAAATTTTGGTCAGTGATGAGTGCAGTACAGACTATATCCTGTCTCTATTCGCTCAAATCAAAACTTAAACATGCGCACATTTCAATAGATAAATAAGTTACTATTTATAGCTACAATATGCATATTACTCAGTTGGATTTATGACAAACCACCTACTGTGTCCTGGTAGTGTGAATTCTTCAACTCAGAGCAGAAGGGAAACGGCACCACTTTAATGGATATTTAATGGGCAACTGGTCCAGATTCACAAACATACAGTCTTAGTCCATTGCGGTTTTGTTTTTTTTTTTTTATTAAAAACATTTCTTTACTTAGGTCTGATACTGGAAAGATAGAGGTTGCAAAATAAAACTGAAATAAAGCCAGTTTATGCAAGACAGTTTATGAGTATTAGCTGTGTACAACCACCAATATATATATTTTCAGTTGTTTACTATTGAGCTTTAGTTAGCATATACTGATATCTGTACCTAATGCAGTTACCTGAGGAGAAATGACATGTTAATGTTCAAAATGTTCTTGGTAAATAACATTTACAATAACATAAACACAAAGTTATTTTACATTAATGTACATAAAGTTACATCATCAGTGTTTGCTGATGCATATATATTGCTCTTCCTCAAATAAAAGCCTTTATTTACTGCAGTTTCACATGGTAGTGGGCATTTGTTTGACACACAAGCTTGTATTAGAGGTACACCTTTTTTTCTAATTCCTTTGAAGTAGAAATGGTCATCTTTGGTACAATACAGTTTTAATCTGCTTAAATTTTCCCCTGAACATGAGAACCATCACGGACTTTGGCCTCTTTAAATCCAGGCTTAAAACGTGTTTATTCAAACTGGTTTTTAACATTCAGTAATGCCGTGACACATTAGTTGTGTTTGTTTTTGCTGTATTGTTATCCCAGCCCCAAAGGGAATCAAGGGGTATTGTTTTGGGTTCGGTTTGTTTCTTTGTTTGTTTGTTAACACTTTAGCAGCAAATCTATTTGTTGAATTCATATCAAACTGGGTTTACAGATTACCAGTGACCCAGAACTAGAATTGAGGAGATGACATAATGACCAGTGTCCCCGCCCCATTTCACCATTTTGAACTTACAGGCGCCAACAGTTCCATAGCAGCACGTTCATTGTTTTTGTAAACTGCCTGTAAAATCCATCCGACCGAAAATGCCCGGGAGGCCATGCTGCGTTAAAAATAGTTCCAGTTACTCCCGTGATTGACACAGCAAACATAGAGACCCGGAGGTATGTTATTTTGGGTTTCCGACTAGTTTAATGCATTTACAATTCCCACACACTAACCCACCCAACCAGGCCATCACTAAACTAGAATCGAACCCGTCACTTCACAGATACATGGAACAAGAATATAGGAGGAAACATTAAAAATATAAATGATGCTGTCTATTGACTGTGAAACAATGTTGATAGTATTTCTCCATTACTACCCCCTTGATTACAACACGTAAACATGCCACCATCCATGGGCTGACCTTTGACAGCACCACAGTGTTTTCAGTCATTGTTCTTGTAGTTCCCCAAACCTTGAACCCAGCCACAGCTAAACTGTTCATAGCTGTCAGGGGACTTGAAGCTTTTGAATTCTTGCATTGTGTAGTAACTTATGCCGAAAACAAGATAGTTAACTAACTGCATGTAGGTACAGGGGCAGAGTCCAGATCCTTCACCAGTCAGACACTGGTAAACACCAGTAGCTTGTACGGGTCTATATCCTTCATGTCTCTGATCTTCTCCACATACCTTTGTTTAGCAGTGGTGTTGAGCTTCTCCCGTTAGGGACCCCTTGCTTCACTACTCATCTATTTTTTTTTCTTAAATCTTGATTTATACAGCACTTTCCTGCACATCTGTACTATGCTGTTTCCCATAGCCTTCCAGATATGTCACATGATATGATGTACTGTATGTCCTCATTCCTAATTAATGTGATTACATTTTGGGAAAAGTGTTTTCAGGAACTAAAGACAAAACACGAGTGAAAAACAGACCACAGCTCTTAACGACTACAGAAATGACATGGTTCGACTCAACAGAGTTCAAACCCTCTTTCATTTGCTCCGGTACATTAGAGAAGCAGTTAGTAATTGTAAAAAAAAAAAAAAAAAAAAAAAGTCACTAGCTCATCCATTTGCATTGTGTTGGTTACACGTCTTGGGTTTGTTTGAACCCACAACCAAGAAATTTACATCTCCATAGATTCAAAGCAGAAGTAACATTTTGTTGTGATTCATTTCAGGATTCCAATTGGTTGATGGTACTCCATCGTCTCACCACACTGCCATCTACAGGTCTGGCATGCTCTTGACAGTGTAGATACACAGGGCCGTGTCAACGCTGATTTTTCTGAAAATGGTCTTGTCTGCACAAGGTTTTTTTGTTTTAAACAGAGAGGGGAAAATATCCCTTTTCAAAAATACCTGGCTGCATGTAAATGTAGCTTATATTTGCAGGTGTTATTGAGGGCTGAGGACCTGTGGAGGTTTGACTCAGACATCTGTTCACAGGCTGTTGGCTCTGAAAGGTGACACTTATTACCAAAGTTGAGGAGCACTTCCATGTCCATCAACATGATCTGAGATGTTTACCTTTGGATGACGTGTAAACAGGAGCCCTCAGACCCCCCACAGGTTAGTGGTTGTCCCTCAGTCAGTGGGTCCCCCCCCTCCTCCATGCATCTGGTCCCCTCAGGTTTAGGGATTCCAGTATCTGCTGCTGCCTTGGATCAGGGATTAGTGTTGATAATAACGGCTGATCCTTGGTGAAGGGGGGTTACCCGGAGGCAGGCTCAGGACCAACACCCCCCCACACACACACACACACACTCTCCCAGCCCCCACTGTTGTGGAATGTGCATGTTTGTTAGGTGAATACCTCAGTGTTAACTCTCTGTTTCAGATGTTGCATTTGCGTAACTCCATTAAGATTAGGTTTTTCAGTATGTACACAACAGCTGATTTTGCATTTCATACTTGAACTACATTTTAGTGGCAATACTGATTTACATTTATTTTTCATTCTCTTTTCTTCAAATACAACAAGAAATAACAGGAAATATGTGCAAGACATAAAAACTGAACTAAATGTGTTGTAAAGGTTAAAGGGAGTATTTAGTGTGACAAAAACAGAAACATCTGACATGAGTTGAATATAACATCAGTAAATTAATGCCATAAATCTCATATTGTCTGAACCAAAGGGTTAAAGACATGTTAATGCCAAAGGGAAGTCACACTAAATACAACCTCTGTGGTTTATAGTAGCTGTTTATTCCATTAAATTGTCGTTTTTCCTGCTGTTCATACTCCACATATATCAGATTGGATCTAAACACAAACACTGACAAATGCATATGTGTGGACATTTGAACTTTAATAAACCTCCAAGTAGAATACTGGAATAAGACTTTTACGCAGGGTGCCACAGTGGTACACTGTCACCTCACAGCAACAGGGTCCTGGGTTCGATTCAGGGACCTTTCTGAGTGGAGTTTGCGTGTTCTCCCTATGTTTGTGTGCATTCTGTCCAGGTACTCCAGCTCCCACCTTCCAAAGATAAAGGTTAACTGGTTAATCTAAAATTGTCCATAGGTGTGAATGTGAGAGTGGTTGGTTGTTTGTCAACCCTGTGGTGACCTGTGTACCCCGCCCTCACCCATAGGTAGCTGGGATAGGCTCCAGCACCCTGCAGCCCTCTCAAGGATAAAGCGGGTCAGAAAATGACTGACTGACTTTTACACAGGACTGAATCTTTACGATTGTGAATGCAGAACTTTTACAAACAATGGGGCATTTTCACATTTGTAGTATGAATGACGACAAACGTCATATCACGTGACATATCTGGGAGGCTGAGCCATTTTGAACTTACAAGCTATTGGATGCTATGGGCAACAGCATAGTACAGACATGCAGGAAAGAGCTGTATAAATCAAGATTTAAGAAAAAAAAAAAATGGATAAGGCGGTGGTGAAAGCAAGGGGTCCCTATCGAGAGAATTTCAATGTGACCGCCAAGCAAAGATATTTGGAGAAGATCAGATATATGAAGAATATAGACCCCTACGAGCTACCGGTGTTCACCAACGTATGTCTGACTGGTGTAGGCAGGCCCGGCCCTGTTCATGTAGGGGCCCTAAGAAAGACCAGTTGAGCCCCCCCCCCCCAATATCATACTTCCATAAACACAAAATAATTTCACTCTGAATTACAACACTGGTCACACAGGTATACATACCAGTGTGTTATATTTTAATACAGTGACAGTAAAACAATAAAGACTGTAATAAATATTGACAGGCTTTGGTGCAGGAGGCTGGGCTTTGTTTCCTGGGCAGGGTGTTCCCAGTTTCTCACCACCTGTCAGAAAGGCCATAAGGTGGTGGTGCACTGCACAGCTGGTGAAGTGGCAGGAGGTAGGCACATCTAAGTCTTAAAAGGGTTAAAATTCTACTGGTTGTCTTACTCTGCAGCAGTGAATAGGCCTGGAGAGTTAGAGGAATAGGAAAGCATCTTCAGTTTCAGTCCGTCCGTCCGCCCCCCCGGTTCTGACTTTCATGGACTGTTATTTATCACCCTGTTTTAACATTATGTATTTACTGGCCTGACAAATGCATTTGTCATAGCGTAATGTTTATTGCATATAAACAGTTGAAAGCTGTTTGACAGTGACTCAGGACGTCATGGCGGCACATGCATTAGATTGTAGCACTAAAAGACAGCGCTCAAACACTCCGCTGAGTTACCATGAAGCATTTGTTGTCATTATGTGCTCATGGAAAAATGTATTTCACATTATTACCTTGAGAGAGTTGTTTCTTTTCTTCAACTTTTTTCTTCTTATGTTTATCAGCGCCTGACAGTTATATGTCATGTCGGCTTCCAGACTGTGTCTGGATTTGTCTGTCTTTTCTGTTTTGTCTGTCATTTCCTGTTTTATTTTGTTAAGTTTCCCTCATGTGTCATGTCTGGTGTCTTTACTTCCTTTCCCTGATTGTGTCCACCTGTGCTGATTACCTGGCTCCTCCCTGATTGTCTCCACCTGTGTCCAATTGTCTTCCCGCCCTCTTGTGTATTTTAACCCTGTGTCTTCCCCTGTTTGTTTGCCAGTTTGTGCTCTACAACTTGTTGTGTTCACTTACCAGCGTTTTGGATCCTGTTCGTTTGTCTGCCGTGTTTGACCCGTTTTCGTCCTTCGACCACTGATTCAGCCTGTTCCTATCCTGCCTGCTCGTTATCGACCTGGTTCGTTACCCGACTCTGTCTCTGCCTACTCCCTTTATCACCTCAGCCTCCACCGATTACCTGTGCTTCGACCTTCGCCTGGATAACTACTGTGAGTCTGCCTGTCCCCCATGTACCGTTGCTTGTTTGATTGTTTCCCCGTGTATGACCTGGCTTGTTTTTTGACCACCCTCTGTCTGTCCCTAGTGGGGATTCCGTTGGGGTTTTCCCGGCTCGGCCAAGCCGGTCGTCAGCCGTATCCACCCGCAGCCCAGACGTTTATCCTCGGACTCTGTGGCATCACAGAATTAATATCATCTCTGTGTTGTATTATTTCCCCTGTTAAAGTGTTTAATAAAAACACTCAACTTTACTTGTACTTTGTGGTCTTGCATTTGGGTTCAGCCTTTGTACTTAGCCCATCACATTATAGTCGTTTGGACATTGTGAAACTGCTTGCTTTAACAAATTGACCAATCGCTTCATCCTTTGTGCCAGGTTTTCGTTACAATCACCACCTTCACTGTTTGGCATTGCCAGATCATCAACAAATCAAATGACACGATACATAAGTTTGAGGCCCCCTGGTGGCTGTGGGGCCCAAAGCACTGGTCTGCCTTGGCGGAGGTCTGTGCTCTCCGAGTGCTTTTCTAGTTACCTCCGCCAAGGAGGTTATGTTTTTGTCAGCGTTGGTTTGCCTGTCTGTCTGTCTGTCTGTGTGCAAGATAACTCAAAAAGTTATAGATGGATTTGGATGAAAATTTCAGGAAATGTTGATACTGGCACAAGGAACAGATGATTAAATTTTGGTGGTGATTGGGCGTGGGGGGGCAACTGATCTGCCTTGGCGGAGGTCTGCACTGTCTTTTCTAGAAAAGCACTCGTAGTCCAGACCTCTGCCAAGGCAGATCAGTGTCCCCCCCCCCTCCCCCCAATTGTCACCAAAACTTTATCATTTGTTCCTTGTGCCAGTATCAACATTTTCTGAAGTTTTCATCCAAACCTTGGGCTCTGATCTGCCTTGGCGGAGATCTGCGCTCTCCGAGTGCTTCTAGTTTATTATTATTTTACCCATTGAACAGTTCATCTTAGCCATCGTTCCAACAGTTGGCCCCCGTGAGAAATGTGTCTGCAGCCGCCACTGATTAGCTTAGACTACTAACTCACCTGCCCGGCTCTGTACTTTTCACTTTCCACCAGGTGTAATGATTAAAGACTCCCAGAATCCCAGTTGCACTTTATCAATCAAAAATAAATCACATTGTCACAATCTGAAAAGCTGAAAATATTGTTACCTCCGCCAAGGAGGTTATGTTTTTGCCGGCGTCTGTCTGTCTGTCTGTCTGTCTGTCTGTTTGTGTGCAAGATAACTCAAAAAGCTATGGACGGATTTGGATAAAAATTTCAGGAAATGTTGATGCTGGCACAAGGAACAAATGATTAAATTTTGGTGGTGATCTGTAGCTAATGCAGTTACCACAGTTACCAGTTACTGATCTGCCTGTCTTTCACTCTAATTGTTCACCAGGGATTGTCCATCCACTCAAACTATCTTTTGTCTTTTCTGAGACCAAAGACAGAATTCCAGTGATGAACATGTGAATGGGGTCGAATCCTTTATCACTTCACTTTACACTAAAATAATCAAATCACATGTCGGGGGACGGTCTGGCATGAGTTTCCCTTCTCTCCAAATGTCATCTTGTTATTTTCCTCACTATTGAAAAGGTTTAAGTCCTGTCATGTCGCCATTGAATCATATTTGCCAAGAGAGTCAAGGCTGGAGGTCAACAGCAGCTGATGCAAGTGTCTCTGAGGCCACAACAAACCTTGAACAACCTTGACTTTATTCAATCTGCATGGAGTCATCTCTGAGTCCTTGGCTGTTTTCTGTAAATACAAGCCTTCACTGTAACATCACAATGTACACAACAGGATAAAACAGACAACATGCCCATCTGTGTGTGTTTGACTGCGTCTCAGGATATTAGTTGAAACATGCACAAACTATACGTTTCATAAGTCAACTTAAAACTTCTTTCACAATATTCTGCATTCTATGAAATGTATGTTGTATGAAATGTACACAGAATGGAGCAGCCAGGCATTAAAAGGAATTTATAACATAAATTTATTGTTATAACAGATGTTGTTCATTTTGATGTTTTTCACTTTATAGGAATAATTTTTCCACATATAATGCTATTCTCATGTTATAACATAACAGTTTTAGGTTATAACAAGATGCTTGATTGTTATATCAGGAAATGTTCATATTACAAGAAAACACATATGTTAGAATGACATACAAACTTATTAAGAACATTTTCTTGTTACACAAACCATTTAGCTTGTGAAATTTTTGAAATTAAAATATGTTAAATTATTGAAATAGCATGAGACAAAAATGTATGTAATGGATAATATATAGCAAATCCATGATGGTAAAATAAAGAGAGCCCAGTTCATTTTACAAAAGTTGCTGTAATGTAAAACACGTCCATATATAACATACTTAAATAACATCATTTAGAATTTTTATGAAAATATATTATTGTAATATGACAATGTCTTATCAGAACATGACAAATATCTTGTTAGAATATGCAAAAACCTTCTTATCACATAATCACACCTTATTATAACATAACAGATATTTTCCAGGTTAATATGCTTCCACAAAAATAAAAAATACCATCATTTTTTGTATTTTGCTCACCCCATTTTGACCATGATAACATTAAATATCTTTGTGACTCAATGTAGATTTTTGGATTTTAATACAGTAAATAAACACCCTCTGTATTTTGTTCTTCAATACCCATTTCTGAGAAGAAAACCCAGTGACCTGAACGTAGTCAGACCCATGTAGCTCTGGTAAATACGCAATGAACCTGTCACCATGCTTTGTAGAAATGGGAAGAGGAAAGAAGGGGTAAAAGCAAATATTTGCCTTGACTGAGACATGTTTGGGTTTCGGACACCTCGTCCAAAGTCCAGAAAACTCAACCCTGAGCTCTTCATCTCACTTCCTCTAAACTGCCTGCCTGTCGAAACTGAAATTCCTGCAGGTGTGAACATTAAACTGAAGCCGTCCCGACCCCACAGGTGTTATCTGACCTTCAATCCCAACATGTGTGTCATTTTAGTAGCTTGGAAACAGAAGATAGATATGATGCTTTCAGTGTCTGTGCAGAGGATTATAAATTTTGTTGACGCTTGTTGTCAAGGCTGGGAATGCATTGTTGATGCTCCCTGTCAGAAACACCGATACAGACAAACTCACTGTCCTCCCACGTGTCAAACTATGGGTGTGTTGTGTCTCTGTCGCACACAGATAGAAACAAGGATGACACTGGAGTAAATGTATCGACACACACTCGGTGGGTGGGTGTGTTGGGTTTAAAGGATTAGACAATAAATCAGACAAGTCGTCATTCCCTGATGTTAATAACACCATTTATGTTCCAGCTCCACTTGTCATGTTTATGTCACATGTGGAAATATTAGTGCTTTTAATCCACCCACTCCATCCTATTCTTAGCCACATGGTTTCATACTGGAAGCATTGGAACAGACACAAGCAGAACTTTTACAACTGAGCTGTAGTCTTGAACAAGCAGAAAGGATGTTATCGCGACACATTATGGTTTAACCCATAAAGACCCAAACATCCATCGCCAACCAAAAGCATCTACTGATCTAAACTGTTTAATACCTGTTGATCCACTAATCCTATCAATGCATGTAAAAAATTGGCGTAAAAGGCAGTTTGTCATCTTTTCATGGTCATCAGATATGAAACATCTGGACATTCAGAGACTCCGTAGTGAACGTGGAAACACCATTATCTTCTACAACATTGATTCACCAGTAAAACCCATGGAGTTGGATCAGTGACAGTGGATGGAAATGCTTGGTTTATCTTTAGTTCATGATATATTTTACTAAAAAAAGTAATTTTTTTCTTCCGTTTTCTCTGTTTTTGATATAATAACCCTCAACTTTAATCAGAGCTTTTATGAACATTTTCATGATCAGCAAATTAAATATAGGAATATATCTGATTTACACTGATAAAATGCAAAATACACAGGATAATATTATAACGAATGGTGATAAATCGCTTAAGAAAGATTTGATATAGAGAAAATTTCATGTGAGAACTGACACAAAAGTAGTGCTGGGTCTTTATGGGTTAAATACTAGGAGGAGAGTAAATGTACATTCACAAGACACAGTTGGACATGTTATTAATTGTTTCATTTTCTTTTCATCCACTTGAAGGAGGTCAAATTAGTCAGCTCTCTACTCCACTACTTATATGTTTGATAAACAGTAAATGTTGCACCTACTGCCAGTGGGGGATTTGCCCCTCGATCATAACAAACTGCTGAGCAGTTACTAAACAGTTCAGCCAAGTGACGGACATGTAGCAGAGAAGCTGTCTCAGTTTAAGCCTGTAACGGTACACAAAATTTTCGGTTCGGTACATTTTTGGTTTTGAAAGCCACGGTTCGTTTTTTTTTTTTTTTTTTTTTTTTTCGGTTCGGTATGGGAAGAAAGAAAACCCCTCAAAATATCTTTAATACATATGTGAATTTTTGAAAAATTTTCCCCCAATTTTTGGACACAGTAGAATATAGAAAAACAGGAATATAATTCTGCTGCTATAAATCAAATAGAAAATAAAATGAATTATTAATATTACTAAATGTATTTTAAACATTAGTATGGCACTTTTCCCTGACAGGTAGTTTTGAACAAACAACAAAAATCAAATCAAATGTGTGTGTGTGTGTGTGTGTGTGTGTGTGTGTGTGTGTGTGTGTGTGTGTATGAGAGAGAAAGAGAAAGAGAAAGAGAGAGAGAGAGACAGACAGAGCTAGTGTAAGTGTTTTAGAACTACCGTAGTTCATAGGCGGTAAACAACGTCCGTCTTATTAACGTCTCTTTCCCCGTTGTTGTCTTTCACCTGAACCTGAACTGATCCCAAACAGGATTGTAATGATGGTGGAGGGTCTCCAGTCTCTTCCTTCCAGGTTCACATCATATTTGTTGTTGTTGTTGTTTTTTTACCTTATATCAGCTGCTATTGAGTATTTCGGGTCAATGTGTGCGTCCTTCAATATGTCCGTGTGGAACTTGCGCGGATTAAAAGTTCCGCATCAAACAACGTCTTTCGTTTCTTTTTCTTTTTCTCAACATACTGTGCCGTTTCGGTACAGCTGTATACCAAACCGAACAGGTGTGTACCGAAACGGTTCGGTATGTGTACCGTTACAGGCCTATCTCAGTTATAAGTTTTTACATTTTGCTTCATATTTGTATTGCATCTTGTGACATATTTATTTACTTTTTTTTGGTCTGGTATAATGCTTTTGCATCATTTCATCAGGTATATGTTTACCTATGTTTTGCACTTCCTGGACATACAGTTTTGCACTTGGTTTTGTATTCATTTTGTATTATCTTTGGATGTATTTAGTTTGGTTTGTCTGACTTTATACAGTATGTTTTTATAGCTAGTTGTGTATAGCTAACCATTAAGGCTATTATTATTTCAAAGGGGGCAGAAAATATGAGATTTTCTTCATCCTGCTCCTTTTTGATCATGGGCGTGTACATGTTTGTTCACTTGATGATTATTGAATGTTTGCTGATGAAGTGCACAACCATGAATGAAATAAGTGAAATGAAATGAAATCAAATGAATTGTAACGCATTACATGATTCCTGTATTACTTTTGAGTTACAAACAGACTCTCATCATAAATGGAGCAGTAGACCCCCCACCCCACCCCAATACAAGAGATAGGAGAGCCTTGGGATGCAAACATTTTCGACCCAAAGTACATGTGGATGGATAGCTCGGTAAGTAATGCCACAGTCTACGATGTTCAAATCCCAACAGGAGCGCTTGCATTATCTTCAACATTTTACATGTTCCAACAGGGGGCATGGTGCCTGTAGAAAAATCCTCAGTTGATAAAGAATTCTTACTAGTCATAGAAGCCTTAGCTTACCTTGTTATCGCTGATCACAGGGATCATGCTAACTAGCTTCTTGAAAGCAGGGTTAGGGTTAGTAATGAGCATACGTCCATGTGGACAATGGACTGTCTTCTGCCGTCTTCATCCACCGACCGCATTTTTCATTCCTTAAGGTCTCATGGTCCTGCTGTTTTTTTGTTTTGTTTTTTTCATTTGAGCAATTCAGTTTTGGGTGGAAAGTGTATCGTAACACATTGAACATGTACCAAGTAAAATATTACTGAAAACTGATTAGCAATGCCTTATACTACTGAGTTACAGCAAAAAAAAGGTAATCTGTTACTGTATGCATTACCTTTGTAACTCGTTACTCCCAACACTGGTCACATGACATAACTAAACTCAGTGTTGTATAAAGTACTGGAAAGTCACACTTGAGTAGAAGTACAGGTACCCTACCAAAAATGACTTTGGTAGAAGTTCAAGTCACTAACTGAAATGCTACTCAAGTAAAAATCTTTAAGTATCTTGTATTTACTGTACTTAAATATATCAAGTAATTTACAATTAAATGTGCTTAAGCAATGAAAGCAAGAGTACAAGTGAATGTTAATAACAACCAAAGGCAGTCAGAATATTGAATATTATAAAGTTTAAAGAGGATTTTAAAAGATGGAAATGTAAAAGACAAGCAGTCAAAATATTGAAAATGTCGCCAACATCACACACTTCAAAAACAAAGTTTCAAAAACCTCAACAGGAGGAGGCTGCTGCTGTTATTAGATATGTCAGAATTTAAAAAAAAAAAAAAAAAGAAAGAAAAACAAAAAAACAAAAAAACAAAAAAAAAAAAACTATGAAGCTTATATGGCACATCAAAACATGGAGCCTACATTACACTTGGTAAACAAGGAATCCAAAGTTAAAACATTTTACATCAGGGGTCACCAACACGGTGCCCGCGGGCACCAGGTCGCCCGCAGGGACCACGCGAGTCGCCCGCAGGCCTGTTCTAAAAATAGAACTAGTTCAGGGTTCTCCAACATGTTGCTCGCAATCTACCGGTGGTTCGCCAAGGGTCAGTAATAGAAGAACACAAAGTTGATTCGTAATTTGGTAGAACAGGTCTAAATTTCCACCCAATCAAAATTACAAGTGTCCCCCTCCCGAGATGAAACGGTAAACTAGCTGTCAATCAAACTTTAGCGCTGGTTTGCTGCCTGTCATTGGAGAGGGGCGGGGCCCAGGATGAGCCAGATGCCAGGCAGGTAGTGGGTTTAGCCCCGCAACGGTGTCGGCCAAATATAGTCAGGGAATTATTTTCACCAACAATGAGGCACGGACTTCTGTTTGACAAACGTGAAAGACGAGTGTGTGTGTGTGTGTGTGTGTGTGTGTGTGTGTGTGTGTGTGTGTGTGTGTGTGTGTGTGTGTGTGTGTGTGTGTGTGTGTGATCTGTGGCGCGTTCTGGAGGTCAGTAAAAGATGCAACGTGGAGCGGAACTTCACCAAAGTTCACAGTAACTGTTCTGGAGATTCTCCAGTGGGAATCAGCCTCCGTGAAGAGAAGGTAAAAGAGCTGAAAACTACAGTCCAAAAACAACAGTCCATGTTCACTAAACTGACCAAGACCAGCTTCAACAGAGGCATCAGTAAAGTGGGTCACATCCTGGACCAGCGCAAACATATGTACACTATCTGCGCATGCGCTCAGACAGCTGGAGTCAGGCCTGAACAGGTGCCTCTGCGTTTGACTCCAGTGTGATGACTGTAGAAGTGACGGGGATGGTGCATTTATGTGCACAAAGTTCTGGTTTTAATTAATATGTTTTGACGCATATGTGAATTTAGAAAAGGTCAAATCCTTCAGAAAAACAGCAGCACATGCTGGTGAAGTTTTATTGTGTGAGTGACAACGTTCCTTTTCACAATTCAAAGTATTAAAAATGCACATATAGGTGTGTATTTTTTGTTTTTAGTAATTCTATAAAAATATGCAGGATTGTTCCATTTCATAATTTTTGACATAGTATTAAAATATTTAGGAATACAGCATGCAAATGCTTGTATTTGTTTTTTTCTAGTTTTGATTTTCTTAATTAAAGTAAAATAATAGTTTCATATTAACACTTTTTAAGTATTGTAAATGTTAAAACAAAGATATATAAATAAATAAAATAAATGAAGAGCACAAACATACAAACGTATGATACAAAATATGTGTATGTATGAAAAATAGCTATGTAAATAAATGTTGCTAAATTAGAGTAGCCCTCCGGCAACTTCATTAGGTAAAAGTAGTCCACAGAAGAGAAAAGGTTGGTGACCCCTGTTTTACATCATTCCAACCTGTTTTTTGGAATAGCTTCATTCAGCCCCCCCACCCCCCCATCCCACTCTACATTTGGTCCTCTTAGCCTCTCTTTTCTCCCTCTCTTCCCAGCCTCCTTTCCTCCTTTGCTGCTACCCACATGATAACCCAGCTATTACTTGAAACTAGAAAAAAATAAAAAAAAAATGTTTATCCTGAAAAGCAGTTGGTTTTCAAAATTATGTGAATTCAGCCTTGCCTGAACACAAGTCCTGTTATGCTAAATAACCTTTGACAGGCTGCTGATGCTGGAAGTGGTGTGTTCAGCTTCAAGGACTGCCTGCACACAGCTGGAAAGGACTTTAGCAAGTTCATGGGATCTGCTTAACAGGACGAGCATCCGGTTGTTTGGAGCTGTCTTATGAGATTGCTGCCGACCGCTGCTGCTCAAATCAACAGATGTGTGTTTTTACTACTGTTGTTTTTAAGTTTGTGATACTGCTGGAACCTGTAAATTGCCCTATGGGATGAATAAAGTATCTATCTATCTATCTATCTATCTATCTATCTATCTATCTATCTATCTATCTATCTATCTATCTATCTATCTATCTATCTATCTATCTATCTATCTATCTATCTATCTATCTATCTATCTATCTATCTATCTATCACCAGCAGGTTGAGTGCGGATGTTATTTGCACTTGCGCATTATGCGATTAGGCCCAATGACAAATCAGTTTCCTGACTTTGTTGCAGTCATCAGTAATCTCAGCAGTAAAAACACCAAATTTCCTTAAATTTATTTTTTGTAACAAGTAACACTACTGTGCATTAAAAATGTATCGGGTCAGAAATATGCAATTGGCTTAGGAAATGTAGTGAAGTAAAAGTTGAAAGTAAACAGAATAAAAAATACACAGTAAAGTACAAATTCTCCCAAAACATACTTGAGTACAGTAGTGAAGTATTATTACTTTGTTACTATACAACACTGGTAAAGTCTTTTCACTGTGAAAGAGACGAGGGTTGTCTAATTGTGTTTACATAAATTCTATATAGCGTTCTGTGGCAAGTCTTATTCCACCGTTATCTTTGCTGTTTTCAGGGTTGAAATGATCATATATATCTATTTCTCATCGTCTTTTCTTCAGGTACAAGAAACTACAGTAAATATGTGCACAGCATTAAATGACACAAAAACTGAACTAAGTGTCTTGTAAAGGTTAAAGTGAGTATTTAGTGTGACTTTTGACCCCATGACAAGAAGCAACACAAACAATTAGAAACATCTGACAGGAGTTGAATGAAACCTGGTGTAAAACATCAGTAAATTAATGCCATAAATCTCATATTGTCTGAACCAAAGGGTTAAAGACATGTTAAGGTCAAAGGGAGGTCACACTGAATACAACCTCTGTGGTTTATAGAGGCTGTTTTTTCCATTAAACTGTCATTTTTCCTGCTGTTCATACGCCACATATTTCTAGATTGGATCTAATATAGACACTGACAAATGCATCTGTGTGGACATTTGAACTTTAATAAAACCTACAAACAGAACAGAACAGAACTGGAACAGGGCTTTTACACAGTATTGAACACTGAGTGGAAATTTGGACAAAGACTGTGGGACAGTTACCTGTTTTCTACAAAAGAAGAAGAAAATGAAAAAATGTCAAATATTAATATACTGTTGCACTGAAACTGTTTATACAGTTGTCTTCTTCTTCTTCTTTGTAGTGGATGAATCTGTCACCTACTGTTCCCTTTCCATCCCTGTCACTAAAAAGACCAGAATGGACAAGACAAGACAAGACAAGTCAGATTTATTTGTATAGCACAGTTCATACACAGGGCAATTCACGGTGCTTTACAAAAATGGAAAAGAGACAGGTTAAAAACACACAATTACAATTAAAACATAATCAATAAAACATAAATCAAGCGTCTTTGAGTACTTAGAAAAGCGCTATATAAAATTGATGTATTATTATTATTATTATTATTATAAATAAAACAAAACAATGTGGGGCTTCTGTGCTTTTCGCTTTGCCATAGGAGACCAGTGTTTGTGTCCTGTCTTTATTTTTACAATAACTGTCAGGTATTCACCCTTAGTACAGCTTTTTCCTAACCATAACCGGTGTGATTTGATCCCTGACCCTATGACCAGATCTCAGCGGTAGTTTTATCACAGCCTCTATGGTATTCTGTGTCTGCAAAGATTGTGCCTGTCTGTCATTTTGGTATAATAAATAAACCCTCACCATTTATGTAGGTATAAGGATGTGTTGCCTTGTTAAATGTACAAATAAAAGTAATCCCTGCAAGTAGAAAGCTTTGGTTTCAACTTGTCCTGAAATGGTTGATTTTTGCTTCTTTCTGAAATGAACAGCTGTCAGCTGTCATCACTCCAAAGGTTTGCTTCAGGCATCTTACATCCAGATTTGTGCCAGTTAACCTTAAACCATCTTCTCTTTTTCTGGGAACCATAACCTTAACCTTGAAATTGTGTCCAGCAATCCAGTGTATGTTTTTTTAAAAAATACAGTTAAAGTCACATACAGATTTATTTTATAAGTCAAATAAAACAGGATGTGGGATTGTACATAATAAAGCCCAGTTTGTGCATTGCTTGCTTCAAATATTGAGACCCCAAATACGTCAGGCTTTTTCTTCATGTGGGGGAAAACATGGTATGTTTTGTGGAGACACTGATTCAGCGCTGGCGGAGCTGAGAGGTCAGGGTCTTTGAGTCTGATGTAATCGGTGAGGGGTCATCCTGTTCCATCTCAACATCGTCGTGTGTTCACACAAAGGCTTCATGTTTGCATTCATGCAACGCTCTGAATAAAACCCATCCAGAGAGAGGCTAAAAATAGATGCTTGGATGAAGAGTTTCCCTCAGAGATATGTCTTAACATGCGCATGTTCAAGGTTTAAAGGTTTGTGTTTTTGTTGCACATATTCAAGCAGTGACATGAGGGCATTATATAAAAAGGACAAAACAAGAAATGCAAACTGAAATGTTAGTCACTGTCACCTTCAAACCCTCCAAGGTCTGAAATAAACAGGAATTAATGACTGGAAAGTTCATGATTAAGTCTTCTGTGTTGGACAGTAATTGTAGAAAAAAAATAAAAAATTATATATATATATATATATATATATATATATATATATATATATATATATATATGTGTGTGTGTGTGTGTGTGTGTGTGTGTGTGTGTGTGTGTGTGTGTGTGTGTATATATATATATATATATATATATATATATATATATATATATATATATATATACACATATAAAAATGTCTCTCTTATCTGACATTAACTGAGGAAAAAACATTCAGAATCAAATAAGAATTAACAATCAAAGAGTTTTACACTCACATGTATTACTAACAGTAAAATATTTATTAGTGCAGCATTCATTCTTTTCTTGTTCTTTTGGTAGTTTCCTGGACAAATTCAAGTTTTTAATCCAAAACCATCAAATGTAAGAAGGTTCTATAGAGCTCCCTCTATATTTAGATGCTGCCACACATCTGTGTTCATCACAAGGATAAAATAATGATAAGATGACATTTGTAAATGGGATATGTCAGGATTGCCTCAGAGGAGCCTAAAGGTTAAAGGTCAAAAGTCATTGTTGCAAGAAATTATGTTGTCAGCCATTGAATTACTGTTCTAAAAAGTCACCAGTAAATGATGGACCTAAACAAACAGACAGAGACAGTGGACATCTCTGAATGAATGAACGCTGTTGTTGGTTTCTGTGTCTTTTATTAATTTGTTTCTCAACTGTCAAACAAATCAATCACTAACGCAGTAATATTTACACTTACATTATCTGCTGAAATCTACTGTTGTAAGATTCACACTGCCTAGCTTTATTTTGATCAGATTTTTTGGACTTTTTATAGTCACATTACATTGAAGTAAGTATATTATCAAAGTGATACTTCCAATACAGTTACTTAATGCTGTCTTTGTCAAACTCAGACACAATGAAACAGCATCAGTAAAATATATAACAGTACTTCAATATATGAATTCATTTTCTTTAATAAAATAGAGGAATAGTTTATGAATGTTAACCAAAATGCAATAAAAGATGCAGAATATGCAAAAGTCGATGCAGAGGACAAAAATGATGCAAAGAGGAGAATTTCAGGGCCTTTGCTTTGACAGTGAAACATCAGTTTATATCTGAATTCATTCATGTGTTAATATCTGAAATCTTTTCTTTCACATGTTGATTCATTCATGTGTTGAAATCGATATGTTGCTTATTTCTTAGATGATGTTTTCTTCCTACCTGGAACTGATCTTCTGACAAGTGCATGCATTCAACATTATTTGATGATGAAAGTGTCAGTTCAAGACATGTTTTTGTACATTTGGGTTCCATATTGACAGAAAACAGATCATTGGGACCATAAGCTCTAAAGGTTTGGGAAAATGTAGCTTGAAATGAAAATGTAACTCAATGGAGTTCATCCAAATTCAACCATACTCCTTCTGTGTCCACCAGTTGTAGCCCCAACAACTCAAATGTCAGAATTATAAAAGCAGACTGTTGTTGCTAGCGTTAATTTGAGCTCCATTTGGGGAACTGTCACTGCCCTCCTATCTGAGGGATGTCTGAGATGAACACTGCTGAGGTCATGTGGCTGAGTCTGTGTTGGTCCAGAGCTGCTGGTTCAGTGATGGGACGGAGGCTGACGGAGTACAGACTCGTGTATGAGTTCAGTGAGTGGGTCAGCGTTTACACCGTGGATTCACTGCTGATGGTCAGTGACATCACCATCGGGTTACTTCATCTACTGGGCTGATGGCTGACCGTCCACTCTGCTGCCTGTATCCCTGCTGCCTCCATGTGTGAAGCCTTTGTAGAAGCACAGACCTCATCCTCAGCTGGGGGGGGGGGGGTGCTCCTCATCTGCTGCTGTTATTGTCTCTGGGTCTTTCTCTCCTCCTCTCTGTTGTGATGACACTTAGGCTACGTTCAGACAGCAGGTCTTACTGCACAATTCGGATTTACTGGTTTGGTTTTTTGTGTGCTCATTCAGATTACACATTAAATGCGACTTCTATCAGTTTGGAGTATGAACTGAATGCGACTCTGAAGTGACCTGCATGCGCAAAAAGAGGTCCTGGCGAAATACATGATCACGCAGACACACTGTCTTTATGGAAGTAAATATGTTTTTCCTGCTGCTCCTCCTCCTGGGAAGCACAATTGTGATGCTTTTCGCATTTCTCAAAGGTCGGATAAATGTGGCCTGGCTGTTCAGACTGAAGTCGCACTGTGAAATATCACATACATATCAGATTTAGGACCACATATGAAAGTGGCCTGGGTCAGATTTGAAAAAATCAGATTTGTGCTGTTCAAACTGTCTTTGACAGATCGGATACAGGTCACATATGGGCACAAAAATCAGATTTGGGCCACATTTGCCTGCAGTCTGTACGTAAGCCTTATTGTTTTATTGTTTGTATGTTCTACTGGTATCTGTGGGGGTTCTCTTTGGGAGTTACAGACTCCTCCCTCCATTCAAAGATATGCACTTAATGAGTTAACTGTTCAATCTAAATCACATGTCAGAGTGAATGTTACCATCGATAGTTTTTCATCTTTGTCTGTATGTCAGCCAGTTAACCAGCAGCCTGTCCACATCATACACCCCTGCCCAGTACATGAAGTAATCCAAAGGTGATGTCACTGGTCATCAGCGGTGAATCCACGGCATAAATGCTGACCCACTGCTGCTCACTGAACTTATACATGAGTCTGTACTCCGTCAGCCGCCGTACCATCACTGAACCTCCACAACCCTCTGGACTAAGCAGTTCAGAAGATGGATGAATCAGTGAAACTTATTTCATTTATAATTATATATGATTTTCTTCACTTTTAGGCTGCAACACCTTCATGAAAACGTTGGAGACCCTGGAGTCCTCCTTAAGACAAAATAACACCTCAAACATTTGTCTTCAGTCTCAGAATATCTCTCATCAAGTAAGAACATTACAGAACACAGAGTCTGTCTTTGTAGCAGATGGAGGGGTTTGATGCGTGGGATGATGTTGTCATCAGTAATTTCACCTGTCATTACCCTCACTAATTGAACTTCCTGTCTAATTTGTATCTCTATCACTGAAGGCATCCGTTAACACCATAACACACACAATAAAAAAGAATGGAGCTAATGGTTGGAAAAGACTGGCTTTTCATCAGTTCATGTGGAGGTTCACTCTGGTTCATTCTCGTGGTTTCAGTTTGCAGCCTTTGTCTAGTTTCAAACACGTTTTGATGTTTGTTTAAAGCATTTGGTCTGTATTTCATTTTTCATGCCATTCCACTACATCCCCTTTTACCCCATTAGAAAGCCAGTGTCATGTCACATGTGAAGACTGTCGCATTGATCCACTTGATGTAAGAGGTTCTGTTTTCAACAAATGAACAACAGGCTTCAGGAAGATGAAGGAGCAGTTCATGACAATAGTCATGAGTAGAAGATTCTTGGCTCCCATTCAGATGTAATGAATAAGTGAAGAATTGTGATTCTCTGAGTGAATGAAATGAAGACTGTGACTCACGCTGAGCTCTGCCTCCATCAGTAGAAACACCAGGAGGCTGAGGCTCATCTGTCTAAACAACATCCATTACATCCTGTGCACATCAACCACAAACTGCTCATGTTTTCACTCTGTCTGGAGAATGTATTACTGCGTTTCACTGGGTGCTTACATGGACCGGAGTATCCCAATTATGATCAGGGTTTGGAGGTTGTGTTTGTGCAGGTAAACATCAAGGTTATTACTGTTAACGAAAACTAACAAAACGATGAAAACTAGAATTGAAAAAACATTTTTGTTAAATGAAAT
The DNA here is from genome assembly GCF_902148855.1 of Sphaeramia orbicularis. Taxonomy (NCBI): domain Eukaryota; kingdom Metazoa; phylum Chordata; class Actinopteri; order Kurtiformes; family Apogonidae; genus Sphaeramia; species Sphaeramia orbicularis. Next base: position 5,215,085 of record NC_043978.1, on the reverse strand, counting down.
AAATAAAAACTATAATTGAAAGAAAAATGATAACTAACTGAAACTGTATTGTGTGCTTACAAAATGAACTAAAACATATAAAAATTATGGATAAATTTCCCTTCATTTTTGTCTTTGTCAATGTTGGATTGATAGGAAATTAATTTATTTCACTCAAGCAATTTTAGCTGGCGGCACCATATGGCACTCGACGGTCTGTCACTTCTTTTCACTTGTCATTTAGAGTCAGCTTCTCGTCCCAACTCTACCTGAAAACATGCAGACTAAAGTTGAGAGAAAGCAGCAGAGTCCTGTCTGGGATTTATTTGAATACAAAGGAGAGGAAGATAAAAGATATGAAAAAAATTAAAACTAATACCAAAACTAGCAAACCTGCTCTAAAAACTAATTAAAACTAAATGAAACTAAGAGGAAAAAAAGTCAAAACTAAATAAAACTAAACTATAATGAAAAATCCAAAACTATTATAACCTTGGCAAACATCACATCCTGATCTGATCTTGTTTCTGACCAATGACCACCTCTGTCACTTCAGCCAATCGATGAGAAACACAAACTCAAATACTGGAGTGCCACTCCTCCCACCATCATCCAAATGTTAGAGGATTTGATCACTCAGACACTTAGTATTGGTAACAGGGAGGATGTCAGTTAAGGCCCCCACAGAGTCGGGCATACTTGACTCCACAGACGTCCACACATACTCGATGTGGACCCAAAGCAGACGTCTGCCAGACACGTGCAAAGCTCAATTTTTACGGCCGCACGGACTCTGCATAGACATACTCGGTGTCACACAAAAGACTGCAGGGCAGGAAGTCTTCACATCAACCTGTTTTAAATGTGACACAGAGCTGATACGACTTGATTGGTATGTTCGACTATGAAACCTCAAACATCCACGCACACTGTGCGCGGAGTACTCACAGTACGCCCGACTCTGTGAGAGCCTTTACATTCAGACACTCACAGCCAGTGGTGGCTCATCAATAGAGGGTGCTAGGGCGCCTCCCCAGCTGTCTCACATGAAGAAGAAAACGATAGGAATAACCTAAAATGACTATTGTCTCACATTCGATGTTGTGTGGCTACTGCAACCTTAATTTCCTGAGGGCTCTGCTCAAAGGATCATTAAAGTTCTATCTAATGCAATCTAATCTAATGCAATCTAATCTAATCTAATCTAATCTAATCTAATTGACACATGTTTTAGATAGGTGTGTTCAGACTGATGACTGAATTAAACTGAGCAAAAATATAAATGCACCATGTACAGTGCTTGTGTAATACAAACTGCATGACCCAAAATGAGCTCATAATGTCTTATAATTGTAAAAATGGTTAATTCTCTTGATTTGTAAACAAACTCTGTGTCCATCTCTGCGAGTGAGCACATGCTCAGTGATCCAGTGATTTTTGCACAACTGTCCCATTGTGGACCAATAAAGGCATTGATTGATTGATTGATTGATTGATTGATTGATTGATTGATTGACTGATTAGTTGATTGATTGATTCCACCCACAACACAACTGTGGCATGTCCACATGCTGCTCAAACAGCGTTAACAGTATTCACACACTCCTTACACTGGGGACAATAAAAGAACATGTCAAAATGTCACATTTCCTCAGATGTCATCATGCCACAGATGTCGCAAATCATGTGGGAACGGTTCCAGATAACATCCCATAGTTCTGTGTAGCCTTCAAAGAGGAGTGAATGAACATTCCATCAGCCACAACTGACAATACTGTCAACTCGATGAGAAGACGATGTGTCGCTCTACGGGAAGCCAATGGTGGACACACAAGATATCAAGTTGTGATTTCTTTCAACCAGCCCCACCTGTGTCCACATGAATGTCCCTGCCTGCCACACACCACTATTGCATTCTAACGATAATCGTAATCTTACTATCGTAATCGTACCACATTGATCAACAAAATCAATCGTGTGTGATTTAATATACTGTGCAACACCTCATGCTATTAAAATTTGAAGTGTCACAGGGTGCGTTCATATTTTTGCTCAGTGTAAAACCCTGGTAGAGGACGGTCGGTTCCTGTTTGAGAACAGAAAAACACACCTGAAGGTACATTCCCTGTACGTGATTAAACAGCATCCTGGTGCTGAGTCAGCCCTTTGGCTGAATTTCAGGGCCTCTGATTGGCTGTGATCAGTTATTATCTCTGTGACGCAGCAGCGCTTCCTCTGACTTACATCTACATGACAGGACATGAGAGGAGTCTGGTATTTATCAGACTATGTTAAAGTGGGATGAAGCGACGTGGGGTCACATAAACACATCTACCTGCCTCATTCTTGTTGGTACTTGCCAGCTGATTAAATACGGTTCTTATTGAAGCTCCTAAACTGCTGTGGATGACTCCACACGCCAGCATAAATGTGCACTTGGCTTTTATTACAACCCTGTGAATTGTTGATTTGTTTTCAAGGCTTATTTTTACAGCTTTACCCTCCATCATAAATGTTTAACCCATAAACCATAACCCAGTGCTAGTTTTGTGGCAGTTTCCAAATGAATTTTTCTCTCTAGTTCAATCTTAAGGCAAATACATGCCGATACTGATATTGGGAGCTAAAAAAAAAAAGCTATCTAATATAGTGGCCAATATAAGATATTGGCCAATAACCGATATATTGGCCAATATATGAAATAAGAACATTGATCTACACAGGATATAATTAACAGTTGCATAAGTCTTTGTTTATCTCACAAAGATAATTTACACAACTGTCAAATGCTGTATAATAGTCTGATATTAAACTAGTCTGTGACCTGTGGGGAACCACGGGTTGTAAATGTGGTAGTTTTTATGCCAAAATTGTTTGGTAAATCATTCTTTAAAATGTAAGCAACACCTACCTTTAATAAGTCCAACTACAAAGCAAACTATGTAATCACAAAAATAAAAAAAAATATTACTTACCATAAAATTATGTTTTCCCTCACAAATTTTGATGTGTCTGCCTAACGGCACTACAACTTCCTGTGTGGATTAAGGACTAAACTGAGCATGTGCAGAGTGAATTAGGTGAGTCCTAAGTTGTTCCTGATTGGAGCAATTGCAAGAGTTACAACTGACCCATGTTAGAACTGTCCCCGGTCTCCCCTACACTAGTAATACCCAGGCGTGTCTGCAGAATGAAACTGTGAGGTAGACAGGAAGTGCGCGGATGTGAGTGTGTGTGTGGGGGTGAATAGTTCATAAGACTGGGGGGTGTCTGTGATTAGCAGATTAGCAGTCCATCCTTGTTGGAATGGGGGGTAGCAGTCCATGATTCCATGATTGTGTGTGTGTGCGGGCGTGTGTGTGTGGGGGGGTTATAGCGTGATTGTCTGAGCAGACGTGAAAGTGAAACCGACACACTTTACTGTTCCTCTGACTCTCAAGGCAGCACACACACACACACACACACACACACACACACAGGAGCAGTGAGTGACAGAATCTCTGCAGCAAAAAGTTAATAAATTGGTTACATATTGGCCAGTGTTGATTAATTGGCCAGCCGATCAATCGGTCTGGCTCTATAACAAATGTTTAATATTTTTAATGTTAGTATTTACAAGATGAATAAGACACTTATAAATAATACACATAACAATACACATAATAACAATCATAATACAATACACATAATTCTGAACTTACCATCACCTTACAGAGTTAATAATTTTTGTAGCAGCTCACTTTTCTCTGTAACCCCATCTATTATTTTGTCATTTTCTAGCATCTTCAAAACATCAGGCTGAGTAGCCATGAGCATGAAAGCCTCCAGGTGCTGCTGGGAGAAAAAGCCACTGAGTCACGTGCCCGACTGATGGACTGAGATGATGAGACGACGGCTCTCGGCTGCAATTGGCCGAGACAGCCCAAACGCCAAGTGAAAGGGGTGTGACACACTCACGTGGACCAAAGTTATCTGGCCTGTCACTGGTGAAACTTGCCTGTATAACACTGGAAACCATATTAAAGGCCAACCCAACTGCACTAATATTCACCCTGTTGTGTGTCGCTGGCCACAACCTTGTGGGCCATCTAGGTATTGGCAACAGCAGTTTTTGTTTTTTTTCCTCTCACCAGCCACACTGGCCCACTGACCCAGCGGCCCACCAGGAAAACTCTCGGTATTCCCGATGGCCAGTTCACCCTTGCATGCAGGAAGCAACCCTCACATCAAAATGTGAAATAGCTACGTTTGTCCACAGTACAAAATGTATCAGTCTCACAATTAGGGCCTGAAAATTGTAACATGTTCACCTTTTTATCCTATTCTTTTCCACTGGCCTGTAGACACAATGCATGCAGTGGGTGAGGGAGGGTTTGATCCGTCAGATGGAGCAAAATCACAAGGGAGTCCTATGTGGAAATGTGCGGCCACAGCTATACTAAGTGATAGCGGTGTCCTTGGCAACTTAACTACATAACAGCTTCACATTATTCTGGCAACATCTGGAAAATCTTCAGAACAACAACCAAGTGAGGGATTATGTACTTTCACTGAGTGAATATTATGAAATTAAAATATATATTTCTCACTAGAAATGTAACCAAAATGCATTTTTATGCAGAAATTAACTCAAAATATTGATTTTTTTTTTCACTAAATTCAAGAGAAATATCCACCATGTTTTTTGTACTCATGGCCTGAATCTTGAAAGTCACATGACTCGGACACAGGCCAATGGAAAAGAATAGGATTAAAAAATGTGAACATGTTACAATTTTCAGGCCCTAATTGTGAGACTGATACGTTTTGTACTGTGGACAAATGTAACTATTCCACATTTTGATATGAGACTGGGTTGCAGGAAGACATCGGAGTAACTGGGAACAAATCCAGGTGTCTTAATCTGATTTCTTATAATCAGATTATTGCTGTTATCTGATAAAACAGATCAGAAATCCTGTTTACATCATCACTTGAATATTCTGATAACTCTAGAAATTGTATAATGATCGGCATATTAGTGTGCATGTAGGCAGGCTCACTCACAACAGTCTGAATGGTCTTTTTCATCAATGACAAATAGAGGCTGAACAAGCTGAAATATGGACGTATCTGATCACAGTACTTATTTACAGGTTCTTACTGTCAATCTGAGATGAGCTCAGATCCAGAGAACTCACAAGTGTCTGCACAGAACTGATGGTGTTCTTCCTCCTGGTGCGACAGTTTCAGTTTTCATCTGTGGATGCAGTAGTGAATGGTGTTAAGAGACAGTGGTTTATCCTATGGTTTCCTTCATCCATCCTCAGCAGTGTGATGGTTTGTCATGCTGACCGGTCCGATGCTTGGAGGTCTTACATATTCAGCTGTGGTTTCCATTCTTGGCCTTGTCCCTGAGATTTCTCCAGATTCCCTGAACTTTTCCTGATACTATGGATTATAGATTTTGTCATGAAGTGTTGTCTGGACTCGTCCTTGTATAGACCAGTGCTTTGGTTGATGTTCTTTTTAAATCTAATCCTGATCCTTTCACCTTTTACCAGTGAACTCGATAATTAGTAATTCCTTTCATTTGTCTGCAACTCAACTTTTATTTGTGTATAAATGTGTTTGGATGTACATTTCTTTGTCCTCTTGTCAGATAAAGTGAATGAACAAATCACTGCTTCTAGTTTTTATTCCATTTTAGAAAACATGCAAAATACATAGTACACATTGTGTTACACTATATAATGTCCTCTCACCATGTAAGACACTGTCTTTCATTCGTAGGCTGTGATTGAAAATGGCCCTGTTGGTTAACTCTGGCTCATTCACAGATTCTTATATTTTTGTTATGATTATTTGAATACTGTCAGGGTTAAAAACAAATACCAAATATGTGGTCGACTTCAGACAACACTAATCTAGTTCTGTTTTTTCATCTGCTGCCATGGCTCCACAACTAGAGGCCACTGGGCTCCATAAACAGACCTGCAGATATGTTTACTGGTTCGCCTTGAAACAGTTCAGTGTGTCCCTACTGTTCCTGATATGGATGCAGGTCACAATGGCAGATCTGAAGCCCACTGAGGTCATCTACAGACTTCCTGCTGATTGTCCAGGAGATCAGTGTGGTGGGGGTGGTGGTGATAAGCTGAGTCAGGAAACTGGTCGCCTGGGAGAGTTGACTGGGAATTTGGTTGGAGCTGGAGGTGGGGTTGGAAATGATAATGGCAGTGGAAATGGGAGTTGGAAGAAGAACACTGGTTTCTTCATCTGCACACACTTTCCTTAAAATAAAATTTACAGCTCTGTATAGATCTGTTGCTTTATTCATTTTTTTTTTCAGCAGAATGGGCTTGTAGGGATAGAAGTTAATACATGTAATGCTCCACATTTCTATTTCAGGGCTTTAACACGCAGTTTTCTCCCCCTAAAGCAATAACAGTGCGTTGACAAGGCTGTGTTTTTTGCTCCTATTTGCTTTGCTGAATGAGTAAACTGTCTTAATGCTGAAATAAGCCACCTGCATTTAAGTGGTCACCAGACAATAAGAAGGAATCATGCAGACTAAGGATAACAGATGTTATCATTCAGTAGAGCATTTGGGAGGTGAAATCCATTTCACCCCAGCTCAGGGACAGTCCCAGAGAAGAGGAGAAGATTTAACTTTGCATCTCTGGGACATGACCGACTCTACAGACGCAGGAACGCATTACAAACAGCCCCTGGAACGATGTGTGGAATAAACACTGAGCCTAAACAGAACCAGATGTTGGTCCAGCTCTGTGATCTGGCTCCGGGTTGGGCTTATCCCCAGCGTCACGGAGGCAAAACCACCTCCAGCTCCAGGCCCTTAGCAAAACAGCTCTTTTCCTGTGCCTCACAAATGCAACTATGCATATTCTGAGAGGACCTTTCTCCTGCAAAATTCTCATTTCAACTGCAGGAAATTTACACAACGAGCAGCAAAACACTGTGTTAAAAAGTGAAGTGGTGTCTTTGAAGTGACCTCATGGCTCTGAGGTCGTTGACTGTAGTCGAAGTACGTAATCAGTCAGAGCTTCAGCCTTGATGTGGCTGCAGCCTTCGCTTAAAATATGTTGGATTGAACCTACATATTGGCCGCGAGACAAACTCAGATTACAACCTGTACTCAAAGGCATGAAACCGACTACAGAGGCCACATTTATGTGTTTTTCAGACGAGCAGGAGCCAAAGAATGGTACTGAAAGTTTTATTTATACTATACAATGTCACTTTGACTTTTCATTGTAGACAGTAGAGACACAGTGTTTGATATTTTGACTTCATTCCATTTGTAAACAGAAGTCCATTTCTCACATTCAGGTGGCAATTTATTATACATATTATAAAATGGTGTAATTTAGGGCTAGTAATGAATTAAAATAAGCATATAATAGTGATTGTACCTGAGATTTTGTACAAAAGTAGCATCGAAGGTAGAAAAAAACAGGTGAATATTATTGAAAGATTCCAATTGTATGGAACAGAATGAAAGAATGCTGATTTAAGGAAAGTGGATGTGTTTCAGAGTGTAAAGGACAAAGCTGAACACCATGAACTCTGATCCCCTGAACTTCTGTTGTAAATCTTTATTAAGCACTGCAATTCAGACTTAAACCCCAAACATCAGATCAAACTCTTCTGAGCCATAAGGAAGTCTTATATTAAGTGTTTCAGGAAGTGTTGTGGACTCATCTGGACTCAGATGGACCATCACACTGGACATATGGACTGTCCTCAGATCAGTCATTATCCAGCTCTGTTTTGGTACAAATGGAGGGTCTGGATAAGAAGAACAGGACCATCCAAACTGAAGTCCAGAGGCCAGAGTCTGTCATGGTCTGAGGTCAAAGGTCATCGTCACTTTTGCAATGCACAATTAATTTTGAAAAGTGCAGAGAATTTGGATCAATACATGCTGCCTTTTCTAGAGACATCCATGCCAGAGGTTGCGCTAGACATTTTTATTGTCCATCATTTTGATGGACAGGGTCGCAAAATTCCATCCTAACACATTATTATCCCTCATTTCAAATGTAATTTGTAAATGATAATGAGACATATTTAGTAGTATTTAATGTTCAAAAACCTCTCAGTGATGCAGCAACTGTAGTTGCTGCTGGCTGATAAACCAACATGATATCATGACTCAAATAAATATACACACCACTTTTAATTGCCGTGTTATCTGCACACATTATAAGCTTTCCGCCTGTATGTTCTCGTTGCGTCAAATACCATGCACTGAGGGCTAGAGCTAGAGTTAAGGATATGTGAACCAGAGATCTTGGCGCAAATTGACACGCCATCAAATGGCATTGAAGAACACACAAGAGGTAGTAAATGTGTACGTGTAGCACGCCAAATGCCATAAGAACTATTTCTTGCTTGTCCTTCATCCTCCGCTGCATCAGTCCCTCTTTTTTCACCGCATTTATCCATGCCATCACGCTTTTTAAAATAACTAAGGAGACTCGGCTGTCTTGACATTTTGCGCTAGCAAAGTAGCATAGAATTTTGGCTAAAGTCAGCTAAATGACGAGACAAGACTTGACAATGACTGATTAATATGCACACTTGCCATCAACTGGACAGGGGCCGTCACAGCGTTCACACAGGTGAACTAACAGTGAGACATTTGAAAGAAGTAATGGTGTTGTATTCAGCGTAGTTGTGAACGGTGGCGCTGTAGGGTTCTATACAGGTAGGAAACTGTTATGGACTGTTTGGTGCCCTGTTAAGAGAGAGCCAGACTAGCGATCCTGCGAGCAGGTTCTGTTCGCAGTGTTGTGTGAAAAGTTTCTTTGGTAGATTACCCTCAGTATTTTAATCTGTCAAAATTACAGACGACCTTCAGAATTTTTGGTCATCTTTAAAAAGAATCCATCAATGACAGAATATTTGCAGTTAACGTGTTCTGTGGTCCATGCATATTTGTGGCCTGATGAGCCCAACAGTCCCCAATAGATGAAGCATCTGCTAACACAAATGTGACTAGGAAGACCCTATCCTGTTGCAGAACAATGAAGCAAAATGAAACATACTTCATTACTTGGTGACTTGGCCAATGGTACAAAGTGGTGAAGGATTTACAGTCCCACTTGTTTTTGTGGGAAATAAAATGTCATGAGTTGAAATGCTGAAATTGTTCTGTTGCGCTGTTTTCAGAGGTTACGAGGTATTTACTGGTCCCTGCTTTCAGTTTTAATCTAAGATAGGTCATTTATCAAACACGCTCTTGTCTGTTCTTCCGTTCTCGCAATCATGTGAAACGTCATCAGTCGGGGACCAAGTACTGTTCTATTTCAAAGTTCACACAAACAAGAACGCATGGAATACCCGGATGTTGTTCTTGTTTGCCAGCTTAAACCAAGGATGCACTGGTTGGTGAATTGAGTGGGGTTGGCTAAGCAAATATCCCAAGATGCACTTTGTGCTTCTCTCGAATGCAATGATGGCTTCTGTGAAAACTTAATTAAACAAGAAAAGCACTTGGAGAGCACAGACTTCTGCCAAAACAGACCCCCCAATCACCACCAAAATTTAATCATTTCTTCCTTGTGCCAGTATCAACTTTTCCTGAAAATTTCATGAAAATCCATCCATAACTTTTTGAGTTATCTTGCTAACAAACACGCACGCACGCAAACACACAAAGCAAAGTGATCACAAAACCTCTTGGTGGGGGTAATAAATATGTTTTATTGAGTAGATGACCATAACAAGATGATGTGGTACAATGTTGGAACATGTGCCAGAGGCAGAACAGAGAGAAATACACCTTTATTATAACAACAAAATTTGTTCCCGTTTTGAAAAATATATAAAATGTATAAAAAAAATATATAAATGACATGTAAATACTAGTATAAATGGACTGAAATCAAATAGAGTGGCATATTGTTAGGGAGCCAGTGGCAGAAATACAGCAGAGTTAGGGAAGTAACTTCACAAATACGCAGCCATTCCAATTACAGAGAGACTGGCGTTCTTAGGAAGTCCATTCTCTGGGACCGTTCTTACCAAGACTGTACTTGCCGAGTTTGCAAGACCATACTCTGTGAACTTGATATTGAGAAACGGCCATACTGTACCAGCTTTATGGATTTGTGGTCATAGTGTAAATAGTACTAATATTTCTGTGAGAATGGGTTAGAAGATTCAAAGTTTGCAATGTTGTATTACATGGTAAAAGTCAGGATGCAGGAGCTGAAAAGACTCTTGATATTTCACATGAACATGAACCTGAGGCGCTGATGACAGTTTTTCAGATGTAAGTCTTGATGTCTGTCCTGGCAGGGACACATGCTTTTGTTGTAACTCTAGACTTGGGCTGGGGAAGTTTACAGCGCCAACAACCTTGTGGGATTAGTCTCCATGGCCTGTGTGTATTTTCACTGAAAACAACAGATTTTCACATTCCTCAGCATCATTTATTCATCTGACAAGGATTATGGTTTGTGTTATTAGATGATGCAAACATTTTTCCTCATGGGTGGATTCTTGTCTGCTTGTTTCTCTTGTTTTTTTTCCTTTTCTGTTCCCAGGATGAAGTTTAGAAATAAAGTTAGCATTTACTTTGTAGACTGGATCCACCCTTGGCCTTTGGGAGGAAACTATTTCGGTTCCATCCAAACAGAGACCACAGCGCTGCTGTTACACAACCGCTGGGTTAGAGCGGCCTTCTCACATGCTGATGTTAGCTTCATACGCAGCACTTTTCCTGGGTCAAACCCCAGCCTCTGAACCCACACACTATTTATTAGACTCAAAATGAAGCTGTTCATTTGTGCTTGTGGTACTGAATTCCATTTGTGTTACAGTAAAAAAGAACTCAGTCATGGTACAGGAGATGATGAAGAATCAGAAAAAGCCAAACCTTGTGACGCACACAGTATCTCTGGTTCTAATAAAGTTACACACAGATGTACAAAGCTGCAATGGACGGAGATTTTAGAATTTTTCAACCTCGTTCAGCTGTGTTCACATTGGCAGTGTCAGGCAGCTTAATGGAGTTATATAATTGCACAGTTTACAAAAAATATTGTGAACTACATTGTCCACAGCTTGAATCCTGTTTTGGGACAGTAGAATATCATTTAAAGGCTCACTCCATAAATTTTAAGGGTTTTCAGAAGGATCTAATTGCACAAGTGGAATAAAGTATTTATAGTTATATTTTCATTAGCGCATAATCACCTGAAAATAATGACGGTTGTGTTTACCTTGGCATAGAGTTTCTATCTACAGGCTGTAAAGTCTACTTTATTTCTACAGTAGCTCAGGACAGACTTCCTCTTGTTTTCTGGGGTTTTTTGGCAGGTGGCATCCAGTTATGTGGTGTGGACATAATATCCCTGTAATTAAAAAACCCTTAACAGCCAAAATAAACAATGACTCAACAAGGGCCACTGTACAGGAAAGTATTCAGTTTAATTGAAATCTGCAACTTCACCACTACATCCACTTAAATAATACACACTGTACCTTTAACATTATTCAGTACTTCATTTGTTTTGCCTTTATACTGTCCTACAGGCAGTTTAATGATTATAACTATTGTAACTAATGCTGGTTTGTAATATGGCTAAAATACAAATCAACAGACCACATATAAAAGTAGATGACATGCCATGTTTGAGCCACAGAATAGAGAAGTAAAGTGACATAATGTTAACAGTGAGCCCATTTACATGCACACTAATACTATGATCATTATCTGATTTGTGGAGTTATCAGATTATTCAAGAGATTATGTAAACAGCATAATCTGATATGCTTTATCAAATAACACCAGTAATCTAATTATGAGAAATCAAATTAACATACCTGGGGTGTCATGATCTGTGCCTGTGTGGCCCTCAGCTCCTCCCTCTCCTCATCTCCTCATTTACTCATTATCTGACTCACCTGCTGGCGCTGCGTGGCTGCAGCCAATTACCTCCAGCCTATTTAAGGCTTAGGTTTGCAGCCATGCAGCGCTGGTCCATTCGTCTCCATCACCCACTCCATAACCCGGACATTCTTCCATCTTCCTCTACGGACTCTGACCCAGGTTTTGTGTTTGCCCGTTGTTTAGTTTTCATTTATGTTTAATAAACTTGTGAATTTTTCCTTCAGTACTGTGCATTTGAGTCCTCTCATTTTCCCCGTTATGACAGAATGGACCAGCCATACCTGGACTCAGCCGGTACTGAAGGGACCCGTTTTTTTTGTTTTTCCATGTTTTAGTTTTTTATTCCTGGTTTCGTTCGTCTTTCCTAGTTCCCCTTTGTACCGGCGCTCTGCGCCTCCTAGCCCCATATCTGGCTTTTCCGAGACTTACCTTTGTTCCCACCCTTGTCCTCAGCTCCAGCGGCTCGGTCTCCTCCGTGCCGTTTGGTTCGGGAGGTCCCGGATCCGTCGGGTGCTCACCCCGCTTTTTTTTTTTTCCCCAGTGAATCTCTGTCCCCTGTTTGTTTCTTGCCTTATATTACCAGCGTTCCCATGTCATGTGGGGCCCCGGACCATGTGGAGTCCGGGCTCTCCTCCCGTGTTGTTCTTCCGGTGCGTTTCTGTCTCTCGTCTGTTTCCTGCCTCGTGTTTCCAGCGTCCTATTCCTGTGTGGACCTGGGCCTTCGTGGGGTCCGGGTTCTTCTCTTGTGTCTTTTCCTTCGTGTGTCTAATGGCTTCAGTGAGTTCATTAGTTCTGATCTGTCTGTCCATGTTAGTTTGTTTGTTCTGCCTGTTTTATTCGTTCCTCCCAGTCTCTCTCTGTCAGTGTGTGTGTATTTCTCAGTGGGTGTGAATTTTTTTTAGTCAATGTGTGTTTATTGTAGTCCATGTGCATTATATGTTCCCCGTGTTTCTTCAGCCTCCATGTTTTATGCCATCGGTCCTTTGACTAGTAGTTTTGGCATTTGTTTTCCATTCATGAGGTTTCTATTTTCTTGTTACGTTATTTCTTGTCCTTTGGCCTGCTTCATGTTCTCTGTTTTTTTTTTTTTTTTTTTTTTCTTCTCTTCCTCCTGCGTTCCTTATGTTCTCTGTTGTAGAGCTTTTGTCCCTTATCATTTCAGTTTGCTTGTCATTTCTCCTGGTCCTTCATTTCTCTTTAGCTTGTGTCGTTAGCTCATGTGTTTAGCTTGTGTCATAGTTTATATTTTTTAGTTTTTGTCTTTAACTCATGCCTTCAGTCTCTGTCTTCAGTCTCTGTCTTTATTCTCTGTCTGCAGTTTCATCTTTTCCCCTGCAGTTCAGTCCTTTTCCTCTACTGTTCAGCTCTGTTTCTTTGCAGTTCATTTCTTCAGTTTTTCCCATCTATTCAGGTCTTCTTCGAAGCTCTTTTCCTCACTTTGCCCCTTTTCCTTTTTTTTCGGTTCAGTTCTTCTCCTCAGATCAGTTTCTCCTTAGTTCAGTTCTTCCCCTTCATGTTCTTCAGTTCCATTTCATCCTTCTCTTCAGTTCAGTACTGTAGATTGTCCCTCTGCCTGTCCGTGTCTCTGTGCCTGTCTGCCCGTGTCCCACTGCTTGGCCTCAGTTCCCTTTTCCTTAGTACTACGCTGAGGCTAGTACGCCGTCTGGTAGTTTCCCTCCTGAAGTCCGGTTCCGTCCGTCCGCGCAGCGTTCCTGAAGTGCGGTTCCGTCTCGGCCTCGCTCTTCGTGTTCCCCCGTCTCGGCCTCGCTCTTCGTGTTTCCCTCAGCCCAGTCTCAGAGTCCGTAGTCCTGTCAGCCTTGTCTCAGTCAGCCAGAGTCATGGGTCCAGCCATAGTCCAATTCCAGTTGATATCTGTAGTCCAGTCATAGTCCTGTCAGCCTTGTCTCAGTCAGAGTCATGAGTCCAGCCATAATTCAGTTCCAGTCAACGTCCTTAATCCAGCTAGAGTCCTGTCTGCCACAGCCCTGGAGGTCCACGAACCAGGGGATTTTTTTATGTCCTGTTTCGGAGGGTTTCTCACGTCCTGGTTTGGAGGTTTCTCCATGGTCCGGTCCGGAGGGGTTACAACATCCTGGTCTGGAGGTTTTTCCACGTCCTGGTCTGGAGGTCTGCCCTGAGGTTCTTCGGCTGTCTACCCGGAGGCTCATCACGCCGTTCCACCGGGAGGCTCTTCAGCCAGCCTGCCTGGAGTCGCTTCATGCCATTCCACCAGGAGGTTCTTCTGTCTGCCCTGAGGTTCGTCGGCCTGTCTGCCCGGAGGCTCTTCAGCCGTCTGCCTTGTGGCTTTCCATGCTATTCCAGCGGGAGACCTTCCACACCGTTCCGCCAGGAGGTTTTTCATGCCCCCTTTGCCAGGATGCCCTCTACACTCCAGGATGCCCTGGTCTCTGTACGGGCTTTTCGCATCTCTGGGGACGTCAGGAGCCATCCCTTGAGGGAGGGGTCCTGTCATGATCTGTGCCTGTGTGGCCCTCAGCTCCTCCCTCTCCTCATCTCCTCATTTACTCATTATCTGACTCACCTGCTGGCTGCAGCCAATTACCTCCCAGCCTATTTAAGGCTTAGGTTTGCAGCCATGCAGCGCTGGTCCATTCGTCTCCATCACCCACTCCATAACGCGGACATTCTTCCATCTCCCTCTACGGACTCTGACCCAGGTTCTGTGTTTTCTGTTGTTTAGTTTTCATTTATGTTTAATAAACTTGTGAATTTTTCCTTCAGTACCGTGCATTTGAGTCCTCTCATTTTCCCCGTTGTGACATGGGACCTCGTGTACAAAGGGTGCATATGCCCAAAAACATGGCATGTGCCCTTATCCACACTCACGCTCAGATGTACAAAGAGTGAAATGACTGTGGAAATGTGCGATGCTCCACGCCAACTTCATGGCTGGCGTACACACGTTTCTAGTGCTTTTGAACTGTTGGTGACACTTAGAGGTGATACTGGGAAACTGTTAATAATGTGAAAAAGGGTCATTCCCTCAGAGTGATGTGCACATCAGAGATACACAGATTAACAATTAACACACTGGCACACAATTATACTGCCAGAGCAGCACATCCCCCCACCATGCCAACCCAGGATCCATCAATGGCAATCCTGCCCAGGAGGCCATTCAGCCCAACAACAACCATATAAAGAGACAAGGACACAAAAGTCACCTGTTAATAAGTGTATTTAATGTAGTTTTAATGTCTGTGAGAACATTTATAAGTCGGTCCAGGTGCTCATTGATGTTGCCGACTGCCCTCACGATGTCCTCTTGTGACTCAGGGGCTCGTTAGTTCGTTAAATCGTTAAGCCCAGCGCAGCGCAACGCAAAATGTATTTTACGCATTTTGACTATCCCGTTTCTGGGCTCGCTCTTTGTTCGTCAACTAGCGCAACGCAAAATGCGTTCATGTGTTAGCTCGTTAACCCCAACGCAACACAAAATGCGCTATCCCATTTCTGGGCTAATTGGTTAAAAGTGGGAGCTCGTCCAGTTCCTCATTAAAGAGCTGATTTTAACATGGACCTCAGAGGTCCGCGTTAGAAAGAATGTATTCTTGTAGATTCATTTCACTTCGTTTCTGTTATGTATTTCCTTTGAAATATTATTTACATTTGTAGAAGAAGATTTTAACACAAGTCTGACAATATCTTAATGAAATCAGATTTTTACCATGGGCATTTTTGCGCCAATAAAAACGAATTTACCGAGTGAGGACTGATCCACTCTGTGACAAACAGCCGTTTGTCACTTAAGTATAAATACAGGCACCTTTTTTCACTTAAGCACTTTAACTTACACATGTAGTTTACAGCACAGCACTTTAAACAAACATATTTGCACAAACAGAATAATTGCACATGATTGGTTTTTAAAGTAGTTTACTGATTTTATTGTCTTTCCTTTTCAGTTTTTACATTCAGTGGTACTTGAATTTAATTGATTGATGATTGCTTGGCCCTGGAGAAAAGGGAGACACAAATTAGACCACAAAAAGATAGAGTGCAATGTAAATGTGCAGTGTTTAAGTTTAACTTTGTTTAGTGTCTGTGTGAGTGGATTTTAAAGTGTTTAGTGAATGGTGTTTTAGTGTGTTTGTACTTACCCTGTCCTTGTGTCCAGGTCCATCAGTGAAAAGAGTCCCCGTAGGAACAACAGCCTTAAGAAGGTTTGGCCTGGACCAAGGCAGGGAAATGTGTGGGGGATCCTGGAGGTGTATTTTATTGGTTTGTGGGTTTTTATTTATCTTTGGTGTGTAGATTTAGAGTTTTTAGAAATATAGCTTGGGTTTTAGATAGGTTATGGTTGTGGGTTTTAGTTATGGAGGTTTTAGATTAGTTTTAGCAATTTATGTAGATTTG
The DNA here is from genome assembly GCF_902148855.1 of Sphaeramia orbicularis. Taxonomy (NCBI): domain Eukaryota; kingdom Metazoa; phylum Chordata; class Actinopteri; order Kurtiformes; family Apogonidae; genus Sphaeramia; species Sphaeramia orbicularis. The sequence goes on along the minus strand of NC_043978.1, from coordinate 5,198,824 downwards.
TAACTCCCCTGTGGAGTTGTAGTGGTTTTATCCTGTTAGTAGAATGGTGTAAAAGGCGCCCATTTTCATCCCTTGAGGTTCTGTTGCTGGAGAAGACACTGCTGCTCCAACCTCCATATGCACTTGCACTTTTTTTTTTTTTTTTTAGCCTTTGCACTTTTTCAGCACTTGCACTTTGTTGGAAATAGGTATTATTGAAAATATTTTTAAAAATTGTGGACCATGCCATCTCCTGCCTCTGCCTCATCTCCTTCCTCGTTTCACTTACCTTCAACCGCTAAACAGCCAGCCTATGTTACACACTCACTGAATTTTATTTTCTATGGATTCATGGATAACTAGAAAAGCACTCGGAGAGCGCAGACCTCCGCCAAGGCAGATCAGTCCCCCCCCCCAATCACCACCAAAATTTTATCATTTGTTCCTTGTGCCAGTATCAACATTTCCTGAAATTTTCATCCAAATCCATCCTCAACATTTTGAGTTATCTTGCACACAGACAGACAGACCAACACCGGCAAAAACATAACCTCCTTGGTGGAGGTAAATATAGATTAGTTCAGGACAAAGTGTGTGTGGCTTTGAGATATGAATGAATGAAAGCCGTATGGGGGCAGTGCCAGTGAACTGGTGACACACACACCAGCGGGTGTGTGTGTGTCTGTGTGCGTGCCTAATGAGATATGAGCGCATGGATGAGAGGAACGGAACAGCGTTCAGTTTTTCTGTACAATCTGTTTGTCCTGTTGTTTGGCGTGGGTACAACCAACAGTGACTGTTTAGAGTTCTTTTAATAAAGTCAGCGGTGCAGAATAACTGGGGTCATCCTTAGATGCACGATATATATGTGTAAATAATTCAGTTCAGTTCAAGGTGTGTGTGTGTGTGTGGCGGGGGGGGGGGGGGTCCATCTATAGTCAGATGAGAGTGATGAGGTCCATCCAGACAGGTGAGGGTAAGGGAGGAGGTCACAGATCCGGGCTCACAGATATCCTCTAATACAGGGGTCACCAACCTTTTCTCTTCTGTGGACTACTTTTACCTAATGAAGTTGCCGGAGGGCTACTCTAATTTAGCAACATTTATTTACATAGCTATTTTTCATACATACACATATTTTGTATCATACGTTTGTATGTTTGTGCTCTTCATTTATTTTATTTATTTATATATCTTTGTTTTAACATTTACAATTACTTAAAAAGTGTTAATATGAAACTATTATTTTACTTTAATTAAGAAAATCAAAAGCAGAAAAAAACAAATACAAGCATTTGCATGCTGTATTCCTAAATATTTTAATACTATGTCAAAAATTATGAAATGGAACAATCCTGCATATTTTTATAGAATTACTAAAAACAAATAATACACACCTATATGTGCATTTTTAATACTTTGAAATTGTGAAAAGGAACGTTGTCACTCACACAATAAAACTTCACCAGCATGTGCTGCTGTTTTTCTGAAGGATTTGACCTTTTCTAAATTCACATATGCGTCAAAACATATTAATTAAAACCAGAACTTTGTGCACATAAATCCACCATCCCCGTCACTTCTACAGTCATCACACTGGAGTCAAACGCAGAGGCACCTGTTCAGGTCTGACTCCAGCTGTCTGAGCGCATGCGCAGATAGTATACATATGTTTGCGCTGGTCCAGGATGTGACCCACTTTACTGATGCCTCTGTTGAAGCTGGTCTTGGTCAGTTTAGTGAACATGGACTGTTGTTTTTGGACTGTAGTTTTCAGCTCTTTTACCTTCTCTTCACGGAGGCTGATTCCCACTGGAGAATCTCCAGAACAGTTACTGTGAACTTTGGTGAAGTTCCGCTCCACGTTGCATCTTTTACTGACCTCCAGAACGCGCCACAGATCACACACACACACACACACACACACACACACACACACACACACACACACACACACACACACACTCGTCTTTCACGTTTGTCAAACAGAAGTCCGTGCCTCATTGTTGGTGAAAATAATTCCCTGACTATATTTGGCCGACATCGTTGCGGGGCTAAACCCACTACCTGCCTGGCATCTGGCTCATCCTGGGCCCCGCCCCTCTCCAATGACAGGCAGCAAACCAGCGCTAAAGTTTGATTGACAGCTAGTTTACCGTTTCATCTCGGGAGGGGGACACTTGTAATTTTGATTGGGTAGAAATTTAGACCTGTTCTACCAAATGACGAATCAACTTTGTGTTCTTATATTACTGACCCTTGGCGAACCACCGGTAGATTGCGAGCAACGTGTTGGAGAACCCTGAACTAGTTCTATTTTTAGAGCAGGCCTGCGGGCGACTCGCGTGGTCCCTGCGGGCGACCTGGTGCCCGCGGGCACCGTGTTGGTGACCCCTGCTCTAATACTTCTTCATTCTAACCATAATGCTGTCAGATCAGATGACTGGAAACAGCGGGAGTGGAGGTCTTCATTCTGGGTTAAATAGTGAACGCACCTGTTTAGTGCACCCTTCAATGCAAATAGTGTGCGAACGATGGCTTGGCAAACGCAACAAGCGCAGAAACAGATTTTGGGTTCGTTAAGCCTCTGCATTCACCGACCCATCGTTCGCTCTCTATCCGCGTTGAAGGGCGCGCAAATGGCTGCGTTCACTATTTAACCTAGAAACGTGCCCCAGGTGAGCACGGGTGAGGACACGACTCGTCGGATGGGCATCAGCAGCTGGCTGTTGGTGGACTGGAGGATCAGACGATGCCAGGGAGGCTGAAGAAATCCCAAGTCTTTGACACAAAGCTGGTACAGGACAGTCTAAAATGCTTAATGTAAAAAAGCTTAATGTCTGAAAACGGCAATTAATCATCACCAATCTCATCGTTTGATTTTTGGAGAGGTGAAAGTGGACATGATTACAGCATAATCTGATGATGACTGTTTTCAGACATTAAGCTACGTTAAGCTTTTTTTACATTAAGCATTTTAGACCGTCCCGCTGGGACTGCGTCTCACCATCTTCTCCTGCCTCATTTTCTGTTGGAAAATAATAAATTGAATAATTAAACATGAGTCACAATCTTTGATTTCCTCTTTGATATGTTGGCATGATAACGCATGAACCTTTATCTTGTTTGGCTGTGAACAGAATATTATATGACTCACAGAATGAACAAATGTGTGAGCTACACAAATACAAAACCCATATTTACCTTGGGGATGATCCGAGTCACCCTCATGTGCCCCCCCACCCCTGTGAGAGCAGTGTCACCCACAATTGTGGTGACTCTCTGCTCAAACAGGTTGAGTTCATCCTTTTCTCTCCCCCCCGCCTGTTTTGGCCTCTGCTTCACATCCACCTTGATGTCATCTGATCATACAGAGAGGGGAATCCCACCTGCAGACCCTGTTTGTACTAATTTCCATATTTAAATGGGGGCGTAGAGAGGGAGGAGTGTGATACTCCAACATGTGTGGTCAATTCCACACTGATTGAGATGTACAAAGGAAATGTGCTTGTATTCAGGTGTGTGCTCAGTTTTGTTCATCTGGATTTTTTTGGGTGTACAGAGTTTTCTGGATATAAGGGTACACCAGGTTTCAGTATGAAATTCATGCAAGTCTTTGTACATGAGGCCCCTAGATTTCTCCCCAATATGCTGATCTCGCATGATCAAAGATGATCTAACAAAAACGAAGAAGGAGAAACATAGCATGACTTGGGAGCAGAGTTCTGCATCGGGTCAGGTAACCCGCAAAAACATGTGGGGACAGGTAAAAAAAAAAAAAAGAAGAATTTTCACAGGTAAAATTAAATGAAATGCAGGTGGGTAGCCGGCAAGGAAGTGAAAAAAAATAATTCATGGATGAAAATGATTTGATTTGCAGGACATTTAATGATGATGATCATCTAATTTCGCCGTGGTTGATCCACAGCCGGTTTGTTTTATTTAGAAGTGAACTTCACCTCTGTTTACACACAGACGTCATTGAGCAGCACATACTAGAGATTTATTGATGGCATGTGTTTTAGGCAAAAATAAAGCCCTTAACAGTGAGTTACGGTGTAGATAATGGCTGAATCCCAATTCACCCCTTGGCCCTCCCCCTTACCCCTACTCCTCCATTTTGCATGTACACGTGAAGGGGTAGTGTTGTCCCGATTCTCAGTTAGACAGAGGGGAAGGGCTAAGGTGGAGGGCTGTATAGCCCTTGAAACAGAGATTTTTCAGGACCACACTACAAACGGAGGGGTAAGAGAAATTTCCCATAATTCTGTTCAAATCACTGGCAAGATGGAGGTAAATACAGCCAAAAAGTGCAGCAGTGTGATGACAGAAACACACAAATGTATTTTCTTCATAAACAACTTAATCATTTGATTGACCATTTAATGCCATTTCAATTTGTTGCACATCACATTTCTGCAGTTTATAGTTGATAGCCACAAAAGATGACCAAGGCCCCTGCAACAGAGATGGTTACAGCTACTGACGGCATGGGAAATACTTTGGAGTTGTCACATCTGTTAATAGCGCCATCGATGACTGCTCATGACGTAACAGGTCGAAGGCAAAGGGTTGTCCCATTTCATAGGGGAATGTTTCAACCCCTAACCCTCGCAGCTCCATTTCAAGGGGTAGGGCTAAGGTGTGAAGTGGGATTGGACCAATGTGTTTAGTCATGGGCCGAGTCAGGTTGTAGGTCTAATGTACACAGTACGGGTGGGTGCGGGTTTGGAAAAGGGGACCTGTGCAGGACTCTGCTCAGAAGTAGCCAGCTTTCCCCAGACACAAGAATATTTTTCATCGTAAATATTGAACAAATTTAATATTTACGATTGTTGGCCCTGACCTGTTTCTGAGCTAATTATCAGGACAAATTCACTCTTAGCAAGCCTCAGACCACAGGATAATCTTATAGGATAATGTTAAAAGACATAAGATAATCAGGCGTTTGTCATCCTTGATCGGGAAGGAGGAAAATTAATACAAACACAGCCTGATTACCTTTAAGTGTGTACCCTGCTTTAGGAACAACCTACAAACACTGTACAACATTCGTGGATCAAAAGGCCACTCCAGAATGCCATGTTCCTGCGGTGGCCAAAAATAGATCACAAGAACACATTACATTGTCAGAGATTCATATGGTATTCTTAAGGTGGACGTAAGGTGTTCGTCATAGGCAGTAGTATGTCATTTGTGTGGCATTCGTGGCATGAACAAACAACACAAAACCTGGAGAGAGATAATTCAGAGTCCACAGGGTGATGAGAACCACGGAAAGAAAGTGTGTGACAGACAGTTAGGGTTAGGCACTCGGTGACGGACAGTTAGTGTTTTTAATGTTCAGTTCCTTCTATTATTCTTGTGTATCTTTGTTTTATTCTTATACCTTCTACTTCCAGTTTCTTCATTTGATGTCTTATTATGACTCCCAATTTTTATTATGTTTAACAGTGTAGGTCAGTGTTTCCCCACATAGTCTCTACAGCGGGGGTGTCAAACTCCAGTCCTCAAGGGCCGGCATCCTGCATCTTTTAAATATTTCCCTCTCCCAGCACACCTGGAAGCCATTACATCATTATCAGGCTTCTGCAGAGCATGATGATGAGGTGATCATTAATTGAACCAGGTGTGCTGGAAGAGGGAAATATCTAAAATATGCAGGATACAGGCCCTCAAGGACCGGAGTTTGACACCTGTGCTCTACAGGAATGTGTAATTCAGGACCATGGACAGCGCATGATCCCAAACACATAAAACACATGCTGGTCAGATTTTAGTCATTTGACTCAGATTACTTAATATATCAATGTTCCTCAAACTTCTACCTTATTACTTTATTCTGTTACCTACAGAAAAATAACAGGAGGGTAGTAATGAGTCAGGTCTTAGGCTCACAGTGTCGTACTGTTCGTAGAGGTGCCACCTCTGTATCCATGGCCACACCCACCAACATCTCTGTCTTCTCTACATCTTCTTTGGGACTTTTTAAAACACTTAGGGCCAGATCTATCAAAGGTTTCCGTGTATTAAAATGTGTACAAACTCATTGCTCATGCAAAAAAATGTACAAACTGATTTACAAACAGTGTGCAATAAGGGTTGCATCTTTCAAAGGTGCAAAATAGCGCATCTGCATCCAGTTAGTACATTTGACACAATGAATATGCAATTTGGGGCGTTTACACGCAGTTGTGCATGTGCTGGGAGGAGAAAGTGTAAATATATTAATTTAGCACACGCAAAGTGATTTATCAAACCCGAAAACAATTTTGCTCATAGAAGCTGTGTCTATATTTAACACGTCTCAAAAGGAGGTGGAAACAGTTTGGATGTGGGATTGCGCACACATGGCTTCGGTTAGGAGATATCAAAATGATGAAACAAGATGCAGAGAATGCATTTTTCACCCTCGCGTGAACATTTTTAGAGCGACGGAAGAAAAATAATTGAGACATACGCCCCCCCCACCACCACACACACTTTACAGGACTCTTTTCCACTCCTGATGATTGTGACTAAAAATACACACCGATTTTCGGCTACAATGTGACAAAATTATGTGCGTGTGACAGTCATTCCAACTACCCCCCCGTCCCCTGTCCATGCGCATGCGCGTGCACACACACATGCACACACCTTTAAAATGAAAAATAAATGAATGAATGCAATGCAATACCTTCTATGACAAAACTCCTCCAACATCACATTTCCATGCCTCTGGATCATTCCACGCACTGTTATCATTAGTGCTGGTTTATCCCAGAGCAGTTTTTACAGCATATTGTCTCCAGTAGCGCACGCAAAACCCTCATTTAAATAGGGCAGTCTCCAAGACTTTGTACCTGTTGTAAATTGCGCAAATAATCTTTGTAAATCACCTACAATCATGGTCACACCCCACATGCAAAATTCTAGATTGCGCAAGAAAATTACTACACGCAAATTGGGATCTTAGTAGATCCAGCCCTTAATGTAAAAAAGCAATTTAAAAATGTAATTTAATGTTTGGGGGTTTTTTTGCACTAAAACACAGAGAAAAATTTGGAGTGGTCATTATTTAGAGGCTATTATGTTATTGTTGTGAAAAATTTACTGCCGCAGGTGGGAGATGTCTCTGGTCCCTTTTGGAATTCCTCCACGCTGTTCATTCATTCATTTTCTGAACCCACTTTATCCTCACTAGGGTCACGGGGGTCGCTTGGAGCCTATCCCAGCTATCCTCCACACTATATTTTAGAAAACTTATATCTTTATAGCTTTGTCTAGGTTATGAGGCTCCGTTGAATAAATGCACACAGAGTCAAGGCAAAAGTCGGAGATCGAGCAGAATTCAAGCCGCATGGAGAGTTTATTCTCACAAAAGATAAACACTGAGTTGACATCTGCAGAAGCAACTGACTTTTCGCCCCAGGAGACCATTTTTATATTGTCAGAAGTAGGTTGAGTTTAGCTACAAACCATACCCATTTTTATCATATTTTGAACATTAATCTAGTCACATCAGAAACCCCCTTTTTTAGCTTGTCTCTGTTAGGGTATGGTTTTTTTAGTGTCAGTCAGGATTGGTCAGAAAATATACATATGCGACTAGTTTCCAGTATTATTTTATCATGTATTAATATTAAACTTTTTCCCAGAAAATGTAAATTATTTCCCAGAATGTCCAAAATTTCCACTCACGTGTACTTCTCTTGTACACCACATTCACCAAAACTTTCCATGAGCTCACATGCTCTTTCTGCCTGCCCCATTTTGTAACTTTCCACAATTTCATGTGTTCTTTCGATGGCTTCATGTGTTCAGTCTTTTGTGGGTCTCCCAGGTAAAAAAGTCAGCTACTCTGGTACAATCCACACATTACACTAAGAATGACTTCTGGCATGCAAATGAATACAGGTTAAATACTTTTTGAACACAGGTTAAATACTTTTGAATACAAATTGAATACTTTTGGTTACAATACTGATTTTTTGACACCACATTATTATTTTACTGGTCCGGCCCACTGGAGATCAAATTGGGCGGAATTTGGCCCCTGAACTAGAATGAGTTTGACACCCCTGCTGTAGGGTGTAAATGTAGGTCAGTTTTTCTTTAGGCCTTGATGGTCCTGACAGACCAACATCGGTACAAATGTCCATATGTGTAGCTTTAAAACTATACCTACCGATGTGGCATATCTCACACCACTTAGTAAAGGTCTGAACATGAACAGCCCGCCTCCCTCCAAAGCCCCGCCCGCTTCCCCCTGCCTGAGCTCTGACACTCCCCTCCTCTCACCTGATGCGCGCGGTGGAAGCAGAGGTGGAGGCTGAGGTCTGGTCCGCTTCGGCGTGTCCACGGACCCCTCCCTCAGTAATCACATACAGTACAGGCCAAAAGTTTGGACACACCTTCTCATTCTTCGCATTTTCTTTATTTTCATGACTATTTACATTGTAGATTCTCACTGAAGGCATCAAAACTATGAATGAACACATGTGGAATTATGTACTTAACAAAAAAGTGTGAAATAACTGAAAACATCTCTTATATTCTAGTTTCTTCAAAGTAGCCACCCTTAGCTCTGATGACTGCCTTGCACACCCTTGGCATTCTCTTGATGAGCATCAAGAGGTAGTCACCTGAAATGGTTTTCACTTCATAGCTGTGCCTTGTCAGGGTTACTTAGTGGAATTTCTTGCCTTATTGATGGGGTTGGGACCATCAGTTGTGTTGTGCAGAAGTCAGGTTGATGCACAGCTGACAGCCCTATTGGACAACTGTTAGAATGCATATTATGGCGAGAACCAATCAGCTAAGTAAAGACAAACGAGTGGCCATCATTACTTTAAGAAATGAAGGTCAGTCAGTCTAGAAAATTCAAAAACTTTGAATGTGTCCCCAAGTGCAGTCGCAAAAACCATCAAGCGCTCCAACGAAACTGGCTCACATGAGGACCGCCCCAGGAAAGGAAGACCAAGAGTCACCTCTGATGCTGAAGATAAGTTCATCTGAGTCACCAGCCTCAGAAATCGCAAATTAACAGCAGCTCAGATTAGAGACCAGATGAATACCACACAGAGCTCTAGCAGCAGACACATCTCTACAACAACTGTTAAGAGGAGACTGCATGAATCAGGCCTTCATGGTCAAACAGCTGCTAGGAAACCACTGCTCAGGAGAGGCAACAAACAGAAGAGATTTATTTGGGCCAAGAAACCCAAGGAATGGACATTAGACCAGTGGAAATCTGTGCTTTGGTCTGATGAGTCCAAATTTCAGATCTTTGGATCCAACCGCCGTGTCTTTGTGCGACGCAGAAAAGGTGAACGGATGGATGCTACATGCCTGGTTCCCACCGTGAAGCATGGAGGGGGAGGTGTGATGGTGTGGGGGTGCTTTGCTGGTGACGCTGTTGGGGATTTATTCAAGATTGAAGGCAACCTGAATCAGCATGGCAACCACAGCATCCTGAAGTGACATGCCATTCCATCCGGTTTGCGTTTAGTTGGACCATCATTTATGTTTCAACAGGACAATGACCCCAAACACACCTCCAGGCTGTGTGAGGGATATTCGACCAAGAAGGAGAGTGATGGAGTGCTGCGCCAGATGACCTGGCCTCCACAGTCACCGGACCTGAACCCAATCGAGATGGTTTGGGGTGAGCTGGACCGCAGAGTGAAGGCAAAAGGGGCAACAAGTGCTAAGCATCTCTGGGAACTTCTTCATGACTGTTAGGAAACCATTTCAGGTGACTACCTCTTGAAGCTCATCAAGAGAATGCCAAGAGTGTGTAAAACAGTCATCAGAGCTAAGGGTGGCTACTTTGAAGAGACTAGAATATAAGAGATGTTTTCAGTTATTTCACACTTTTTTGTTAAGTACATAATTCCACATGTGTTCATTCACAGTTTTGATGCCTTCAGTGAGAATCTACAATGTAAATAGTCATGAAAATAAAGAAAATGCAAAGAATGAGAAGGTGTGTCCAAACTTTTGGCCTGTACTGTACATCATCCACCTGCCACGGCCCCTGTTTCATCGGTAGACCCTGTATTTAAGGGTCTGGTCTGTGCAGCACTGGGTCAGTGTCTTCACTGCACCTCATCATCTGGGTGATGAGGCGTCCAGCCGATGGGTGCGCGAATTTTCCATGGACATTTGAGGTTTCATAGTCCACACATTTATCATCCTACATTGTGTGATATCAAGTACATGTACACAAATGAGTCCCGCGGTCATAAAAGCTGAGCTGTGTGCAGTCCTGTCTGTGGAGTCCAGAACACCGGACTCCTGGACTTTACCGCCATCCTTCATTCACCGGACTCCTGTTAGTTCCCCTTGGTTGTTGTTTCTGTTAATAAATCCATTTTTTCCCTTCCACATGTACATTTGAGTCCTATCTATTCACATCCTAGACAGTAGACTGTGGTCAGTGACAGGAGGAGCAGCACAAGTGAAGCATCAGATCCAGAGGTACCCATATCGGATGCAGGGACAGCAATAATGGATTGGATGCTGGACGGCGGTAATGGATGATTGACAGGAGGCTCAGCCAGGTTTGGCCAATTACTTCATTCAGACCAAATAAAATGTTTGGTCAGAATTTTGTCAGAAATATGAGCAATATATGAGAATTAAACATTTTTTAGTTTCAGTACCTGGTGGATTTCTTTTACATTTTAGTTTGACACACGCTTATTAGGAGCATTTTAAGATGACAAAAGAAAAGTGTAAAAATGCCACATCATACAGTATAGCTTTAAGTGTCTGTTCATACCACCTGTGAAAATGCATCACTACATGCATCTCCAGTTCACACTATATAATACATCGTTCTGGGCTTTTCCTCAGATTTTAAAACACATTGCTGTGGCACAGGTGGAATTAGGGTTAGTGAAACAGGACTGTCAGTTCAGTATGTATGTCATTAGAACATCTTTTGGATTCCATATTTAATATCTGATGGAAACACAACCTAAAGTAGACTACATGCAAAATTGCTCATGTCTAATCCTGATTCTGAAACGGTCACCAATGACCTGGAGGATATTAAAAAATAGAAAGTAAACTGTAGACCCGTAGTACTGTGACAAACAGCTGTGTCACTTAAGTACCAAATACCGACACCTGTGTTCACTTAAGCACTTTAACTTGCACGTGTAGTTTACAGCACAGCACTTTAAACATATTTGCACAAACAGTAATTGCACGCAATTGTTTTTTTAAAGTAGTTTATTGATTTTTATTGTCTTTCCTTTTCAGTTTTACATCCAGTGGTGCTTGTATTTTAATTGATTGATGATTGCTTGGCCCTGGAGAAAAGGAGACACAAATTAAGACACAAAGATAAAGTGCAATATAAATGTGCAGTATTTAAGTTTAGTTTGTTTAGTGTCTGTGTGAGTGGATTTTAAAGTGTTTTAGTGAAAGGTGTTTTAGTGTTTGTGCTTACCCTGTCCTTGTGTCCAGGTCCGTCAGCAAAAAGAGTCCCAGTGTGAACAATAGCCCTTAAGAAGGTTCCGGCCTGGACCAAGCAGGGAAATGTGTGGGGGAGTCTGGAGATGTATTTTATTGGTTTATGGGTTTTTATTTAACTTTGGTGTTTAGATTTAGAGTTTTAGATATTTAGCTTGGGTTTTAGATAGGTTATGGTTGTGGGTTTTAGTTATGGAGGTTTTAGATTAGTTTTAGCAATTTATATTGAGTTGTAACTTCCCTATGGAGTGGTAGTGGTTTTAGCCAGGTAAGTTGAACAATATAAAAGGCGCCCATTTTCATCAGTTGTGTTCGACTGCTGGAGAAGACACTGCTGTTCCAACCTCCACATGCACTTGCACTTTTTTTTGGCATTTGCACTTTTTAGCCTTTGCACTTTCAGCACTTGCACTTTGTGTGAAATAGATAATATTGAAAATATTTTTTTTTTAAAAATTGTGGACCACACCATCTCCTGCCTCTGCCTCATCTCCTTCTCATTTCACGGACCTCCACCCGCTAAACGGCCAGTCAGCGTCACAAGTACAATGATGATGTTTATGCCTATTATTATTCCTTACAGCCACATTAAATAGATTAACTTTAACTCACCTAACTCACATTAACCAGCCTTCATTGAACATGCAGTAATTTCCATCTGTGCAAAGACGTCTGGGAAACATGTGATATTTCAGTAGCTTCAAAAATTTCCAGGAAGCATTAAATTTATTCAATGTTTGACACCAACCCAGAGACGAAAAGGGAAGGAAAATGTATGGCTGTGGTTAGAAGGGTGAAAATAAGCTTTTGATGGTCAATCTAGTGTTGAATAAGGAGTCGTAGAAGCCAAACTGGTTGACCAGTAAAGAGACTCAGTTTGTCCTCCACATGTCTTCATCATGTTCTCACTTCTGACGTCCAGTAACAGTGTTTACATTCGTGCACATATCTGTGGCTGATACTGTGCATAGTCCCACATCAACAGGAGTCAGATGTTTGTCCCCACCACAGCCAATATGTCTGTCAACAGCCAAAATGCAAATATGGTGCATAATAATTAGCCTTGTACAAATCCCTTTGCGCACTGACAAAGCCTCTGCCAAGACCCAAACTACTTGGCGGGGAACCCTTCAAATAACCCTCTATTATCATTCCAGGGCGCTGGCACAGACCACAGAACAACAAAAATAACAGGAGTCATTTGGCGCCCAAACATCTCATGCATCTGTCGAGCTCATGCTGAGGCTTTGATAGTTTTTGGATCGCCCACAGAGAGAGGCAGATTCCTTTACTCAGAATAGTGGGTTGTTAAAGTATATGATGTGTTTAAATTTGCACTCTTTCAAGGGGATACAATAGTTGGAATTTCCCATTTGTCATTTCAATTGGTATTCTGAGGGAAAACTGCACATAAACATAAATCAGTCCTGACAAAAAAATTGTTAAAAAATAAAAAAAAAAATAAAAAATTAAAAAGTCAGAAAATGAAAGGTCTTTCTTTAGACTCAAATGCTTGTTGTTACCACTCCCTACATGAGAGTTTCTCCTCTGATGGGCCAAGTTTTACCATCAGAGCCGCAGTAATTGGAGTTTTTAGACTTCCACGTCTCTAATGAGCCGTTGTGATGGGATAAATGTCCCGTGTCCCCGCAGAACTGATGCTTAAATTAGTCAGAGTAGGAAGTGTTTGCTGCACAAGAGAGAGTGGTTATTAGTAATGCATAATTTACACCTCTCCTAAAACAAAACTGTTTTTTTAGGCGTTGGTGTAAAGTACAACAGTCTAGTGTCAAAATGGGTTTCACTAAATGCTTGTTGTCTCATTTATAACATTTAGCATTTACAGCTCCAGAAAGAGAACATGTATAATTATTTGTATAATCAGACAGAGGTGAGAACTGATCTTTGTAATGACTGAATGAGTCAGTTCTAAAGCGGAGGTCACTGTCTACCCACCTGTTTCTACAGAATACATTAGAACAGTACAGACTTCACACACCTAAGAACATCCCCTGAGTCTCCAAGGACCATGGGTCTGTGCCCCAGTTGTCAAACCTTGGCCTCGGTCTTTAAGTGGTTTAAAGGTTGATTTAATCTTTGAAATTGCTTTGATAGTAATTGTTGAATCTGCTTCTGTGTTTCAAATGCATTTACATCAGGAAGCCTTTCTGAATTCTGCTGGGTTAGGTCGTTATTCCCTCATTGGCCATAAAGTCATAATGGAGTCAGTGTTTTAGAGGGAAATCATGAAGTGAAGTGAGTGTGTAGGACAGAGGGACAGTTGAACAGAAAGTCAGTTGGACAGTAGATCAGTTGGACAGATAAAAATATATATGTAAGTAAATAAAACATTTAAAAATTGCAAAAATGTAAATAAAAAAAAAATCATTCTTTTGTGGACTAAAATATAATACAAATGATTATTTTAAACATGATAAAATGACAAACACATTGATTTTAAACTGGGTCATTTTTGACCCATTTATGGAAGAGTATGGGGTCCAGACACTGTAACACTGTGACTCCTGAAGCTCAATCTCTGAAAACATTTACACAGAATTATGCATATAATTACATGTTCACGGTGTCCACATTTCCACTTCACACACACTTTTTACAAAACTCTGAACTTACTCTAATTTTTTGCCAAACTGTCAACGCCCCTCACTGCTTTACACTAGGTTTATGGTTTTATATGGTGTTGCTCAACACTGTCCTACGATATTTACAAATGAAATAATGACTTCACCGACCAATCACAGCTTAAGTGCTGGAAATAATAATGTAGATGAGAGGAAGGGTAAAGATGAATCATATTTGCCCATTTACTTGTATTGATGGTGTGTTATGTTGAAAAATGCACCTCCTTTACTTGACACATTTGATCCTGTTGTGGGTCCACTTGTCTCAACTTGACCCGGTTTTGGTTCCAGTCCATTGCATTACCAATCCATGTGTAGAACTCACTCATAACTGCTGATTTTCATAAAACACAGACTAAATTACTGCCAGTGAGACAACAATGAAGGATTAAACTGAAATTTTAAGTTACATAAAATACTATATCAAGATGATTTTTCAGGTGAGAATAGTTTAAACTTTTAGACATTTGTAGTCAATTTATGAAGATAGAACCTACATGAACATTTGTCCTGATGTTTTCTCATTAGGCTGTCTTGGTGTCCCAAGTTTGGATGTGATGGCACATGTACTGCACTGGTCTAAAACCAAACTAGCCAAACTGAAGTGGACTACTCGCTCCACATGTGACAGATGTAACCCGGGGCCAGGAAGTCTTTCACACGTTTCATCTCTGCTCTGATTGAGTAATTTCTGACAATCAATATTTGATTTCTTTTGAGAGATCTTTGAAACTCCAATAGAATATTATGTTCTCACAGTGATATTTGGAGGGAATCCACTGAATACACACCTCATCAAGAATTTTAAGAATGTCATTGCTTTCACGACTTTAATAGCTCATCAGCTCATTCTGCTTTAATGGTAAGATAGAAATCCCCTGATATTCAACCTCTGGGTTAAAGACCTTATGAACTATCTGACATTAGAGGAAAATAAGACATTCCACTACAGGCAATGCAGCCAAATTCTATATACTGTGGCAGCCTGAATTATCTTATATTAAAAAGATGGATGCAAACAGGACTAACACTATTTTTTCTCTTTCTTTCTTTCTTTCTTTCTTTCTTTCTTTCTTTCTTTCTTTCTTTCTTTTACTTATTTATTTATTTATTTTGGATGTGTGAGTTTATATATTTTAGTTGGAGTATGAGGTGCATTAGGATTGGGACTCTGTTAGAGTGGGGTTAGATAACTGTGTTGTAGTATACAGTATAATGTTCATTAAATTGTGCTGTTATAATTGTTAAAATATAAAAATTCAATAAAAAAAAAATTGGAGAAAAATGTTGTGTCTTTAATGAGCAGAGATGTGTTTGTGAATCCACAGTAGTTTTTCTCCTTTGCACTGACTGTTCCCACATAAGCTGTTCAGTCCTTTTGTTGCTCTGACCCGTACTGCCTATACTTTATTCTTTTCTTTGTTTCTTTAAGCATTTGTATGTCTGGGAACATTTGGCAGGTTGTAACAATTACAATCGATAACCAGCATGTACACCTTTAACCCATAAAGGCCCAGTGCTGCTTTTGTTTCAGTTCCCAAATGAATTTTTCTCACATTTGAATCTTTCTTCAGTGATATATCACCATTTTTAAAATAATATTATCCTCTGTATGATGCATGTTTCTCTGTAAATCATGTATTTTCCTATATTTAATTTAGATATTCATCAAAACTCAAAGGTTAATATATCAAAACAGAGAAAACTGAAGAAAAACTGACTTTTTCAGCAAAATATATCAGCTGAACATAGAGGATGACGGTGTTTCCACATTCACCACAAAGCCTCTGAACATGTGAATGGGTCATATCTGATGACCATGAAAAGATGACAAACTGCATTTTAGGCCAGTTATTTACATGGGATGATAGGATTAGTGAATCAACAGGTAATAAACATTTTAGATCAGTAGATGCTTTGGGTCACCAGTGGATGTTTGGGTCTTTATAGGTTTAGATCCTATGAAACATAAAGCCTTCACATTCTCCCTTCATTCATGATCAAACAAATGCACAATGAGTTTGGCCTTAAAACAGTCAATACAAAGATAATTCCAAGTGTTCAAGTCCTGAAGTGTCTGTTCCCTTCAGTCAGGAGGGGAGTTCTCTGAGGAGACGGTGGGCCATCATGGTGGTGTGACCCTCGGTGACCCCGGCTGCCTCAGATCTGACCTCTGATCAGCAGCATCGGCATCAGAGTGCTGCAGCCGAGCCTCTTTAGTCAGGGGAAATGAATCTTCCACATGCTGCAGGAGGAATGTCACGGTCCAGACAGCCTGGAGTTTCCCCCAGGAGATCAAGAATCTGTGCACCTGTGAAATTCTTTTTAGTCTGTTCAAAGGGGGGGCGTCAATCATCCTTTGCAGACAGAAAGACAGACAAAGAAGCTTGAAAATGATCTGTGCTTGTGTTAGAAACAGTACTTTTGCTGCACAGCCCAGTGATACAAAGAGTTTTAGAGTCGTTAAATAGCAGCTGTTCAAGAAATAGTCACATAATTTACTAAAGTAGAAGCAGTAATACACTGGAAATACTCCATGACGGGGACAAACTCTGCATTCCCTGTCAGTGTTTTAGTCTTGTACCTAATGTGGATTCATTTTCCTGCTGCATTCATGTTTATGTTCTATTTTTCATCAAGTTTAATGTTGAGCTCATTCAAAAGACATTATATAATATCTATATTTCTTTCTCTTTATCTCTCTCTCTCTCTGTACACACACACACACATATATATATATATATATATATATATATATATATATATATATATATATATATATATATATATATATACATATATATACATATATATACATACATATATATATTAGTGGCGGCTGCTCGTCTTTCAGACAGGGGAAGCTCACTGTCGGCTTACATCAAAAAAAAAAAAAAAAAAAATTGTCAAGTTATTTAAACATAAATTCGGCCCTCCATATCTTTTTAAGAAAATGCTCAGTGACCTTATCGTACCAAGTAGGCGTCTTTTCCAGGGACTGGACCAGTGTCCTCTGAATGTCCAGCAGAGCTGGGCTGCTTAGACTAACCTTGGCCCAGTGTGTTGTGGGTGTAAGACTTCAGCCTTTTTAAACTACAGATGCTCCTTTCACTCTGACCTAGCCGACAGTTTGATTGATTTAACTATCTACAAAACGATATTAAACTCGAACAAGAAATAATTAAATTATGTAACTGAAACAAGAAAACGCTGAAATTATGTTAAATTGAAACAAGGAAGTACAATGAGTGTGTTTTATTTACAGTGCAAGAAATGAATGAGTAATTTCGTAGTGGTTCCTCTCTTGATTTCTCTCTTGAATGTGTGACGGTATTAAACTGAACTGTTTCAGTGAAGGAGTAGATCTGAAAACAGCTGTCAATCAAACGGGATTGAGCCTTTCGACTGATCCTCCAATCAGCTCGTGGGATTCTGGCGTCCAGCCCGGCCGAGCTCCGCCCACAGCTCCATTCACCCCCAGAGACTCCCGGCGTCCGGGGGCGGGACAACATCGTGGCATTTATCCAATTACCGTCCAGTTCTGTGGCAATGAAAAAAACTGTTCCACTCAGTCCCATTGAAGCCCAGCGACACCCACAGTCTACGGACAAATGCACTGAGCAGAGATGGAGGAGAAAACAGCGCAACGGGAATGTATGAGAAGTGAACAACATCGCGTCTGTTGATGTGTGATAAAGCTGATTCTGAACGAACTCATCTTTGAGATGAACGTGTTCTAACACATTTGTAGTCAATGAAATGTCAACACAACCGTACATATTTATTACCTCCGCCAAGGAGGTTATGTTTTGCCAGGGTTTGTTTGTTTGTTTGTTTGTTTGTTTGTTTGTTTGTTTGTTTGTCCGTTAGTGTGCAACATAACTCAAAAAGTTATGGACAGATTTGGATGAAATTTTCAGGGCTTGTTGGAAATGGGATAAGGAAGAAATGATTACATTTTGGTGGTGATGGGGGGGGGGGGGGGGGGGGGGGCACTGATCAGCCTTGGCGGAGGTCTGCGCTCTCCGAGTGCTTCTAGTTAACCATATAATTTTCGTAATTTTAGGGGAAGCCCCTTGCAGTCTATGAGAAATCGCCACTGATATATATCTATATACAGTACAGGCCAAAAGTTTGGACACACCTTCTCATTCTTTGTATTTTCTTTATTTTCATGACTATTTACATTGTAGATTCTCACTGAAGGCATCAAAACTATGAATGAACACATGTGGAATTATGTACTTAACAAAAAAGTGTGAAATAACTGAAAACATCTCTTATATTCTAGTTTCTTCAAAGTAGCCACCCTTAGCTCTGATGACTGCTTTGCACACTCTTGGCATTCTCTTGATGAGCTTCAAGAGGTAGTCACCTGAAATGGTTTCCTAACAGTCTTGAAGAAGTTCCCAGAGATGCTTAGCACTTGTTGGCCCTTTTGCCTTCACTCTGCGGTCCAGCTCAACCAAACCATCTCGATTGGGTTCAGGTCCGGTGACTGTGGAGGCCAGGTCATCTGGTGCAGCACTCCATCACTCTCCTTCTTGGTCAAATATCCCTTACACAGCCTGGAGGTGTGTTTGGGGTCATTGTCCTGTTGAAACATAAATGATGGTCCAACTAAACGCAGACCGGATGGAATGGTATGTCACTTCAGGATGCTGTGGTAGCCATGCTGCTTCAGGTTGCCTTCAATCTTGAATAAATCCCCAACAGCGTCACCAGCAAAGCACCCCCACACCATCACACCTCCCCCTCCATGCTTCACGGTGGGAAACAGGCATGTAGCATCCATCCGTTCACCTTTTCTGCGTCGCACAAAGACATGGCGGTTGGATCCAAAGATCTGAAATTTGGACTCATCAGACCAAAGCACAGATTTCCACTGGTCTAATGTCCATTCCTTGGGTTTCTTGGCCCAAATAAATCTCTTGTGTTTGTTGCCTCTCCTTAGCAGTGGTTTCCTAGCAGCTATTTGACCATGAAGGCCTGATTCACGCAGTCTCCTCTTAACAGTTGTTGTAGAGATGTGTCTGCTGCTAGAGCTCTGTGTGGTATTCATCTGGTCTCTAATCTGAGCTGCTGTTAATTTGCGATTTCTGAGGCTGGTGACTCAGATGAACTTATCTTCAGCATCAGAGGTGACTCTTGGTCTTCCTTTCCTGGGGCGGGTCCTCATGTGAGCCAGTTTCGTTGGAGCGCTTGATGGTTTTTGCGACTGCACTTGGGGACACATTCAAAGTTTTTGAAATTTTCTAGACTGACTGACCTTCATTTCTTAAAGTAATGATGGCCACTCGTTTGTCTTTACTTAGCTGATTGGTTCTCGCCATAATATGCATTCTAACAGTTGTCCAATAGGGCTGTCAGCTGTGCATCAACCTGACTTCTGCACAACACAACTGATGGTCCCAACCCCATCAATAAGGCAAGAAATTCCACGAAGTAACCCTGATGAGGCTCAGCTGTGAAGTGAAAACCATTTCAGGTGACTACCTCTGGAAGCTCATCAAGAGAATGCCAAGGGTGTGCAAGGCAGTCATCAGAGCTAAGGGTGGCTACTTTGAAGAAACTAGAATATAAGAGATGTTTTCAGTTATTTCACACTTTTTTGTTAAGTACATAATTCCACATGTGTTCATTCATAGTTTTGATGCCTTCAGTGAGAATCTACAATGTAAATAGTCATGAAAATAAAGAAAATGCGAAGAATGAGAAGGTGTGTCCAAACTTTTGGCCTGTACTGTATATCTACCTATATCTATCTATATCTATCTATCTATCTATCTATCTATCTATCTATCTATCTATCTATCTATCTATCTATCTATCTATCTATCTATCTATCTATCTATCTATCTATATCCATATATATATATATATATATGTATATATATATATATATATATATATATATATATATATATATATGTATATAATTTCCCATGTGGAACTTGTGTGGATTAAAAGTTCCGCATCAAACAACGTCTTTCGTTTCTTTTTCTTTTTCTCAACATACTGTGCTGTTTCGGTACAGCTGTGTACCGAACCGAAGAGGTGTGTACCGAAACGGTTTGGTTCGTTATGTGTACTGTTATAGGCCTAATATATATATATATATATATATATATATATATATATATATATATATATATATATATATATACACATATATGTGTGTGTGTGTATATATACACATATATACATATACACATATATATATATACATATACATATATATATATATATATATATATATATATATATATATATATATATATATATATATATATGTATATACACAGCAATGGCATTTATTGTATTTGCAGTGTCACTGTCCTGTGAGAGTTTTCATGAGTTCAGAAAAATCAGCCTTTTGACAATTCAACAGCAAACATCTATTACAGAAGTTATAACCAACTAAATACCTAAATACCCCCTTCCAGTGGCTGCAAAAACCATATGTCAGTCATTATAGTCAGTGTCTGTTTTGTCTGTTTTGGGCTTTTTAGTTCTTTTAGTTCAGGGGACATTAGCTCTGATCCATATTCAGACATAGTAGGAAGCTGCAAATGCATCTTAAGACCACTCAGACCTGCTGAACAAATATTGTTTTCTCCTGAAAATTGCATCTGTAGATAAATATGTTCTATTCCAACATGATGGAAATACAACGTTTATTTTCATGTGATCATACACTAATGACATGAGTACTGAATTTCATGAACATTAAATTCTAAATTAAATGTCTTTAACATGAATTCTGCAATATTGATAACTTAATATTGATAACTTTCAATCTGTTGAAAAACGTTTCAAAAATTTGTAATAAATAAATAAATAAATAAAAATAATAATAATTTTGAAAGAAATGCAAACATTGAAAGAAAGGCACATGTAAAGAATGTGTGTGAAATTTGAAAACAACTGGATGGATAATGTCTGAGAAATTGGTTAGACAAATTGTCTCATTTAACTTTGCAAAATGTATTTAAAAAATTCCCAGAATTTAAATTCTGTCATCAAACTTGCATGGCACCGCTCGTAATGGTGAAGAACACGTGTGAAATTTGAAAAGAATTGGGTGAATAATATCCAAGAAATCGAATGGAAAAAAATCTCAGACGGAATTCCTGCTATATTGGCAGGCAGAGGTATAAAAATAAATTAATGTCAAAGTTAGTGTCGATAACACCAGCTGATTACATTTAGACCTACACTATTGGAGGGAATCTGTAGAAAACATGCACACATGATGTGTAGCTCTAGTTTCCACACACTCATCAATGTTGAATTTAACTGGGTTGGAAGCGTTTTAGGGATTCGTTTCTCTGTTGTCAACAAAAGTACATAATGTTTTAATATTCCATACAGTATGTTCACAAATGTTGTGTCTTCTAGACACATTCACTGTGTTAATGAGCTCAAATTTAGACAAATATTCCCAGACTGAGTCAGTGATCTGTGAAATGGTGACACTGACACAGACGTCAGCTGGAGTAGTCAATGTTTCCTGTTTAGTTCATGAATACTTAGAAGGATAAATTCAAAATATTTTAAGGTTTTTAATATTTTATTCAGTGTTGTCTCCTAGTTTTAATGGCTTTGATTATTATTTCTTATTCCTCTTAATGGTGTGTTGCTGGTCTAGATTTAATTTTCTTATTGGTTTGGAATTCATTTGTTGATTTATGTGTTTTTCTGGATTGTTTATACAGTATTTTGCTGCAGTTTGTAGATCATGCTTTGTGCAGCTTCCACCTGAAACAATTTTCTGCTTCCTCACTGTTTCATGTCTGACCGAGAATCCACTTCAGATTTCTCAGCTTGGTTTCTCTCCTTTAGAAGACTTTTGCTGTAAATTGTTCAATCTGAAAAAAATTATCATATTTTGAAGAAAAAGGCAAAGAAACAAGTAAAAGCATGGGAAGTAAACGCTGACGGAATTTCTTAAGTCAGACTGGGACACCAGGTATTAAACTTCATTTCCTATTACATGAAAAAGGCCTGAAAAGGCCTGTAACTGTAACTGAAGACCAGTGCAGAAGTTTGACATAACACACAGCTCCTGGTGAGTCCACTTTGACCTTTTAAAACATATAATAAATCACCTCCAGACATATGTCTGTGCTGGAGTTCCTTCACTATCTGAAAACTTTCTTCTTCTTTTCTTTTTTAAAACACAGTGGGTGGAGTGTTGCGACCACGGACCCTAATGACATGTACAGATGATGACCCTGATGCCCTCAGCCACTCCCTTTATGTGCAATGGGATGGTTTTTACCAGATTGAACTGATTGGTTGCTTATTTGTTCTGCAAACCAGATTTGTGTCTCTTTTGATAGACTCTGTCTTGTGACCCATTGAAGTGTCCACTGGTGTGTGTTTTTTTTTTGTTGTTTGCTCCTCACACTCTTGAACGTTAAAGATGGAGCCGTGGTTTTAGGAAAGCAGGAAATGCGGAAAGAACAATCGCGACAACAGTGGCTGCACTGAACAGATAAAAGGTCTGAGGGAGTGTTTAGGAGCTGTTATACCATACCATACCTCAGCTTATGAGGAACGACTCACTATGAGGTAAACAGCAGGTTGTACAGTCGTGTGGAGGTCAGCGTGAAAAAGCCCCTGTCTGTTGCTAAAATATTCCTTTTCTCTGTATCTTTTATCCCTCATTTCCAGTACACATGGTTGTGTTATACAAGTAGAGAATGTTAAAGGCCTGTGGTGTAATGAAACTGGACCCTGAAAGCTGAAGCTTGAGGCTGAACTCAGAACAGGGTTCTGTTGTCCAGAAAAAACAGTTGACGGTGGCAACAAGTCGAAGGGAGGAGGTCTGGAGGACAGGAGTTGGATGAACACAGGTGAAGAAACTCAGAGATGATCTGGAAAACAGGCAGCAGACCACAGAGGAGTCTGACGTCTGCACACAATGGAATCAAGCAGTGAAGTGATCGAGGACACACCTGGGTTAAATACACAGGAGAGGACGACAATGATTGGACAGAGGTGTTGGTCTTCAGTCATGCCCAGTCACACATGCACACCCTCAAAACAGCAACACAAAAAAACCACAACATCATACATGATCTCCATGTACTGTCATATTAACATGATGTGTAGGTGTTAATGAATCAGCAAAAATAATCATGATGAAAGTACATTTTTATATTTCTAAATCTATAGTAACAGAATATTTTTATGGTGTAGTCTTACTTTGTTAAAGCTGATCCCACTGGCTGCTTTAATAAATGGATGGACAGAGACGCTGTGTCCTTCAGGGGACAAACACCCCATGACAGATTTAAGACGTCATTGTGATATGTTGTGTGTGGTTCAGGCTGAACTCAAAGACCAGAAAGTAATGAACATGTCAAACAACAGAACAGGTTCATTTTAATATTCAACAGGCCAACCGCGTGAAATGTGTCTGTGATCAGTTCATCACTGAGGTGAATTCCAGCCAGTGTTTGTCCTCAGGATCTAATAAGTCATAAAATGTGTCCCATGATGAGTCAAGGCAGCCTCGCCTTGATACCAGTATCATTGTTCTCATCTTTCACAGCTGATACTTGCAAGCTAACCTCACCAGAAAAAAACAATACAGCTGGATTTGTGCAGTGCATGTCACAGTAAATGCTGCATGTGAGTTTCTTCTTTTGGCCCCAACCGCCATCTTTCCCGAACCCTGACCAAGTTGTTTTTGTACGTGAACCAAACCCAGTGTAACCCCTGTTCTACCCACTACACGATTCTGAAAACTCTTACAAAGTCTGATCAGGGTGTGAATGTCCAGATGTGAACAGAGTAGTTCAGGTTCATCCACAGGACACAGAATCAGACACATATGCACAACCACATGAGGCTCTGAAAAGTTTGGAATTTTTATATTAGTTTTACCACCAGACAAAGGCCCACCTAAAAAAACACAATTGCCTCCAAAGAAATCAATATTATTTTAAGTGTATGCTGTATTTGTATTTTTGCCACTCTCTTGCTATCATAGAGTAATTTTCCCACAATGAATAGAGAGGCCCAGGGGCCTGTTCCAGAAAGTGGGTTATGTGAAAACTCTGAGTCTGTTAACCCTGAGATGAGGGTTTCCCATCCCAAAAAAGAGAGGTAAGTCAAACCCTGAGTTTGTTACCATGGTAACTCACTCCGTGAACATAACCTGCTCACTGGCAGGTTTTCTTTAAGAAACCCGAGTTTCACCTGACTCCTCCCACCTGAAACACGCTGTTAGACATGGATTGTCCGGAAAAACACGATTCTATAGTTTTGAAAGCACAGTTAATGCGCAGTGATTTACATCAGGAGAGGATTTTCAGACCTTGAATAGATGCACTATCATTTCCTGATGAATATCTATTTATCTATTTGTATGTATTTGGGGGTTGGACAATATAAGCTCAGCTTCTCCCTAGTCCATTTGGAACATAAAGTGTAGTTAAAGAGCCACAGTGTGTGACAACCTGGAAGTTGCCCCAAACACACACACACCCTGTAACATGCATGTTGGCATCCAGATCCACGCCGGAAATTGTCACCACAGCATCGACACCTGATTCGCCCGAAGTTGGCGGCAGTTTTTAAATACCCCCCCCCCCCCCCATATCCGCATTCGGAGAGTGCGGCGGTGCGTTCGAGTCGGCACGACACGGAAGCGTCGGAGCAACAGCTCGTTAGTAGAGGCAAAAAAGTACGGCAGTTAATCCCGTTTACAACTCTGTTCATCTCCGCCCGTTTTCTCCCTCTGGTGCATCACATCCATCCATCTCACTGCAGCAAGACAGTCTCCCTCACATACCAGCAAACCAGCAGCAATAACCCGGAATGGATTACAAACTGACTGGACTGGACTGACTGACGGACTGACTGACTGCGACCATTGGAGTGTTGTGAGTAAGTTTTTTTTCTGCTTTCTCGTTTTTTTTAAAAAAGGCCTTGAACTGAACTGTGCGCTTGTTTTTTTTTTCAAACGAACTGAAATGAACTGAATGAATTTTTTTTTTTTTTTCCCTTTTTGATAAACTGGAAAACCCGGAATGGAATTTTTTATTTAAATGGACTGAACTGTTTAAATTGTGGAAGATTTAAGTTTGAATTTTTGCTTGGTTGGTGGATTTTGTTGAGTTTGGACTTTGGGTTTTCTGTGGGTTGGGTTTTCAACTGTGGGTTTGAATTTGTGTGAATTTTTTTTTTATAATCATTGTTTAATACATGATTTTGAATTTTACATGGTTTGAATGTGTGTTCTTTTCTTTGTCATTTAATGTGTGGGGTGTGAGTTTAGTTAAAACTCACATCCTTTGTGTAGTTTGAGACTCAAGCTAAAGACTGACTTACACTGACTAACCGAACATCTTATATGTCAGGAGAGAGACCTGGCTGGCACCCCTGAAAAATCAATATAATAAAATAATATAAAATAAATAAATTAAAACATCAAACTCAAACTGTCACAAGTGAAATAGCTGTACAGTATGGGACTTATTTTTATTTTGTTGGTGATTACCTTCAATACTTTGGAGTATTCAGTTTAAATTCATAACTTATTTTTTCCTTTTCTTTACCTTCATATGTTATTCCTACTTATGTTGGACATAAAGTTTATTATGGCCATTTCAATTTTACACTTTATATTAAATCCTACATTATATTTAAATTAATGTTAGAGACATTCTGCTGTAAACTCAGACTGAGATCAGTGATAATCTTCACTTCGCAGGGCTTCCAAATGAAATAGTGTGTGTAGATGGAATCCACATTCCTATTACTGCTCCTGCACAAAACCAAGGGGACTATGTTCATAGAAACCTCTTGTTCAAGTGCAGTGAAACAACTGGTATTCTTGTTGTTAGTTGTTACCATGGTGAATCCAGGTATCGGGGCTCCGTCGATGACGGCTTTTTGTTGTGGTTCGTGCATGTGTCTAACTCAGGGTAAACCTACTCAGAGTCGATTGAACTGATTCAAAGCTGCTGTTCTGGAACCAGATACTCAGAGTTTCTCAGCTCTGGGTAAGTCAACTCGGAGTTTAGAATTCAACTCAGAGTTTGTTGAACCTGCTTTCTGGAACGGGCCCCTGGTGAATCGATAGGTGTATACAGTGCTCCAAGTGAGCTACATTTTTGCATTTACATATTTATATTTTTACTGTGTTTGGTCCTGTTTGTCATGGTAGGCTGAAAAACTTTGAATTTATATAAGTGTAATAAGGTAAAGATTGCAAAAATGTAAATTCCCTAATTGTCCTCAAATTTCCTACCAATTCCTTGCTGTCCAACTCAGTCTAAGTACATAAAAATATTTATTTATTTATTTATTTATTTAATGTATTTGGGTTCCATCAGTCAACAGGAAAATTGTGTTTCTGATCCTAAATAGTTGTGGATTGGTCACTAAGCGACCATAAACCTTTGAGCTTTGTGGAGTTAAATGTATGTGATATGCATATCTGTTTATAGAATAGTAAAACATACACCCTGTGACCATAAAAATACTAACTAAATTCAAGGCAGATTGTGAAACACGTTGGGGGAGAAAAATCTGAAAACCTGTGATCTCCAGGATCCCATTGGCTGCACCTCTACCATTTCAGCAGAAGATGGCAGCATTAATGTGGCGCAGTGAACCCCAGCACATACAATAGTAACAGAGTATGTATTCAAGTACAATTAAAGTTACATAACTGAGGAGTTTATGGCAGGGAAGATTTACACACACTCTATATTCTGTAAAAATGAAGAGTCATGTTTATATTAGATCAAACAGATTGTATTTATGTGGTGTCTACGTATTATCTAGTTGAATATGTGTCCTTTAAGTGCATTTCCATTTGAAACACCGTTTAGCTGTATGGTATAATTCTATTTATTCATTCATGTATTTATGTATTATTTGATGATGTTGTTTTTTTTCTTTTCTTTGTGCAGTACTGTCCAAATGTACATGGTCTCCTTTTATGTTTGTAGTTTTTATGAAGATATAAGACCATATTCATTCATTGATCTGTGTATGTAGATGCTACGGGAATATACAGGGACCATGTAAATACATTTCCAGTTTCCACAGGTCAAAGTGTCCAGCATTTACTGGGATCTTCCTTTGGTTTCATGTTTCTTGAACTCTTTTGTTCAGACATTGTTCTAATCTTCTCATAATTTACACCAGGTTTTATTCATAACATGTCAGATCCTTTTTGTTATTTCCACTCCTTTTGTGTGTTTTTTCATCACTGCATACATATTTTCTGTGTTTTCCAGTTGTATTTGAATCAAGAGATGGAGAAATAATGTGTATGCTCACTACAATCCAGCAAAAATAGTAAAGTTAAAGATGGCCTGAGACTGTATTTGCATATTAGACAAGAAAGTTTAGTTTGTGCTCCTTTTCTTTATCCCCTTTACTTCTCTGTCTAAAGATTTATGGTCAAATAAACTGAATAAACCACACAGGGACCAGTCATGGAATTGGTTCAGAAGATATTATTTAAGGCCCACCTTAAAAATGTGCAACTCCATTACATTTGAATCCAATAAAAATGCAGTGACATCTGAAGAACAAAATATCCTTAATGAAATTCACAGATGAAGGACCGGTCTTTTCCAGACTTAACCAGTTCTAAATGGACTTGTTCATTACATTTATCTATAACCCAGGTCAAATCTGTTACTAATGATTTTTTCTTGATAATTTTGAAAAAGGGTACCAGCTGTTATGCCTAAAATATACAAATTAAGATAGCCATTAGCAATATAATGTCCCTCCAGGATGTTCAACTATCTAACATCTTACATCATATACAGGAAATCACCTTTGGATCAGACAAATTACATCAGTGACAATAATAGTAACAACAACACAAAGGTAAGTTAAAACACTGAACCAATCTGTGATACAAAAGTACTGAGAGTGTTGAATTGAATACAGTGAAATCGATCTTCAATTGAATTACAAGTGTTATAGAATGGACAGGATTATATTGCAGATGGATACTATTAGGGTCAGTGACAAGGCTTTAGTAAACATCACATGAAAACAGCTCAGGTGTTCACTACAATGACCTACATGTATAGTTTGAATTTGGAACGGTGTCATATCTAAGATATAAGGCATCTATATATGAATCTGCTCTTTATTTAGTAACAAGATTTTAAAACATGGGTTCAGCTAAATCTACATATTATTCATTAAATGTTCATTGGCTTATATTTATGTCATTTCCAGTAGCAGGTCATCAAGGGTGCCTACCAGTCTAACATGAAGAAGAAGACGACAGGAATCACCCAAAATAACTGGACTAAAACATTAATATTTTAAATAAACAAGCTACACATGATACAGCCTGTGAGTGCTGATCTGCATTCAAGTGGTGTTTAAAAATGTTTTCGGTGGTTTAGTGAACAGTCAAGGGATGCGTTTCCTGTTTGGGGCATAAATCTGCGCCCAAGGCTGTCCGTTCATCATCATACACTCTTGGAAGGAAGTTTTTCCTTCCACTCTCACCAAGGAGGCTGCCCCTGGAGGATTCTGTTGGGTTTCTGTAAACTGGCCGTTTAGACCAGCTCTATATGTAAAGAGCAGAGTCATATAAAATGTACATGTTTGAAGGAAAGATGGTGAAACTTACAAATAAAAAAATGCATGACTGAAAACACATACTGTGTATTTTTATTTTAATTACAATTATTATTTTTAAAATAGTGGTGCATGTACTGTACTGGCGTACCCTAGTGGTGGTATGTGGTTATAGTGCAGCTGAAAACATACTTGGACACTGTGCCCCACCAACAAATAATTTCACCAGCCGCCATTGGTCATTTCCCCTGTTCCCCTTAAATTTAGACCAGAAAGAAGGCAAAAATAAATAGAGTGATTTATCACCATTTATTATAATACATTGTTTTTCAACCTTGGGGTCGGAACCCCATGTGGGGTCACCTGGAATTCAAATGGGGTCACCTGAAATTTCTAGTAATTGATAAAAATAAAAATAAAAACTTACCAATAAAAAATATATGGTGAGTTGAGAGAGACAATCCCAATCCATAAAAGACATGATAAAACTGTGAGTCTGAAACTGCAGCACTGTGGTTCTGTTTATCTGTCAAATGTTCATTGTGGTCGGTTTAAGATGCTGCAGCTCTTTTATAATTCATAGTTACCTCCACCAAGGAGGTTATGTTTTTGCCACCATTGGTCTGTCTGTCTGTCTGTCTGTCTGTCTATCCATGTGCAAGATAACTCAAAAAGTTATGGACGGATTTGGATGAAAATTTCAGGAAATGTTGATACTGGCACAAGGAACAAATGATTAAATTTTGGTGGTGATGGGGGGGCACTGATCTGCCTTGGCAGAGGTCTGCGCTCTCCAAGTGCTTTTCTAGTTTGAGTTCTTGTTTATTCAGTATTAATTGTCAGCCTTGTAAATACAAGCTGGGCTGACTGTACATATCCTGACCAAGGAAAATAAACTTCTCACTTTGTGCAGTAATCTACACCTGGCTTTTCTGCCTCCATCCATAATAATATACATTATATAGACTAAATGTCATCTAAAATTGCCATTTATTTGCAACATATTGTAGCAAACTATTACATTATCAAAAATCTAATTAATTATAGCAAAAAAAAAAGTCTCTGTTTTGTATGTCTGGGGTCACCAGAAATTTGTGATGTTAAAATGGGGTCATGAGCCAAAAAAGGCTGGGAACCACTGTTATAATATTATCCTCTGTGTTTTGTGTTTTTTTTTCCAGTGTAAATCATGTATTTTCCAATATTTAATACACTGATCATGTAGATATTCAGAAAAGCTCAGATTAAAGTTGAAGGTTAATATGTCAGAAAACTGAACAAAAAGTGTCTTTTTCAGTCCAATCTGTCATTAACTGAACATAAACCCAGTGTGTCCATCCACTGTCACTGATCCAACTCCATGGGTTTTACTGGGGAATCAATGTTGGAGAAGATGACTGTGTTTCCATGGTAACTGCGGGACCTCTGAACATCCAAATGGGTCATATCTGATGACCATGAAAATATAAATAACTGTATTTTACACCAATTATTGACATGTGTTGATAGGATTAGACAGTTTAGATCAGTAGATGGTTTAGGTTAAAGGTGGACGTCTTTATGAATTAAGCTGGTGCTAAATAACTACAAAATCACATTTGCACAAGAGTGTTGTTGTAAAGGATAAGTATAATGTACTGAAGCAATTGTAAAAGTTAAACAAATAAAGAACAAACATTAAAAAAAATCTGACTTATCTGGTGGCACAGACAGTATGTAGTTAGTTGTATCCAGCAAAAAGAGGACATACAGTTATTGGACTAAACCCAGAGTTGAATGCAGACAGTGGCTGTAAAGTTAATCCTATAGACTGGGTTTAATATTTGTTCCTACAGCCTTCCTTAAGGGAGAACAGACTTACTCACAGTTTAAGATTTGCTTTTTCCTCTGTACTCAGTACACAGTGCACACACTTCTTTACATTTCCATAGTTTTAGTAAAGGTTTATCTGATAATATTATTGGAGATCGGAGGTGGTTTTAACACACATAATGAAACTCATTTCATATGTATCTAATATAATCCCCCAACTCAATCCTCTGCATTCTATCATAAGTATTCTGAGTTCATGGACTGATGATTGCTTTTTTCGTTCATTTTATTTGGTTATTGTTTAGTTCTTTTGGCCTGATGACAAAGTGAATTTGCCCCTGGAGATCATCAACTTTAATTATCTCCAGGGGCAAATTCACTTGGAAACAATTAATGATCTTAATCACATTTGTGCTGAGGTGAATTTGGTGACATTGTTTGACCCCAAATTGTTTATAGTATTTATAATTATATTTCTATTTCATTTGTACCACACTTGAGGACATTAGATATGTGTTTTTTTCATGATCTATCCTGTAATGGCTTAGCATTGATAAACATTTAATATTTTATTGTCTGCCACAACATTTGATGTGCCTTAAAAAGAGGTTTGAGATAGAACTACAACTGCAACTAGATGATGAATGATATGGTTTAAAAAAAAAAAAAAAAGGGGGGGGGCTAAATTGTAACTGTAATGGCTAAAAGATCTTTATTACAATAAGTTCTTCAGTCCTTTAATACAATACATCAGTTACATATTTTAAAATATAACAATGGTTAAATGTAAAATGTAAGTGTATTGTCCAATTCAAATAATTTAGGCAAAATAAAAAGTGCCAAACATGTACAGGTCTCAAAGTGCCATCTTATTGACTACAGTTTATTTAAATACAGAATTAAATTAAATACATTTAGTTAGATTTTACTTGATTCCCTAACATTTTCAGAGGGAAATGGTCATATAAGGATAAATAAAATTATTATAAATTTTATTTATTTATTTATTTATTTATTTATTCTTTCCTTCTTTTTTTCTTTCTTTTTTCATGGGCTCAGCTGGCTGACAGGCAGCTGTCTGTACCAATAAGGCAGCAGCCGACACCAACTGTACTCCCAGTCATCATTGCCCATTTTTCTGACACCTTTGCTTGTGTATCCTCTTATGTTTGGACATTTCACCAGGGAGTATCTCATACTACTTTTTTTTTTCTTCTACTTGTCTTGTCCAGCATCCTAACAGCAGAATGGTAGTCTGGTTCCTCCCGGTGCTGAACAAATTTGCCAAGGGTAACTTCATAAAGTATATGAAGCGCCCTTTGATATTCTACTGTGTTTATTATGAGTTTTGTTGAACCACATTTCGATGACCTGACATGGATGTTAAAATGTACAAAAGCATATATATATATATATATATATATATATATATATATATATATATATATATATATATATATATATATATATGTGTGTGTGTGTGTGTGTGTGTGTGTGTGTGTGTGTGTGTGTGTGTGTGTGTGTGTATATATATATATATATATATATATATATATATATATACAGGGTGGGGAAGCAAAATTTACAATATTTTGAGGCAGGGATTGAAAGACAGTGTATGACCAATTAGTTTATTGAAAGTCATGACAATTTATTTGCCACAAGAAAATTGACATAATAGAAAATGTTTTTATTCTATGTGTCCTCCTTTCTCAATAACTGCCTTCACACGCTTCCTGAAACTTGCGCAAGTGTTCCTCAAATATTCGGGTGACAACTTCTCCCATTCTTCTTTAATAGTATCTTCCAGACTTTCTCGTAATAGTTTTGCTCATAGTCATTCTCTTATTTACATTATAAACAGTCTTTATGGACACTCCAACTATTTTTGAAATCTCCTTTGGTGTGACGAGTGCATTCAGCAAATCACACACTCTTTGACATTTGCTTTCCTGATTACTCATATGGGCAAAAGTTTCTGAAAAGGTATGGATAATAGTGTTAGGTATGATTATGACATCAATATATGTTTGGTTTCAAAACAACTGACGTAGTGCCTGCTGAGAAAAAACAACTAAATGTTCATACTTTATGGACCTTGCTTTGTGCACTGGTGCACAGTCATGTTGGAAGAGGAAGGGGCCAGCTCCAAACTGTTCCCACAAAGTTGGGAGCATGGAATTGTCCAAAATGTCTTGGTATGCTGAAGCATTCCCAGTTCCTTTCACTGGAACTAAGGGGCCAAGCCCAGCTCCTGAAAAACAACCCCACACCATAATCCCCCCTCCACCAAACTTTACACTTGGCACAATGCGGTCCCACAAGTATCGTTCTCCTGGCGACCGCCAAACCCAGACCCGTCCATCAGATTGCCAGATGGAGAAGCGCGATTGGTCACTCCAGAGAAGGCGCCTCCACTGCTCTAGAGTCCAGTGGCGGCGTGCTTTACACCACTGCATCCGCCGCTTTGCATTGCACTTGGTGATGTATGGCTTGGATGCAGCTGCTCGGCCATGGAAACCCATTCCATGAAGCTCTCTGCGCACTGTTCTGGAGCTAATCTGAAGGCCACATGAAGTTTGGAGGTCTGTAGCCATTGACTCTGCAGAAAGTTGGCGACCTCTTCGCACTATGCGCCTCAGCATCCGCTGACCCCACTCTGTCAGTTTACGTGGCCTACCACTTCATGGCTGAGTTGCTGTCGTTCCCAAACACTTCTACTTTCTTATAATACAGCTGACAGTTGACTGTGGAATATTTAGGAGTGAGGAAATTTCATGACTGGATTTGTTGCACAGGTGGCATCCTGTCACAGTTCCACGCTGGAATTCACTGAGCTCCTGAGAGCGACCCATTCTGTCACAAATGTTTGTAAAAGCAGTCTGCATGCCTAGGTGCTTGATTTTATACACCTGTGGCCATGGAAGTGATTGGAACACCTGATTCTGATTATTTGGATGGGGGAGCCAATACTTTTGGCAATATAGTGCATATATAATTTTTTTTTTTATTTAAAAAAAAAGCAAATATATTAAAGTGATGCATGCAATGTTTTACTTTAACAAGAAGGTATTTTACTTCAATGGTAAGTCATTTTACTTCAACACGAAGGCGTTTTACTTCAACAGTACGTCATTTGACTTCAACAGGAAGACATTTTACTTCAAAAGGAAGGCATTTCACTTCAATGTTAAGTCAAGCTACTTCAACAGGAATGCATTTTACTTAAAAGGTAAGTCATTTTACGTCAACACGAAGGCATTTTACTTCAGTGTTCATTGATTTTACTTTAATGGTAAGTCGTTTTATTTCAACACGCAGGCATTTTACTTCAACACGAAGAAATTTTACTTCAACAGGAAGGCATTTTTTTTTGTCAAAGAGTCGGCATTTTACTTCAATGGTAAGTCATTTTACTTCAACATGAAGGCATTTTATTTCAGCGGAAAGGGATTTTACTTCAACACGAAAGGCAAGGCAAGGCAAGTTTATTTGTATAGCACATTTCAGCAACAAAGCAATTCAAGGTGCTTCACACAGGACATTGAAATAAAAGAAACAAAAAGAAACACATTTAAAACATTATAAAAGAAACGTGTAAAAGGTGATTAAAAACAGCAAGTAATAAAACAACACATAGAATAAAAAAAAATGAAATAGAATAAAATAAAAATAAAAACACATATTAAAGTAAGAGTTGCAGTGCAGAGTTTCAAAGAGAATATAAAGTTTAAAAAGTCAAAAGCCTTTTAGTCAAAGGCAGCAGTGAACAGGTGAGTCTTTAACCTGGACTTAAAAGAACTCAGACTCTCAGCAGACCTGATATTTTCTGGTAGTTTGTTCCAGATATATGGAGCATAGAAACTGAACGCTGATTCTCCATGTTTAGTTCTGACTTTGGGAACACAGAGCAGACCTGCACCAGATGACCTAAGTGGTCTGGATGGTTCAGACTGGACTAGAAGGTCTCTGATGGATTTTGGGCCTAAACCATTCAGTGCTTTATATGCTAGTAAGAGAATTTTGAAGTCTATTCTCTGAGAGACAGGGAGCCAGTGTAGAGACCTCAGAACTGGACTGATGTGGTCCACTCTCTTGGTCTTAGTGAGGACTCGAGCAGCAGCATCCTGGATCAGCTGCAGTCGTCGAACAGACTTTTTAGGCAGACCAGAGAAGATACTGCTACAGTAGTCAACTCGACAAAAGATAAATGCATGGACAAGTTTTTCAAGGTCCTGCTGCGACATCAGTCCTTTAATCCTTGAAATGTTCTTGAGGTGATAGTAAGCTGACTTTGTAATTGTTTGTATGTGGTTTTTAAAATTCAGGTCTGAATCCATGACAACGCCCAAATTCCTGGCCTGGTCTGAGGTTTTTAACTGAAGTGACTGGAGCTGCATGCTGATTTTAAGACGCTCCTCCTTGGGTCGACTACCTCAGTTTTTTCTCTGTTTAACTGAAGAAAGTTATGGCCCATCCATTCAGATATTTGCTCTATGCATTTACCCAGTGCTTGTATGGGGCTATGGTCACCTGGGGACATTGAAATGTAGAGCTGTGTGTCATCTGCATAGTTATGGTAATCTATTTTGTTTTTTTCTATGATCTGAGCCAGTGGAAGCATGTAGATGTTGAACAGAAGGGGCCCCAGGATGGAGCCTTGGGGGACTCCACATGTAATTTTGGTCTGCTCAGATTTAAAGTTACCGATTGACACAAAATAATC
This sequence comes from Sphaeramia orbicularis, assembly GCF_902148855.1. Lineage (NCBI taxonomy): Eukaryota > Metazoa > Chordata > Actinopteri > Kurtiformes > Apogonidae > Sphaeramia > Sphaeramia orbicularis. Next base: position 5,163,619 of record NC_043978.1, on the reverse strand, counting down.
CCTGCCCTTTAAGTAGGATGCAAACCAATCAAGAACTGTGCCAGATAGTCCCACCCAATTTTCCAGTCGACCAAGTAATATATCATGGTCGACTGTGTCGAATGCAGCACTAAGGTCCAGTAACACTAAAACTGAAGATCTGCCATGATCTGTGTTTAAGCAAATGTCATTAAATACTTAGAGCAGAGCTGTCTCAGTGCTGTGATGTGGTCTAAAACCTGACTGAAAGATGTTAAAGCAGCTGTTGACTGTTAAGAAGTAATTCAGCTGTTGGGACACTGGAGCCTTTTCAATGATTTTACCTAAAAAAGGAAGATTTGATATCGGCCTGTAGTTGTTCATTGAGGTCTTTTCTAGAGTGTTCTTTTTTAGGAGCGGCTTAATAACAGCTGTTTTCAGGGTCTGTGGGAAGACTCCTGAGCTGAGAGACACGTTTACAATCTGTAACAGGTCAGATGCCATGACGTGTGAAACTTTTTTGAAAAAATCTGTGGGTAAAACATCTAGACAGCAGTAGGAAGAGCTCAGCTGGTGTAGAATGTCCTCCAGATTTTTGTCACTGATTGGATTAAAGTGCGTCAGGGTGTTTAAATGGTTTTCAGACAGCACAGATCCTGAATCTGGTGTTGAGGAATTCACGGCCTGTCTAATATGCTGAATTTTCTATGTAAAGAACAAAGCAAAGTCATTGCAGGCCCTGGCAGAGTGAAGTTCAGGTGCTATTAATATTAACACAGGGGGGTTTGTTAGTCTGTCAACAGTAGAAAACAGTGCTCGAGCATTATTTTTGTTTCTGGTGATAATGTTTGAGAAGAAAGACTGCCTTGCATTCCTCAGCTGTAGATTATAAGTGTGAAGTTTCTCTTTGTAGATGTCAAAATGAATCTGGAGATTTGATTTTCGCCACCTGCGTTCAGCTTTCCGACACTCTCTTTTTTCATTTTTCACTGCCATGGCATTTCTCCATGGAGATCTTTTCTTGCTAGACACAACCTTCAACTTAATGGGAGCAATGGCGTCTATCACATTTAACATTTTAGAATTAAAGTTATTCACTAGCTCATTGACTGAACCACAAGGCAGGGTTGCTGTAGAAGAAAAAAGTACATTAAACATTTCACTGGTGTTTTCAGTAATGCATCGCTTCTTGATAACTTCTCTCTGATTACTTGTGTGCACAGAGATAGAGCTCTCAAAGAAAACACAACAGTGATCAGACAGGGCCACATCGCTCACAACAACCTTGTGTATGTTTAAACCCTTGGAGATCAGCAGGTCCAGAGTGTGCCCCCTGTTATGTGTGGGTTTGGACACATGCTGACTCAGCCCAAAGCTGTCCAGAGTACAGTACAGTTCTTTAGCCCCTCTGTCCTGGGGGGTGTCAACATGGATGTTAAAATCACCAACAATGATTATACAGTCATATTCAGTACAGATTATGGACAGCAGTTCATTCAAATCATCGAAAAAGTCTGCACAGTATTTAAGTGGCCTGTAGACATTTACTAATATGGCTCGAGGGGAGGACTTCAGCTGAAGAGCCACATATTCAAAAGTAGAAAAATTGCTGAAAGATAATTTTTTAAATTGAAAAGAGTTTTTGAATAAAACTGCTACTCCCCCTCCTCTCCGATTCACTCTGGCCTCACTAATAGAACTATAGTTGGGAGGGGTTGACTCAATGAGAACAGCTGTGCTGTTGTTTTGATCCAACCAAGTCTCAGTTAAAAACATAAAATCAAGGTTGTGTTCCGTGATAAAATCATTGATTAAAAATGTTTTTCCAGCCAACGATCTGATGTTCAGTAAAGCAAGTCTTAATGTCATAGGAACATCCTCTATAATTGTTGGGACAGACTGTGATTCACAGGGAATGTTTTTTAAGTTTAACAATCTAGTGCCATCACTTTTGTGCCCCCAGTTTCTCAGCACATTCACGAAAGCATTTTACTTCAACACAAAGGCATTTTATTTCAACACCAAGGCATTTTATTTCAACACCAAGGCATTTTACTTCAACACCAAGGCATTTTACTTCAACAATAGGTCATTTTACTTTAACATGAAGGCATTTTTCTTCAACACGAAAGCATTTTACTTTAACATGAAGGCATTTTTCTTCAACACGAAAGCATTTTACTTCAAGGGTAAGTCATTTTACTTCAACACAAGGGGATTTTATTTCAATAAAAGGTAATTTTACTTCAACACAAAGGCATTTTACTTGAGCAGTAAGCAGGGGTGATTCTAGGATCTGACCTTTGGGGGGGCTCAGCCCTCAGGAAGTCACAGGCATATGTTCTTGACAAGGATTTATTAGGTTGTTGAATTTAATCCAGTTTTTAAATTTCTTAGAAAAGGTAAAGATTTATCATAAAAAACACATTAAACAAGAATCTGATATAATCCAACTATGATCTATGTACAAGTTCCACTGACATGCAATCTCACCACTATATCAGCCATTTCACCAGATGAAAGTCTAATATCATCTTAAAGGTCCTGTACAGAGAATTCGATTACAGTGGATTTCAGTGACACCTTCAGCCAGTAAATCAGTGGTGTTTTTCAGGGACATAGACTCTGCTTCCCACGAGCACTAGCACATACTGTTGTAAGGGCATAACTCTGGCCAAGGCGTTTTGAAGCTAATGACTGAAGAACAGATCCTCTTTACAACTCTGCATTTCTTTTTTCCACACAGTAACTTGCAGGTGTAAAGTGACGTTTGAAACGAGACCACAAGCAAACTTCATAAAGTCCATTTGTAGCGTAGTTTAGTGATTGGGGTGAAAATGAAAGTGAAACCAAACTTTGAAAGTCCGACTCCTGCTTCTATGTCTCCTTTACTCCAGAGCTCTTAAGTGTTACTCACAGACTGGTGTTTAAGACCTGTCCCAATAATATACATTATTGGGACATGTCTAAAATACATTTGCTCTTGCTTTTCCACAAAGTATTCGGTCATTTTCATAAGTGACTTCAGTCATTCAACATCTTCATCATTCTGCATTAGCAGTTCAGCTCTAGCTGCTTCAGCCTTCTGCATTCACAGTATTCTACTGTTAGAACTGTCTTGTTCCTGAAGGACAGTTTAGTATCCAGGCCCCGGCATGAACATTCAACTCCATACAGAACCATTTCAGCCTGACCTTACAAAGCCCTTAGTTTGGGACTGAAACAATGCTCCAAATAAAACAAATTACCCACGTCACAGAGCTAGCCCTGTGGCTAACACAGAAGTGTTCACTAAGTGTTTGACTGAGCTACCAACACACACTATAGTCAGTTCCAATGTTCCAATGCATATGGAGAAAGAACAGAAACATTCTGTACCTGTGGAGGAGGAAGAGGGCCAACTCTGGGTCTGTTTTCATTCCTTTTAAACTCCCTTTGTTCTCTCCCTTGGTTAATTGCAGAGGTTTACTGGTGTTTTAGTCTGTGCTCTTTCACTCTCCCGTTTAACTTTCTTTTTCTTTTTGCCAGTCCAGCTCCAGTTCTAGTGTCCACCATTACAACTAAATAAATCCAAGAAATCCCTTTCTTTCAGAAAAAGGACAGATCTTACTCCTCACTCCTTCAGCTTATGTCTCACTATTAAACTCTGCCGGTCAGTATGGTGTTGTCATAGTGACGTCTGCTGTAAATCAGTCCAGTCTTGTCCGACCCGACCAAGTAAGCTGGAAATAGCATTTGGAAATAACCTATTTTGATGCTTATAATCTCATTTTAAATCGCAGAATACGATCAGGCATATATCTAAAAATGAGACTTTTTTAAGATCATGCAGAAAGTCTGTACAGTACCTTTAAACCTATGATGTGTAATGGTAACGATTAAGGATGAACAATGATCAGCTTTTTTCCAAAATTAGTGAATGTAAACTGAAGAGAAGGTTCAGTTGACCACAGCTGTCTATTATATTTGGTCTCAGCTTTTTGGGCCTAGTAAGGGATAAAAGACCATACTGAACTTTAGGCTATTTTGGGGCTGTTTCTAAAAGCCTAGGCCTTCTAAATGTGATTTAGTACTGTGTAAGTATGATATGGAATTATGTGCTGTCCATGGCATGGAGGAAGGTAGTTTGTGTCTCAATACATATTAAATCACAGGTTTGTGGTTTCTGAGTGCTTTCTAATTCAATTATGAATATTTTTTTGCATAATGATCTTCAAATAAATACAAATAAATAAATACCAACAGGGTGACGAGGTCTGCTTTGATAATCTGTTTTGGATTATAAGTGTGTCTGTTCTGTTTTGTTTTGTTTTGTTTTTTTTATTTCATCATTTGGGACCAGTTAAAGTTCTAAAAACTTTCCACACATGCAGATTTAGACAAAGACAAAGGGTTTGGAGCCCCTTCAGTGTCATGTCCTGATTATCATCAGACTGATGAATAAACTATCATTACAAGCCCAAACAGAGGCTCTCCATCTTTTCGTGTCCTTTATGTGAAAGGTGGAACCACACAGCGGCTGGAGAACAACTGTTCCCTTGTTGAAGTCACTCTGCATCCATTCACCAGTGACACTGGCACAATCATATAACACCTCCTCGTTTTTCTCATGGATTTTTGTGGTTTAAGCAAAAACCCTCCTCCTGGCCACGGGCCTGAGATTAAAATGTAAAATAGACCTCAGTAGAAAAACGCTCTGTGCCTCATCGCATAATAAGGACACACTCAGTTCTTAGAAACCAACTTTGGAGATTTAAGGCACAAAGGGCCAGTTAAGTGACTTTAAGTTTTTACCCTTTGGCTAACTTCTGGCCGAAGGGATATCATAATTGTTTTGTCGTTTGCCTGTCCGTCTGTCCATTCAACAACATAATCGCATTATCTAATGAATGCATTGAGATATCTGCACCAGATTTATACCATGGATGCATCTTGGCATGGAGCAGAAGTCTGTTGAAATAGGTGACCATGACGCACTTTTGTAAGGTCAAATGGCCTTGTGCAGAAATAATTTCTGAGTACTTTCAAATACAAATATGCATGTAATAAGTTTTACACAAAGACAATGTAATCTAAATGATAGGGCACTAACTTTCAACAGAATCTTACACTATAGTTGGCCGAGGGGGATTAAAAATGTGCAGTATGTTATGTTTATTACTGTGATGAGAAAAGTCCAAACCTGGATTTGCCAAAAGGGAAATTAAATGGATTAACAGTGAGAATTACATTGATTTATTTTCATTCATTCATTCATCCATCTTCTAAACTGCTTTATCTTCAAGAGGGTGGTGGGTGTGGAGCCTATCCTAGCTACGGTTCAGGCAAAGTCGGGGTTCACCCTGGACATGTCACCATTTCATTACAGGGGTGACAATTGGTTCATTACCTTCACCAAAGAATGGTGGAGGCTATGTTTTCACTGGGGTTTGTCTGTTAGCAAGATAACTGAAAAAGTTATGGACAGATTTTGATGAAATTTTCAGGAAATGTTGATACTGGCACAAGGAACAAATGATTAAATTTTGGTGGGGTGGGGGGTACTGATCTGCCTTGGCGGAAGTCTCCGCTCTCCAAGTGCTTTTCCAGCATAATTTATTTTCCTCCCAGGAAAAAGAGGATTGCGGTCAGAAAAAATGACTCCAGTTCAGGTTGTGCACACCCATGGAATAAATGACATTAAATATGTATAATAAATAGATATGAGAGTCTAGACCCCAGAGTTTACATGGTGATACTGTTGTCAGAATCCATCCCCCCAGTGGTATAAGAAGGATAATAGGACACTGACAATATCTCAGAACAATGAACAGAATCAAAAACCTTATTTAATATTCTAAGTATTATCAAATGTACATAAAGTATGAAAAGTCAAAGTAATCACTGTGGTGAATGGGAACCTTTGGCTGAGCCAGTATCTTCTGTTTTAACCCATAAAGACCCAGAGCTACTTTTGTGCCAGTTCCCAAGTGACTTTTTCTCTATATTTAACTCATAAAGACCCACACATCCATTGGCGACTGAAATTATTTACTGATATAAACTGTTTAATACTTGTTGTTCCACTAATCCTATCAATACATGCAAATAATTGGTGTAAAATGCAGTTTGTCATCTTTTCATGGTCATCAGGTATGACGCATTTGGATGTTCAGAAGCTCCGTAGTTACCGTGGAAACACCGTCATCTTCTACAACATTGATTCACCAGTAAAATCCATGGAGTTGGATCAATGACAGTGGATGGACACACTGGGTTTAAGTTCAGTTAATGATAGAGTTTACTGAATTAGTCACTTTTTCTTCAGTTTTCTTTGTTTCTGATATAATAACCCTCAACTGTAATCTAAGTTTTAATTGACATCTACATCATCAATAAATTAAATATGGAAAAATGGTGATTTTCACTTAAAACTGCAAACTACAGGGCATACTATTACAATAAATGGTAACAAATCAAAAGGTAAAAGGTAACAAAAAAAACAAAAAAAAAAAAGAAAAAAAAATCATTTGGTAGCTACCACAATGGGTGGTAGCTCCCATCTATTCAGAGATCCCTGCAGATATTTCTGCAGCTTCAACGTGACCAGACTGGTCGTCATTCTATACTTTTTCACTTCACTCCCAAAGACTGAGGTCAAATGTGTACAAGTCAGCAGCCTTTGAGGTGTTGGTGATGTGAGATGCACTCCATTGAGCTGTTTAACCCAAAACTACATGTTTCTTGACCATCTTTACCACAAACTGCAATTTTATTTGCTTGTAAAATTATCTATTAAATTGACAAACATATGAGTAAAAGGTGACATAATTCAAATAGGATCATAAAGTTATTTCTTTCTAATCATTGAACACTAACCCTTCTATAAATGTCTGACATAACCACAACCAATTCAAACCCAATATCAGAAAGTTTAAAAAATATATAAATCACAATATTTAAACTTTGGACCAAGACTTATGTCTAATACTTTTTGTGTTTCCTATTATGTTCAAAGGAGGCTAAATTACATGTGCTGTGTATTTCCAGATGTTTCCTTTGACTGACTTTACTTTTTGTAAAGTGAAAACAAGGACAATAAAAAAGCATGTGGAACAGATCAGACCAAATGAACAGGAACTGAAGTAAAGCAGCAGCGATGCCGTCTGCCTTCACTTCTACACCGCACAGCCTAAAACAGTGCAGTACTCATCCAGTGCAGACGAAGTAGCCTGATAAATCAAAGCCAGAGGCAGCCAGCATCTGATGGCTTTGTAAAATTTTATTCTATTTTATTTTCAGGCATCTGCTAAGTACTTCACACACACTGTACGGCAGGGAAATCCCCCTGAGCCTCCAGCAGATTACCCTCTGCCTAACAGAGCATGTGCAGATAGTTCCTCCAGCTACGGTGATGTCACTGACCAGAGCTGAGCTCCACACACTGACTTCTGTTGAATCCAGGGACAGTAACAGCACCGAGGACACTGGGTGGGCTGTAGAAGAGGACATGACGAACACCTCCAGAACAAATGAAAACAAACATCTGCCATACTTTACATCTACTCTGAACATATCAGTGTCACTGTGAATTTCCCATCACTGGCTCTTCAGAAGGTGCTGTGAATTCTGGGAAACACCAGTGAACTTGAACACATCCTGAGGCAGGTATTGAGCTGATAATCCACAACACTTCTGTGGTTTTGATCCAATCATAAGATAAAACCCCACAACAACAGCAACATCTAGTGGGAAGGACTGGAGCTACACTTATGTTGCTCTAAGTTGGATTTTCTTTTTAATTATTTGCACTTTTCAAGATTTATGCTTTTTAACTTTTCATCATAGGTCAGAATTTTAAATAAAGCACATTTAAAACAATGAATGTTGCAGAGGGCATCAAAAAACAAGTGAGTCAGACAGAAAAAAAAGTGGTCCTAGTCTGCACAAGTTGAGCATTGAAGGTTCTTTTAAAAGGGACATAATAAAAGTTGCAATTTTCTGCAAAGTCAGTGGTTGGAATATTTTAAAATGCCAATAATGGTTATATAGCGCTATTCATTCCCACTTAATATTTGGCAAAGCTTTCACTTTCTCTAGACATTGTCATGTCAGTTGTCATCCTCATGTCAGGTATTGGAATCAGGTGTTTATGTCAACACGTGTAAAATTAAATCTACAGCATATTTCAACCTGGAATATTAATTCTTGGTCTGGATTCTACATTCTTCGTCAGTGAAAAACAGGTGCATTATGACACCTTTGTCTTCTCCTCAAAAGATGAATGCAGCAATTGAAATATATCTAAATTTCAACAATTGTGAAAAAATAAAACGCATGCTGACATTACTTACCTACATAACTGATGTCTTGCATGAGTGTGATTATGAAGATCAACAGGATCTAATTTTTATTAAACACTTCTTGCAGTAAAGGGACACCAAAAACATACAATCCTGATCAAAATTTTAAGACCAGTTGAAAAATTGCAAGAATTTACATTTTGCACTGTTGGATCTTAAGAAGGATCTAAGTAGAATTTCAAAATGCAAAAGGAAGAAATGGGAGTGAGACAAAAAAAAAAAAAAAGAGTAAGCAATTTATTGAAAACAACAAACTGAAATTGGCTGTTCGTCAGCCGATTAAAGTTCAAGACTACAGCCTTTAAAAGCCAAAATGTGTGCAAAATGTGGATTCAGTGTCATTTTCTATCAGGTATTCACACTGTCATGACCTCCTGATGGCAAAGGCAAAAAAGCTTTCTCTCTTTGAACATGGTCAGATTGTTGAGCTGCATAAGAAAGGCCTGTCCCAACACGCCATCGCTGCTGAGGTTGGATGCAATAAGACAGTCATTTTGAATTCCTTAAAAGACCCTGAAAGTTATGGAACGAAAAAGTGAAGTGGAAGACCAAAAAAAAATTTCACTGGTGCTGAGCTGGAGGATCAGATTGGCTGTCTGTCAAGACACGGGACAATCCTCGACCCAAAATAAGGCAGTTCCTGGTGTCGACCGCAGCCCAATAACCATCAGACGGCATCCGCCAGAGAAAGGCTTCAAGAACAAAAAATGTCTGCAAAGGCCTCGTCTCCTTCAACGCCACAAAATTGCCCATTTAGACTTTGGAAGAGACGCCAAACATGGGACATTGACAAGTAGAAGAAAGTTTGATTCTCTGATGAGAACAAATGGAACCTTGATGGTCCTGATGGCTTCCAACGTTGGCAAGGGAAGTGAGCAGAAATGGACATCAGTTCCAGATAGTGGGTTCAAAATGACTGTCTTACTGCATCCAACCTCAGCAGCGATGGTGCGTTGCCAGAGGCCTTGTTTATGCAGCTCAACAATCTGACCATGAAAGTGAGAGAGAGAAAGCTTCTGAGCCTTTTCCATCAGGTCATGACAGTGTGAATACCTGACAGAAATGACATCGAATCCACATTTTTGCGCAGATTTTGGCTTTTAAAGGCTGTGGTCTTAAACTTTTGATCAGCTGATGAGCAGACTATTTCAGCTAAATTGTTGTTTTCAATAAAGTGCTTACTCAGTTTTTTTTTGTTTGTTTGTTTGTTTTTGTCTCACTCCCATTTCTTATTTTTGCATTTTGAAACTCTACTTAGATCCTTTTTAAGATCCAACAGTGCAAAATGTAAATTTTTGCCATTTTTCAACTGGTCTTAAAACTTTGATCAGGAGTATATACAGGTACATCTCAAAAAATTAGAATATCATGAAAAAGTTCTATATTTTTTGTCACTCATTTTAGAAAGTGAAGCCTATATATTATATAAACTCATCAGACATGGAGTGAAATATTTCAAACCTTATTTCTTGAAATTTTGATGATTATGGCTTACAGATAATGAAATCCCAAAATTCAGTGTCTCAGAAAATTAGAGTATTGCATAAAATCAATTTTTAAAAAAAGGATATTTTAAACAGAAATGTCAGGCTTCTGAAAAGTCTGTTCCTTTCTATGTTCTCAATACTTGGTTGGGCCTCCTTTTGCATGAATTACTGCATCAGCATGTTGTGTCATGGAGGTGATCAGCCTGTGGCACTGCTCAGGTGGAATGGAAGCCCAGGCTGCTTTGATAGTGTCCTTCAGGTCATCTGCGTTGTTGGATCTGGTGTCTCATCTTCCTCTTGACAATACCCCATAGATTCTCTATGGACAGGTGAGTTTTCTGCTCCATCAGTCCCAGTAACACCATGGTCATTGAACCAGCTTTTGGTACCTTTGGCAGTGTGGGCAGGTGTCAAGTCCTGCAGGAAAATGAAATCAGCATCTCCATAAAGCTTGTCAGCAGAAGGAAGCATCAAGTGTTCTGAAATGTCCAGGTAGATGGCTGTGTTCACTGAACTTCAGAAAACACAGTGGACCAACACCAGCAGATGCCATGGCAGACCAAATCACCACTGACTGTGGAAACTTCACACTGGACCTCAAGCAACATGGATTCTCTGCCTCTCCTCTCTTCCTTCAGACTCTGGGGCCTTGATTTCCAAATGACATGCAAAATTTACTTTCACTGGAAAAGAGGACTTTGGACTTTCCAGTCAGAGATAATTTGGTCTGCCATGGCATCTGCTGGTGTTGGTCCACTGTGTTTTCTGAAGTCCACAGTCAACGCAGCCATCTACCAGGACATTTTAGAACACTTTATGCTTCCTTCTGCTGACAAGCTTTATGGAGATGCTGATTTCATTCTCCAGCAGGACTTGGCACCTGCCCACACTGCCAAAGGTACCAAAAGCAACCTGGGCTTCCATTCCACCTCAGCAGTGCCAAAGGCTGATCGCCTCCATGACACAACGCATTGATGCAGTAATTCATGTAAAAGGAGAACCAACCAAGTATTGAGTACATAGAAATGAACATACTTTTCAGAAGCCTCACATTTCTGCTTAAAATATCATTTTTATTGATTTTTTGCTATATTAAAATTTTCAGAGACACTGAATTTTGGGATTTCATTATCTGTAAGCCATAATCATCAAAATTTGAAGAAATAAGGCTTGAAATATTTCACTCTGTGTCGAAAGAGTCTATAAAATGTATGGGTTTCACTTTCTGAAATGACAAAAAACATTGAACTTTCTCATGATATTCTAATTTTTTCAGATGTATCTGTTTATCGAATAATAAATCACTACTTGGGACCGTTTCTGTGCAACAGATTTTGCTTAATAGAGGTTTAGTTGATTTTGCATATTTGATGTATTTTTATACATATCTGCATTTGATACCTTTTAGAATTGTGTTTTATACATGCATTACTAATTTCTTTCCTGCTGGTTTTTATTATACTTGCATGGAGCAACTGCAACATACAATTTGCCCTGGGATTAATGAAATATTATGATTCTGATTGTACTTGGAAGTTCACTACCAACCTCTGTGGTAACATGACAGTTTTTCTAACTACATGTCAATCATCAATCCATCCATCCATCCATCCATGATCTGTCCATCCATCCAGCCATCCATTATCATTCCATCCAGACCAAGCTGATATTTAACCCTTTATTGAAAGAAATGTTCAAACAATAAGGAGGACATGTCTCAGAGTAAAGTGTAAATGCTACAAGCCATAAATAATGGTCTCCTTTAAACCATCACTGAAATAAGTCATCAACAGCTTTTTGGGATAAAAAGCAGCATAAAAACCAAAGTCAATGCAAGTCATAAGCATGGTGAAAACCATGTGAAATGTGGATTAAAAACACTGGTCTCACACACAGTTCCTTTTGGACTTAATAGATAAACACATACAGGCTCCATTTGCTCAAAATGGCATCAATATAGTCTGTATAAAGGTGGCCCTGTGTGTGTGTGCGTGTGTGTGTGTGTCTGTGTGAGAAACTTACCGTATTCAGGCAAATTAACATACTACGACTGAAAATGGGAGTTAAAATTGCTTACATTGGGCTGTATCATTTTGTTGGACTGTATTCATGTTCTCTTAGTGTCCTCCAAAACAGGACCAAGTCCAACCATGTACTAAAAAAGGTCCTTAAGCCCCACCCACCCCGTCTCTGATACATACAGTGAAGGGCTGGGTACACAACTTCCATATTTTCATGGCACCAACTGAACTGTTAGTATAGAATATTGAAAAATTAACAATTTCAATGACTTAAAGTCAAAGTTTTGTTTGTTTTTTTTTGTTTTTTTTTTTTTAACTTTTGAGGCTGCCTGGACAATAAAATGCCAGTGTTAAAACACAGAACTAAAGAAACAGAAACATGTACCATTTAGTTCAAACACAGTAACTACACAAAATTTGTTGTGAATTTGAAACAAAAAGTTCAAATAAATGTAAATTATGTGTGTTTCCATAAACTGGTTTGGAGTTAAAAAAAAAAAAAAAAAAAATCAACCAAAGCTGCATCATAGGGTGGCACTGTAGGATATGTTTCTAATAAACAGAGTAGAAGGAGGAGGGTACACTGTTATTGTTTATCAAGGAAGATGGAGGATCAGTCAACTTAACAGTCAGCTGAGTTAAAGGTTTAACACACCAGATTTGACCCCAAAAAAAAGGGTTTCCAGAGGAAACAGTGGTCTAATAGTCAAAAACTTCATTAATAGCATGAATTCCATATATTTCCCACCATAATTTATTTTTTTCCCTGGCACAAAAGCAGGAATAAATGAAACAAGAAATATAATCCCTATCAGTTATTAGCAAATCATTGTTTTAAACATCAGTATCATCGCTAAAGTAAACAGGCTTAGATTATTTCTGTATTACTATACTGTCAAGAAAATATGTGAGCGTGACCCAGCCCTAGTGCCACACATGCACTAATGAAGTAAACATCTCTAATAATCAGAAATTGACAAGTAAACATGATCCGTTTATCAGTGGTGTCACAGACATCAGGGGCGTCTATCTACACCATTGTTTGTCAACCTTTTTCTTGAACAAACGCCCCCTCATCGTGAGCCTTCCGACCCCCTCCCCCCTTTTTTTTTGGGGGGGGGGGGGGTCTCCATAAGTACTGTGACAGACCTTAACTGAGGGGAGCAGGAGGGAGGGGGCACGGAAATGTGTTACTGACATAACATGCTGGTTGATATTGATACTTATACATTGTGATGACTAACTGAGACTAACGCCCCCCATTTCTGTCTGATCTACACTGACCAGGCCTGCTGTTCACTGTGGCTTTAATTGTCTTTGAGTCATGTCTAGTGCAGCCTGGTCAGTAAAAAGCACAAATGCCATAAAAAGCCCCCAGCCCCCCCCAAGATGATGAATCCTGTACACTCCACACAGACTGAGGAAAACCATGACTGTAGATTTAAACTACTGTGACCTTCGCACAGACAACCAAATAACCAACAACACTGGAAACGTGTCACAGGCTGCAGTTACAACATGTTTGGCTTAAAAGGAGCAATAAAATATTGAAATGTGTTTGTCCCTGGTGATATACCCATATGTTATCACAGGCCTAGTCCCATGTTACCATTTTGCTGCTGTGTCTGAATGGAATGGTGGTAATGTAAAGGTTAGGGATCGACCTATTCATTATTTATAGAATTGACACTGGAAAGATGTGTCTGAACTCTTTCACTTCAATAGAAACTGCTGGACTAAACACCAAAGCCCAAGTAATAAATAACTAAATAAATCTGAATTTTCTTCAAACTCAAAGTGATTAATCAATAAAATTTGAACTAAAACAGTAAAAAAAAAAAAAAAAAAAAAGACACCCAATAATAATATCACTGCCAATTTCAGCCAATGCTTGGAATTCTTCTAAATGTAATTGACTTTCATTTTCACTTTTCAACCGTTCCAAATATCAGTAATTGGTCTCTTCCTTTACTATGAATCAGGGCAGAAAAAAAAAAAAAACACATGGGGCCACCTCTAATACACATTCAACTGTAGGGATTTGTTAAACAAATGTAAGATAAAATATGTAGAAACAGGTGGAAAATTTAATTGTAACTTCAGAACCCAAGCCTGGTAGAAGAGTTCAGAGATAACCATTAGGACACAAACGTACTCTGAAAAACGATGCATAGCATAAACAACATTGCAAACTCCAACTGTTCGGCCCTTCATACCTAAAGCACAGCTGATCTGTCTCCACAGGTGAAAGCAAGTGTCCGTGTTTTTGCTTTTCCAGGTGGAGACTGATGCTCAGAGTCTAAAGCGCTCCTGTTGAAAAACAAGGACAGGAAGGAGGGAAGGAGGAGGGGAAAAAGGCCAAGAGGGGCTTTGTGGGAGGGGCTGGGGGTGTGGTTTAGGACTCCCTGCTATAAATGCTGCCACTCAGGACCAAAGCTCCTCCCACACCTCTGACTCCTTGGGGCTCCTCCTCTGATGGGGCAAGGGTGGAGCTCAGGTCTAGGTGTGCTCTTCCTCTTCCTCCTCCTCCTCCACCTCCCGTTTGCCCACCACCCTCTTCCTCAGAGCTTCATCTGACAGACCCTGTCCCTTTGGTTCTGGGCGACCCTCGGGGGATCCTCTCCTCCTCCTCCTCCAGACATCATCCTGGTCCCTGTCATCATCCTCCTCTTCGTCCTCCTCTTCCTCACCATCAGCTTCATGCTCATCTTCCTGCTGTTGAATTAACCTCGCCTGCTCCATCGTCTGTTTCTCTGTAAAGGAACAGTTGGCCAGAGATTACAGACTCAAATATCATGCTCTATTGTTCTGAGTCTGTAAAACTGCATCCATTCAACAGGAGTCCTGAAGTTACAGAATACACAGCTGCTTTATCGTTTTGTGCAGTGAATTTCTACAAGAGTAGGAATGAAGTACATTGAGAGGAAATGGTGGTGAAAAAATTTATATATTTCACTTTGCTTTGTAAAAATCACGTTGTAAAAATGGGAAAGTTCAAATAATGCAGATTTTTTTTCCACAGTGGTGATAGACAAAGGCCCAATCCCAATTCACCCCTTTGCCCTTGCACTTGGCACTACCCCTAGAAACAGAGTTGCAAAGGCTAGTGGTTGAAACATTCCCCTATGAACTGGGACAACCCATCAAAACCTCTTGAGTCATCAGCAATCATTGATGCCGCTATAAACAGATGCGACAACTTTGTTTCCGAAAGAATTCACCATGCCGTCAGCAGCTGTAACTGTCTCTATTGCGTGGGCTTTGGTCATCTTTTTGCAGCTATCAACTGCACACCTCAGATATGTGGTCTATAACACATTGAAACGGCATTAAATGGTCAATCAAATGATTAAGTTGTTTACTAAGAAAATACGTACATTTGTGTGCTGCTTTCATCACACTACTGCCTTTTTTGTTGGGTTTACCTCCATCTTGTCAATGATTTGAACAGAATTATGGGAGATTTCTCATATCTCTCTGTTTGTAGTGTGGTCTTAAAAAATCTCAGTTTCGAGGGCCAAACTTTAGCCCTTCCCCGACTCATCGAGAATCGGGACACCCGCTCCCCTTCACGTGAACGCGCAAAATGGAGGGGGAGGGGTCAAGGGGTGAATTGGGATTGTGCCGGATTCTTGGGTCATCAATGTTCCTGTTAGAATTTTATTACAATAGTTAAGATGATGCTCTATGAATGCTACCACATGTCCCAGCACCTGTACACAACAAAGGGAGTACTTCATCAACCTTGGTCTGAAAGTACCTGAAGCATAACTGACCACCAAGTACCAAATGTACGATCTCTATTATGACCATTAGTGTGCTGTTTGCAAATGTACATATTGAAAGGCATTAAACTCACTTTGATAGTAGTCAGGAGAAGAAAATCTCCGTGAGGGGAAGACAAAATCTGCGATGAACACCAGTAGCTGCGAAGACATGGCAACAATAACTGTGAATTCACTGATGTGTTGGTTGTGTGTGATTTGTTTTGATTACAGTGAAACTTGCAGGTTAACAGGTTTATGACAATGGTCTAGTGACTGGATTTCAAAACATGTATGTCTGCTCAAGAATACAAGTGAATTTGGAACCATTTTTGGTCTAATTTTTCAGTTTTCAGCTAAAACCAACAAAGTAGAGTGACATAATAAAAAGGAAGTTAGTCAAGTTAACGCACATTAGAAATGGACAAAATGCTAATTTTGACAACAGGGAATACAAGAACAGAAAAAGGATGACCTGTAAATTCACCTCCCAAAAATAATGAGACTGAAGTAGTGTATATTTACTCACCAGACCCAGAGCAAGGCCAGAGAACAGAGTGGCCAAACCAAAGATCACATAGGAGCCCCACACAGGAATCCCCAACTGCTCCGTCATGTAATTATGACAACGCTAAACACAAAATCAGCCATCAGTAACATCATCAATGAACAGAATTTAATTACATTATAACAGCCTTAACACCATGCAGCTCATCAGGATATTAATATTACAGAATGCTAAGTCACCTTGACCAATCTACAGGGGTTGGACAAAATAATGGAAACACCTTAAAACATCAACAAAATATAATTTAATATGGTGTAGGTCCGCCTTTTGCGGCAATTACAGCCTCAATTCTCCGAGGTATTGATTCATACAACTTGTGAATTGTTTCCAAAGGAATTTTAAGCCATTCTTCAGTTAGAATACCCTCCAACTCTTTTAGAGACGATGGCGGTGGAAATCGACGTCTTACTTGAATCTCTAAAACTGACCATAAATGCTCAATAATGTTGAGGTCTGGGGACTGTGCCGGCCATACGAGATGCTCAACTTCATTAGAATGTTCCTCATGCCATTCTTTAACAATTCTAGCTGTATGGATTGGGGCATTATCATCTTGAGGTGAAGGTGTTTCCATTATTTTGTCCAACCCCTGTATGTCTCTGACCAACTCATCTATACAGAAGAATAAAAACCTACCATCTTCAATATTATCACCTCTCGTCTGTTACTGATTTACAGTGTTTTTGCATCCCTGTACAATGCTTTTCTGATTTATACATGTGCACACATACTTCTCTTATTATTACCTCTGCCATTATGTTTTCATCGGGGTTTGTTAGTTTTTGTCTGTTAGCAAGATAACTCAAAAAGTTATGGACAGATTTGAATGAAATTTTCAGGAAATGTTGATACTGGCACAGGGAACAAATGATTACATTTTGGTGGTGATGGGGGGGGGGCACTGATCTGCCTTGGCGGAGGTCTGCAATGTCTGAGTGCTTTACTAATTTGAAATAAGTCCTTTCATACAGTATATAGATATAGGTTCCATAGTGATGAACAGAAGTACTCGGACACTGAGACTCACTTACCCGGATAAACATGGAAAGCTTGAACAAAGCAGACATTGAATTCATTCTGCCAAAACGAGAAGAAATTTCAGGATGTAATTTAATACAGTTGTGTGTGACTATAATATCACCTCATAACAATAAACACAAAAAGAACAAGCAGAAGAGGTGGGGGATGGGTAGGTCTGATTTCTAGAGCTATAGGGTGGACACATAATGCTCTTCATGCAATTTACAATAAAGCAAACTTACAAAAATGAAGACGGCCCAAACCAAGAGGAAACAGGCTCCACTGATTTCCATTTCTGCTCATCAACGAAGCTGAGAAAGTCTTCTTTAGTGCGAGCTCCCTGATACTTCCTGAAGATACCGTCTTTACAGCTGAGACGTACACACACACACGCAGAGTTTTGTTAAATCACACTATGTATGTATGTGCTTGACACTGAAGTTTAGTGCTTGGCCTTGACTGAGTAAAGCAGGTTAGAAAAGTCAAACAAAAAGAAAAACTGCCAAAACATTTATACTTTCAAGGTTTCTTCTTAGTCCCTATCCCTTCTCACTATGAGGTGACAGTTCTAACCACTACACCAGTGTTTTTCAAATGTAAATTCCGTCAAAAATTTGAAAAACTTTATTTTTGTCATTTAAATAAAGGTTAAAATGAATGAGCAAATCACAGATTGTTGTTTCTGATTAAAAAGGGGTTTTGTAACACTAAGAGTCAGTATCTGCTTGAGGACTTTCGTACTTTTTAATCTGTTTTTTTATTTCCTCATTGCTCTTCTGTTGACCTGGTATGACTGAATGAGCTAAGATAATTTTACTTCCCTCAGCTGACTTGTTCAAAACCCCGTCAGTGAACTGCCTTCACAAAATGTGACTCTGCACAAGATCAAAGAATGGAGTAGCAAAAGCCAGAACCACTGAGCTGTTTTTATTATCAGCCTTTTACATCAGGAAGACATACACCACATGCTAGTTTCATTAGAGAGGAGACAAAAAACCACAAAATAACCAAGAACTTACTGGTAAATAGTAGGAAGTGAAGTGATGATGAATCTGCCGCTCAGACCTTACAGAGGGAAGAGAAGAGGACGTCAGTATGAGGAGCCCTCTGACATGACTAAACTAACAGACATCTTACACTTGGTAGACTTATGCATTCCCCCAAATGATGCTGATTCCAGTTTTGGGTTGGTGTACTGATCATCAAGTATCCTTCTGAATATTTTTCTAACCACATAATCCTGTAATGATTGAGAACAATGCATCAACAGTTCATGCCACTGTGATGTGGACTTTGTGTAACTTGATGATTTTAATTGAATGCGGAACTGACATGTGTTGTGGTGATAGAGAAAGGACTTCATATTCATACAATCAATTTGGGATATTTCAGCATTTTTAAGCCTGTTTTTGATAACCAGGTACTCACATGGACTCTGACTACAGTTTTGCTCTGTATCATCATCCTCTGTTTATACTGTTTGATGAGATTTCACTTCATGCTCTCTGATTATAGCCTGAGGTAGACAAGTGACACACATAGTCTCTTTTTAATATCAAATTCCCACAGCAGTCCTTTATAGAAAAAAGCATCCATGTCAACACACAAAGATAGGTTTTCACCCAACCTCTTGGTACACTCACAGAAAACTGTGTAAATGACCTGCATAAACATGACAAGTGCCACAAACTGTGCCAAACAAAATCTCAGCAAATTATAATTTGTAGATGTTTTTCAAAATCAAACCAACAAGTGAAAAAGTAAGTGGAGCTTACTAATGCCCCAGCCTGATCACACAACATTCCCTGCTCACTGATACCCAGTGATTATTTTTGAGTCTTAACCTTCAATCTTTTGAAAAACTTAAAAAAAAAAATGTTTAAAAAAATGCAAAAATTGAGAAAAAGGCACACATAAAGAACGTGTGTGGGAAATTTGAAAAGAATCAGGGGAATGGTGTCTGAGAAATCAGTTGGACAAAAATCTCAGACAGACAGAAAGAATTCCTGTTATATTATATCATAATTCCTGTTATATTATACCAGTGCCTGCTATTACACACTCAATAATTTAGTGAAAATTCTAAGGTTAAAGGGTTAAAGAGAAAACTAATTCAACATGATTTTTATCACAATCTGGACCACTTTTGAATTGTGTTTAACCTAAGAGACAATTAAAAATACATAAAATGGTGACTGCATGAAATTCTCCTAAGTCACTGATTCCAAAAACCAAACATTGTGGTACAACTGGTTCTTGCATAAAACCTGCTGTGGATAATATCCTTGTGCAGAAAAAGCACTAATCATTCCCACAGCAGTTGGGAAAACAATCTTTAAAGAGCATGTATGAACAGGAGAGTAAATTCCAGCCAGGAAAACCTCTTTCAATTATCATCCAAGCACTGACACTACAACACCATTAAGAAAAGTGTCAGCCTTGACCACATCTGTACACAGCAGACACCAATATTGTTAGTGTATCAATAAGAAACTACAGAATGTTACAGGATGTAAATAAAAAAAAAACAGCTCAAAGGGCAAACATAATGGAGTGAAGCCAGTGTCAAGTTTAACAAAATAAATTCTATATACTAAACCAGTGTGAGATTTACAGCTAAACTAAAACAGCAAAGACACTACTTGAAATTCTTAATGTCTTTCAATCATTTCCTTTCAGTGCTTTAACACAGAGTGATTTTCAAAGCACCATGTCTGACTTTTTTTTTTTTTCTATTTCCATAAACTCTGGTCCATCATAGTCTCATATTGGACTGGATGAACAAAGCCTTCATTTTGAACACTGAGTAGAGCATCTTTATCCTCTTTGTTTCAGATCAGCAATTTACTAACAGTGTCAGTTTCACTACACCAAAACAGAGGTTAACAACAGTCAACATCATGAAGGAAACTGTAAAGATGATTGTGTAATATAGTGAAATAGCATAACAGTTTAGGTCATGCCATACAGAGCAGTTTATTGTGATGTCTGTTGTTAACTCTGTTAACTCTTGCAGGTTAAAACACCATGAAAATCACTTTGAAATGTCTGGCAAAGTTATTTCTGCATACGACCAATAATGGAATTTCCTTTTGCATTTGTAGACCGTGCTTTGTGCACTTATTTAGAGGATGGATGATATTCCCTGTACTAAAGCAAAAACAGGTTTTGACAATTCTACATTTGCTTTTGCAAGAGTTGTACAGTGTTCTGTGTGTTTGGTCTATTTCGTGGGTTAGAGGTTTGCAAACACAACCGACCATGTCCCCATTGGGAACAGCTGTAAATAGAGGTATGACAGTGTAGTGTCCATCTGGAATAAGGTCAGTCATGCTCACCAGGCTGCTCGGTCACGTCCACCTTGGCTATGTTGACACCCATGTCGTCCCCCCAATCGGCAAACTCCTTCCACACCGGCTGCAGCTGCTGGCAGGCTGGACACCAGGGTGCGTAACTGAGGGAAGTCACAGAAGGAAAATGTCAGAAAAAACAGTCGCTTACAGAATCATGTCCATAAACACTAGGGCTGAACACTGGCATGTAGCGATGAGCGGTTAGCCTGATAGCAAGACTAGCACGCGAGTCTTTGGCAAGTAAGTGGGCTAACTTACAGAAGTGTTTGTGAGCATTACTTCATATTTTTTTCAGCTTCTCTACCCATAGTCTATAATCACACAAGCTGAGTACTCAAACCGAGGGCTGACTAGATAGAAATTAACTGAAAACAGGCTAATGACAGCTGAATTAACAGAAGCGCTAGCTAGCCGGCTAGGAGTTAGCGCTGGAGGTTAGCAGGACACTGACAATTCAATCATCCATTCTCCGGTCAGGAATGTCCTCCCAGTTCCCGTCAGTCACTTCTTTGAGACTGTCCCGCTTGGCCGACACTGGCAGCGACGTTAAACAGATAATTAGAAACAGACAAGAGGCCGACAAGCGCGGTTTCGTTGGTCGAGTCATAGATAACATTGTTGTCCATATGCTGCTACGAGCTACTAAACACGCCATGTCTCTCAACTGTCACTTCCGGTTTGCGCCTTTAACGTTAGGTCACGTGGTTGGTGTGGACGTCATGAAAGTAGTTCAATAATAACAATAACAAGAATAAGAGTAAGGCGAATATGGTCAAATTATATCTGTGTTACACTCACTTAAAAATATGTGATTATTTTTACATTTCATAGATCGATAGGCAAAAGGCAAAAAGAAATTACCAATTTAAACAGTACACTCCAATATATTGGAGGAAATAAGCCAACCAAAAAAGATAAAATGTCCCACAGTGTACAGCTATTTCACTGTGGCTCTTTAACAATACTTAAGGTCTGAAAAAGAGTAGGAAGAAGCCAAGCTTACATTGTCCCACCCCAATTTTACATGACATGGTTAATCAACTAATGTATACTGTCCCTATGAAGAATAGTTCAGTCAGTAAATAACTGAAAAATACAACAAATGCTTTTATTCCATCAATAATTATTACTGTTGTACTCCCATTCATTGTCACTATATCTCTGGAAAATAAGTTTTTTTTAAGGTTTCAGTATGGCGTTGCTAAATATACTTTTAAATGTGTAGCAGTGTTTTAACACAGTTTTAAAATGTTTTGATAAGAATCTATATTAGAAAAGCCAAGTGGCCTCTGTGTGTGTGTGTGCGTGTGTATGTGTGTCTGCTTTATAAATGAAAATCTGGACAGATCTAGTGCCTTTTGCAGTACTTATGTATTTTGGGGGGGGGGGGGGGGGGGCTGTGGGGGTTGTTGTATTGGATTGTCTGTCAGGCGCACATAATTTTGTCACACTGTAGCCTAATGTCGGTGCGTAGTTTTAATCACAATCTTCAGATCAAGTGGAAAAGAGTCTCGTATGTGTTCACACAAGGGTGAAAAATGTGTTCTCTGCATCTTGTTTCATCGTTTCAACTGCAGCCTTGTGTGCGCAATTACGCATACAAACTGTTTGCACCTCCCTTTGAGACGTGTTAAATATAGATGCAGTTTCTATGAGCAAAATTGCTTCAGGGTTTGATAAATCACTTTGCTTGTGCTAACTTAGTATATTTACATTTTCTCTCCCCAGCACATGCACAATTGCATGTAAACGCCCCATATTTCATATTCATTGTGGCAAACATACTAACTGAATGCAGACGCGCTATTTTGCACCTTTGAAAGACGCAACCCTTAGTGCACATGGTTAGTTAAGCAATTTGTACATTTTTTTTGCATGTGCAGTGAGTTTGCACATGTTTTAATACACGCAAACCTTTAGTAGATCCAGCCTATACAGTATTCAATTCAATTTATTTATAGAGCCCAAGTATCACAACAAAGTCACCTCACAGGGCTTTACAGAAATAGCTAAATTAATTTTAAAAGAAAAGAAAAGAAAAGAAAAGAAAAGAAAAGAAAAAAACACAATGAAAATAAAGTCAGGAAATCAGAAAGTGTACAGTGAATGGAAATGTAATAACAGTGGCTGGCTATGGTGGCTAGGCTAACCGTATTAACACGGCACTAAAAGTTGACTGCACTCATCAGTGGCCATACATGTACAGATTTAGTGTCATTGTGAGGAACATACCAAACAAATAAATTAAACCTCCATTGCACCGTACGTGAATGAAAAGTACATTGAATGATGACATTTTCTGGACATCGTCAACAATGTTTCAATCATGTTGTCAATAAAGAAAAAAAACATGATGCCAGTACACAGTGCCGTAAAGTGAAATGGTGGGTGGGCAGTAACTAGTATTGTGTGATGGACAACAGGCATTTGGCTCTGCCCCCTCTAGTGGTAAACCACCAGTCACAAAATTTTGGCATATACTAATCCAGGCTCTGGCATAAGTCACTGCTAAATGGTATATGGCAGAACCGTATTGCCATATGCCACTGCCACCTAGTGGCATGACAAAAGCCAATTTGGGATCTCACTGTCTCTCAAATTTGTGCATGTCAGTCAGTTCTATGTCGAAAAAAATGTTCTGTTTTGTTTTTTAATCTTATATCTTGTATCATATTGTGACTTTTAAGTGACAACGTGATAATTGTGATAACTGTTAATGACATTATTGTGAATGAAATACAGGTAAAGGATTTTGTCACCAGCAGATGGTGCTGTTGTATTAAAAATAGTTCATGGAAACATTTACAACTCCATGAGGGAAATTTTAATCATGATGTGAATGTATTAAAAGACAAACACATATTATTTTACTCAATCGTTTGCACTGAATAGATATGTATGTGTGAAATACAGGCATATGGATGCAACTAAATATGAAAATAGGAAGACTTACATAGATTTACACCACTTGACACCTATTATGCTTTGCACCGAGAAACACCAACACAGCGGGTGATCTGGGCATGAACAAAGGCATTTATGGCTCAAGACAGCACTCTGTGACTGAAACAACAGGTGTCCTCAACGCAAAGTAAACCATTGTTGCTAGAGTCTGTCAACTTGTTGCCACCCAGGGCCAAAATATAAGTTACTTTAGTTAAGGGTGTTATACCACATACACACTGGTGGGTAGCCAGGCTAGTGGAGGGAAGGAGTTGCCTTATTTCTCCATTCTAGATGAATAAATGAAGTCTAGCCACTGCCCATACACACAAACCAAACTGTAGTGGCTATTTGTCATCAAAATTAAATCAACTTAAAGTAACTGAACTTTAAGACTTTAACACACTTAAAAAAAAACCACTGGATGTACCATGGGTTTGTGGTTTATGCAGTCAAAAACACAATGTCCATACCATAGATGTATTTCAAGTGGTTTATTTTAAGGATTCTTGCAGGCAAACAACAACCAAGGCCTTTTGTGCTGTCTCTCCTGCTCATCCTGTCTGTTTGTCTGACTGATTGTCTGATAAAAAACCATAGGCCCACCCAGGTGCATGCTGATCTCCCTTAGTGCTGCCTATTTATGCCCAGGTGCCCACGGTCCAAACCAATTAGAAGACACAAAACAAAAAGGTGTTAAATACTAAAGAATGAAAGCAATAACCATGAAAATCAAAAAAATATATTCTAAATATTAAACAAACAAAAAATAAACAATTAGCAAAAAATACCAAATTAGTAAACAAAAAAAGTAAATTAACTTTGAACAAAAAACTAAATAGACAAATAGCTCCTACACAAACCTCAAGCAGGACCGACTGTCTGTATAAAACAGAATTATAACCCTCCTACTTGTAAACAAATATTTACACTAAACTTACTGCCCCAGGTCTATGTCAAAGACCTGTCAAAACTACACTTATTTAAAATACACAATGCTTTCAGTCACAAACACCAGGCATTTTGTGGGACACCAGAGGCTTAGACTGCTTAACAATGACAATGCTTTGGCTGGGGAACACGAACACAATGGGTGACCTGGGCACAAAGGCCTATATGGCTCAAGACTTACAACAGTCTGTGACCAAAACAGTGGGTGCCCTCAACTAAAAAGCAAGCTATTGTTGCTACAGACTGTCAACTTGGTGCCACCCAGGGCCAAAATATAACTTATTTTGGTCAAAGGTGTTATACCACATACACACCGGTGCCTACCCAGGCTAGTGGTGCGAAGGAGTTGCCTTATTTCTCCATATTAGACAAATAAATGAATATGTGACCACCAGAAGACCCAAATAAAATGTGTGTGTGTGTGTGTGTGTGTGTGTGTGTGTGTGTGTGTGTGTGTGTGTGTGTGTAGGTGTGTGTGTGTGTGTGTGTGTGTGTGTGTGTGTGTGTGTGTGTAGGTGTGTGTGTGTGTGTGTGCCCATGCAAAATAATTTTTACATCAACATCTGATGCATCACACACACACACTCACTCACACACACACACACACACACATACTCTCTCTCTCTCTCTCTCTCTCTCTCTCTCTCTCTCTCTCTCTCTCTGTCTCAGTCCATGTATCTGCTACACACATACATCACATATTCAAAGCTTGGATATTTCTGTTTCAAATTCATTCATATTTCATATGTTTTGTTGATGAAGCTTTCAAATATGTTACAGTTTGCACAACGAATGTTAGAGGTTGACCGTCAATATATCAGCCGATATATTGACATTTTCCAATATCAGCTATTGGCCTTAATTTCTTTTTGAAAAGTGATGTTTGATTAGTCGTAAATATGTTGTAAGATATTTGACACAGCACCTGTGTGGGCAGCTGTAGCTGACCACGTGACTGAAGGATGGACCCCGCGCACTTAAAGGCAGCGTGAGCCAGGCCACTCAAAAAGGCTGTGCTCGAGGCCTACTTGTTTCAAAGTAAAAGAGTAAGATTTGTTTCCTTATCTTGGCCAGAGAATGCAAAGTTGATTCAGCCTTTATGATGTCTTTATCAAATGAAGGGTATTTCATCAAACTCTAAACATAACCCCTGTTTAACTTTCTGGCACTATGGTTTGCAAGCCTGTAGCATATTAACTTCAAGTGCTAGTTTAGGACTAGGTTCAGCAACAAAGACAAGCATGGTTTTAAAAGTAAGTTTACTTGTGCTTGTTTGTAAAAAATAAATAAATTTTTTTAAAAAGTTTGCTGCACTTTTAACTTGTCACAAAGTGCAAATGGGCCAATAGTGAGATTTAAATTGCAAAAATTAGGTGGGGCTTTATTTTTTTATAGTACACAATTGTTGTGGAAATGCATCTTAGGGGCCAAGACATGGTAATATGGCAGGGATAGCCATAGCACCAGCAAACTGCTCCACAGCCAAAAATATGCAAGCTGTAATTTGCAAACATGACTGGAGATTCTTCTCTGCTACCTCCTCAGACAGGAATCAAAACACAGCCATGCGCTCTTACGTAGCATCTCTACAGCAGCACAGCGCTCAAACGGCATGGCAGCTAAACAAGAGCATCATGACACTGGTCCTCTGGGGATCCTGGTGTGGTTCATAAACTTGGAATCAGCGCATTTATGTTACTTAGAAGACATTTTATAAACATGTTTGGTCTGTTATTCATACTACATAGAGGCAATTCTAGTTATGTAGACAAGTTACAAAGACAGTTCCACAAGGACAATGCCTTCAAGAACATCATGTAAGATGTCAGGTGGGTATCCACTGACCACATGAAAAGCCTTCAGATTTTCAGTAAAGGGGCATGCTCCTTTTACTCCATCGTTCTGACTCAAGCATGGGTCTTTTTGAGAACCGGTTCCCAGTAGCTCATTTCGTTGGAATCGTTTGCCTGCCTGCTTAACGATTCTGCTTATGGATTCTGCCTTTGTTGCACATGTGTGATGACGTCCCACATACGCTGCATTGTTTTGGTTTACAACGTCGCCAACAAGGTGTTGAAGCAGAAACACTCCAAAGTATGGCTATATTTCACGCATAAAGATGACACAAGAGCAACTTGTAACACTTGCAAAGCTTCTATTTCTTCAAAAGGGGGAAATCCTTCCATATAGTCAAACAATCGTCCACACAGCATGTAATTCATTTGCAGGAATGTCACGTGTTTGATACTTAGCGACGCTTGTGAATCTAGCTGCAGAGCAAACACCAGGGCATCCTCCGGGCCTGGTTCTAGGGGGGGCAACAAATGTCCTGCCCCCTCAAATACAAGTTTTCAGAACATAGGGAAAAGGAAAATGAGGTGGGAGACATAGAGGAATTAGTAAAACGTCTCAAGTTTCCCTTTGTGTGGTTGTATGGTGTGACCCCCCCCCCCCCCGAGCTGGACCTGACATCATCTGTTATTATTATTTGTGCGTACTGTATGTTTTATTTTCTGTGCAGAGATGGAAATATAAAAGACACTTAATGCAAACAAACCCGTTTGTAGTTTTTTATTCCCTCACCCATTGAGAATCGATAAGAGAATCTATAAGGAATCGGATCAATAAGCGAAATTGATAATGGAATCGGAATCGTTAAATTCTTACCAATTCCCATCCCTAGTCTCTCATCACCTCTTGGTCATGCCTATCATGAGAGTTTTGTCTCTGAGTTGAAAGAAACCGTCACATACCTGCTTTAACTGATGCATCTGGATACCATACAGACGGCAGAATTTGTTGACCGTGAAGCTCTCAAAAAATCCTGCAAGTGAATGGGCAGCAAGGTTATCAGCTGATACATACAAGACCGTCCTTTTCATGCTTGCACCTAGTTGTTGTAGGTAAACACCATGTTGTTCTAATGAGACAAAATCGTGGATTACAGGTTGCAGCACTTTCTCATAACCACAATCCTTGACAGTATTAGTGTTGCAGAGAAGAGCAAGCTGAATAGAGCTGAGTGTTGACTGATATTTTGTAAGTATACGTGCAATAGTCCAATACACAGCTCACTTTTTATGTTTCAACTTAGATGTTCCCAAGGGATTAGCCGCTTCAAAAACATCCACATTGAGTACAAGGGCAATTGTGAACTTGCCCTCAGTGAGAATGCTGTTTTACTTGAAGTATTCTCTTTACGCACTTTTTCTGGCATAGCTTTATCTAAAATGTCAGCTTTGTTCAACAGTGTTTAGACCATGTGCTGTATGGGAACATAAACAACAGGTTTCTTTCCCTTTTCAACAACATATTCCATGGGCATTACCAAAGGAAACTCTTACCGTACATAAGCTGCTCTCCTCTTTGCAGTTCCTAAAGATCCATCTTTACCACACAATGACGTCACCATATTACTCCTCAACACAGCAAAAACTAGAAGCACTCGGAGAGCGCAGACCTCCGCCAAGGCTGATCAGTGGCCCCCCCCCGTGGGCCCCCCCACCCCCGATCACCACCAAAATTTTATCATTTCTTCCTTATCCCATTTCCAACAAACCCTGAAAATTTCATCCAAATCTGTCCATAACTTTTTGAGTTATGTTGCACACTAACGGACAGACAAACAAACAGACAAACAAACAAACAAACAAACAAACAAACCCTGGCAAAAACATAACCTCCTTGGCGGAGGTAATAATCTCTTTCACAACTGGTTCAACTGCTGTTGTGTAGTGTTTAGTGGGTGCTGCTCTGACTTTGTTGAGCAGGATTGGTTGTGACAGATCATGTATTTCACAAAGTTCCTGTATCACATCTTGAACAGCACTCTCAGGAATGTGCAGAATAGTTTGCATTTTTAATAAAAGAGTTGTCAAATTTATTTTATTGGTTTATGTAATAGGGACCATGCATATTTATGAACATTGTACAAAAAATACACCCATGTGAATGTGCTAGAATTAGTCAAAATAACTACTTTTCATCCGCAGTCCCTAGGCAGGTGACAGAACAAGACATAAAACAGCCAACACTGATACAGCACTCATTCACTATAAATTAAAAATACAAAAAAAACATACACATAATGATGTAATAGACATCATCAAAACAAACAAAAAAACAAATAGACATAGGATGATCACAGGGGCATTAGCCTATACGTTCACTTCTATACTTACATCCAATTTAACAGAGAAAGTGTATGGGTGATGAAATGTATGTCAGTTAGAAGTGAGTGCACCTCTGGTTTTGGAGAGCCACTGTTTTAAGTGAGTTTTAAAGGTCCCGTATTATGCAAATCTCACTTTGTGAAAGTTTTCTTACAGTAGTGTGTGTTGCAGTAGCCTCATTATGAGGTTCGAATTTGAAAACTGTCTTTTTCCTCCCTGCCTTGCTACACCACATTTAGTGAAAATGCCTGCTCAAACGGCCGAGTTTGAGTTGGGTCCGCTTATGACGACATAAGCGGATTTAACTCCTCCCCCTGACTGTGCCCCCACCCTGGCAAAGCGAGCCCCGCCCTGGCAAAGTACCTCTTGGACAACAAACATGGCGAAGGCGAGACACGCAAGTTGTGGTGTTGTTGGCTGCACACACCAACACCATAGTTTATTTTTGCTCCCCACTTCCGAGCCTCTCCGTAAAAAGTGGCTGGATTATATCTTTGATGGTCATGTACCAAACAACATTCCCAAACGCTTGTATGTGTGTGCCCGGCATTTCACGGACGAGTGTTTTTTGAACATGGGCCCATACAGCTCCGGCTTAGCACAAAGACTCCGAATCAAGAAGGACGCAGTACCAACGCTTCGTGACCCAAGTACAAGTGTGGGAGATGGAAGTTCTTAGCATTTTTTGTATCTTTACTCCATAACCCTACATTACGGATAAGCTGGTGGTTGTTGACGTGTACGTCTAACGTTAGCATGGCAGCTAACATAGCTCGGTTACTGCTGCTAACGTTTGCGTCCCCGGTAACATGCAAGAGCTGATAATATCCAGAGACATTCAACAGAACTACTGTGAACACTGGCCTTTTGTGGTTGGCATCAGTACAGTTAGCATCAGGCTTGTTAGTAGCTGCCTGCATTAGTGGCGGCAGGCGTCTTTCCGTGTCAGGTCCACGAACCTGACACAACACCGCCGTTTTCCGTCGGGGCTCAATCACGCCTCAAGGCAAAGAAAGCCAATGTTTGGAAAGACGTTCTGTCTGAGACATGTGTATGATGGCTTCACAGTCAACATTAGCGCGTAGTACCGCTAGCGTAAGCCGCGTCCTCTCCCAGAGAGGGGAGGGGGAGTGGGCGTGGACAGATGCGTTCATTTGCATACCCGGAAGCAGGCCCAGAAACAGCCTGTTCTGAGGAGGGCTGGTGAGAGGGACTTTTTCGACCGCTGAAACTCCGAACAAAGAATGATTTTGGGGCGAACAAACTTAAATACTATGTTTTTGCGCTTCTGAGACCTATATGACGTGACTGAAAAATAGCATAATACGGGACCTTTAAAAGTGTTCTAAGTTGGAAACTCTCTTATTTGGAGGGGGAGGCTATTCCTCCTACTACTGACAGTTCATTTTGTCCAGAAGTGGTGTGTCTGAATGGTATCACACGGCCCCATTTACAAAGGCCCATGCGCTACCTCCACTTTCGAGAGTGGAAAAAGCCATGGAGCGATCATTTTCATCGTATCATTTTCATCGGTTTCCCCACTGACCTGTGCATCTTCTGTGTCAGAAGTTGAAATCTGTTCTTGTTCAAGCTCACTTTCAAGGACTACATCCTCACAAGTTTCACTGACAATGATTTCAGGCCTGAAATTTCTCCAAGAACATTCTCTGTGCACTTTACTTTTATGTGCATTGAAAATGGAGTATACACTACTCTGAAAGCCACAGTCTTTATATGGACAACTGACTTGGTTGTTTATTTTTAAGTGTATAGTCCGCAAATACTGTATTATGTATTGTATTATGTTTCAGGGCATGAAACTCACATGACAAACAATGAAACTTAATTTGCAAATCTGAGATTTTTTGTTGATCCGCACTTGGAGTGTGAAAATGGGATAAATGAGTTTGCAGCGCATTCACAGATTTGAATGTAAATGGGCAATTTTGATGCAAGCAAGGAATGGGTTCAGTCCTGGCATAACTTCCATTTTGTAGTCTGTAGTGTTTAAAAAGCTGGGCTCTTTTTTCATAGGTAACAGGACAATACTTGCATTTCCAAAGCCTGTTCACATGTATCTTGGAACAAAAACAGGAGGGGAAATAACATGACAAACATGACAAAGTGGGGGCTCATCCATTTGACAGACTAAAGCTTTGAGAGTTAATGAGAGCATTGTTTGCAGCTGTGCTTCATTGCTTGTTTGTTTGTTGGTGGTTTGCTGAGCAGACCTGACCAGGTGCTTGTGTTTAAATATAGTACATTGTTGAATGAGGTTGTGTAGAGCGTAAGAATAATCCAAGGTTTTGTGTTTTTTATATATAAATGTTTCACTTTAAAGACATCTCACATGACAAATATTGTCCATTTAACAGCCTTAATGTGCATAGCCTTTAATGGCTTTTTTTAAGCAATGAAGTAAATTTAGAAAAACACCAAATAATAAATTAACATAAACATTAATTAAAATATAGAAATAAAAGGCAAATAATAAATATAGATATGAATTAAATAAAAATCTCAAAATAAACACATAAATAATAAATAATTAACAAATATAAATTAAAAAGAAATAAAGAAATAATACACATGAATAAAACAACAAAAAAAAACATAATTTGAATGTATTCATTGAATACAATGAAATGGTCACAACTCCAAAGACCTTTTTTTCTCAACAAGACCTACACATTTCACATTTTAATAACAAGTGAATTTAGAAAAGAATAAAATGGACTGCAATTCAGATGGAAATGAGATAATTTTCAGGTGTTTAAAAAGGTTGCTCGTGTTGCTGCACTGTTGTACATTTTTACTATACAGACAACTACAGACTTTGCCAAAGTTTATCCACAGGTGAAACGTACGCCCACACCACACTCCTGTTTCTGTCGGCCATGCTTCCTTTCACAAACGCGCAGCCGCAGACTGAACTGTTGCTAGCAGGCTAAAAAACAGCTAACTGGAATCACCGCACTTCTGGTCACATGACATGGATGGACTAGTTCAATTTTATGCAGCAGCGGGGTCTGTGCAAAACCGTGAAGTAAGTTACCTTGTAAGATTCAGATCTGACACAGGCCCTTTTATTTGGCATTTATGAATTAATATTGATACTTTATTTGCATAATCGATCCTCAAATGAGTAGTGTGTGAGTATTGATGTATCAATACCACAGAATCAATACACCCACCACTAAGAGGCAGAAGTTCAGAAACTGGGAGAAGGGGGAAGCTCAAGCATATGTTGAATTTGGTAGGGATCTACAAACCCATTTGATCGGTACTCCATCGCAGCTAATATTGTGCCTTTGGATGATCTGAAAGAATTGACTCTTGATTGTTCTGGAGCAATTGAAGGGATCTGTGCCCAAACAGACTGCCACTAATGTTCATGAAAAAAAGTTTACAAAGTGTTGGAGGCTGTGATCTTGGCAGATGAATACTTTTGATTCTTATGGGTTATTCTATTGGTAGACGTTGAAGAGGCACTCAGGATGTTGCTGGTGCTTATGATCCTGTTTTTTCCAAACGTTTAGGCCCACATGCAAGTTTTTCATCGAGGAAACAATCCGACCCTTCACAACAGTTGTGTTATTATTGCAAGGCCAAAGGTCACGGGAAGGATGAGTGTCCTGTTCTTCCTAAAAGGAAGATGAAACTTGTGGATGCCAAACCTGTGGTTTTGATGGGACCTTGTCAAAAGACATACAACACTTTAAAATCAACACAAGTTCAGAATTCAGCAGTTAATTCTGTACCGGCAGATTTTCTACAGTTTGTTAGTGAAGGTTATGTTTCTCTTGTGGGTGGCCCTATGGTCCCGGTTAAAGTACTTTGGGATGCTGCATCTTCAGATTATTTTATTGTAGGATTCACACTGTCATTTTCCCAAGAATCAGATACAGGGGATAGTGTTACACTCAAAAAATAATGTATTGAATTTATATATTTATAATTTGTTGTCAAACTAATTTAATATTATTATTATTATTATTATTACAGAAGAATTAACTAATTTATGTGAAACCAACAAGACTGTATTAAGTAATTTCAATATTATCTTCCTAAGTTAGCTTTAATTGATCAGGCTGTGTTCAGCTAATTAAACAGACATTCATGACATTGAGCTAACTCACAAATGTAAATAGAACTCACCTGTATTTAGTAACACCAACTGAAAAACTCTTCCAACTTAACTTTTTTGAATAAGTAGTACTTAAACATGTTTCATTGTTAAAGATAGTGAATTAATGTTGGGCTTACTGAACTTTTGTCAACAATTTCCACACAGTCTAGTTGAATAAATTCAAGTCAAATACCTTGGATCTGTGAAAAACATTATTTCCTATCGAAAATGAGAGCCATCACAAATATTTAAAACCACAAACTTTTAACTTGACATAAAAACACTAATGGTAACATGGTTAGTATGTACATTTATCAACATGCATAATTTATATTTATTTCCCAATTTCAAAATAAAAGCTTAGATTAAAAATTCCCTTCTGCTTTACAATTCTCATATTGTTTACAGTTCAATTTTTATAAAATGCCTGAAACATAACTCATAACTACATACTTTACATGCATTATAAACATAACTCTTCAATTAACTCGTCATTCAAACCAATTTTTTAACAATCTCCAGGCAAAACAAAAATGGCTAACCCCCCCACTGATTAGTGAACACTGTACAATGAAACCTTACATACTGAATTTTTTTAAGAAGAGCCATCTACATGAATAGGGCGAACAAATGCTTTGTCAAATAAAATTACGTCAAAATACTTGCTTCCCTGCACTTCGGCATTGTAAGAGTAAAAAGAAATCTGTGCAGTTTTCTAAAATGAACACACAAAGGAGGAACAAAGTCCACTACATTCTACATGTTGCCATCTACAGTATCTTTGTCAGGTAAGTGAGAAAGCTGATTTACTTAAATCTTAAAGCTCTTTTATTGATGCTTCTTGGTTCCAACCCCCATCAGACTGTGCAACAGCAGCTTGGCTTGAACTACAGCCTGCTCTACGCAGTCGTTGCATCTGTCAATGTCACTCACTTGCACACTTGTACAAAGTCACCTACCGCATGCTTGCTACTTTATCATTATTATTATTGCTATATTTTGTCACTTAGCCTCTTTAACAACTTCTTTATATTTTTTAGCCTTATTATTCTATTGTATTGACGCATACTGCCGTGTGTTGGTGTACACACTTGAATTTCCCCCCTTGGGGGATCAATAAAGTATATCTTATCTTATCTTAATTTGACTGTACATGATACAATAAAAGTTATAACATCCTGGAACTTAAAGTTCTAAGACTAGGAAGTCCTCCCTACAATATGAATAGAAATATAATATATTCTGGCCTGGCGGGCATAGTCTGGACTGGGGTATATACTGAGTTTATAACCTTGAAAACAAGCATGATCGTTTTGTTGGGTTTTTTACTTTATTTATTTGTTTTTCATATGATGCAGAGATTGCATGGCACTCTTAAGTTTGTTGTACTTGTTACAATGACATTAAAGATATTGTATTGTATTGTATTCTATTCTATTCTATTCTATTCTATTCTATTCTATTCTATGTTGCTATCAGTGTTTAATTCTGAACATTTATATTGTAGGGAGGACTTCCTAGTCTTAGAACTTGAAGTTCCAGGATGTAATGACTTTTATTAAATTAACTGAACATGATGTTACAATTGCATTATAATGTTTTGTTTTTGATGTGCTTTTATTTTAATGTGTACACACGACAGAAGTGTGGTCATAATATTTGATCTTTGTGGACGTCTAATACTTTTTACTTATCAAGGTTTTTCTGAAGTAATAAAAGTAATTTAGAGTTTTAAGGTTTAAGTCAGTCAGCTTTTCCATTTAACTTACTTGACAAAGCACAATACTTTTGAATATCACTCAACACTACTGATGTCATGGGGTATAATCTGGTCTGAGGGGGTATATTCTGGCCTAGGGTGCTTTATACCAGGCCGGGTATTCTGTGGCCTGGGGCCATAGATGAATTTAATGTGATGTATGCATACATTAAGTCTTGGAGGTGGGAGTCACGCCGAGTTCGTAGCGTGTTAAACGATGGACCTGCTAAACTCTTGTGTGCCATTTATTACTTAGCTTTCACCAAGTAGAAGTTAGGCAGAAAGACCGCTCGGTTCCATTGGTGGCAGGCAGTGGTGGTTCTGTTCTGCCAACCGCTGTTTATAGTTACTACCACGGTTAGCCTAGCTTCTCAGTATAGTTAGCCTGCGTGCTTGTTGTGCTTAGTGGTGTGGAAAAAAAGAATTGTCATCATGTGGTACGGTGATGAAGACCCCTTTAAACCTACCAGGAGGGCTTCCCCTGGCCTATCACCCTAGAGAGAAGAGTGAGTGGCTCTACCTGCTCCCTTTGCCGGCGATGGCAGCCAGAGTTTCCTCAGCTGGAAGTGGCAGTCGGAGCTACAGCAGGCGACACCAGTGAGTTCAGCTGGAGCTGGTGACAATACTCCCCATCCGTCTGTGCAAGTCTGCTTTTCTACTATGGGACAGCCTTCCCCATGCGGTCAAGTCAGATTATGCAGCCGTGAAAGAGAAGATGGGATCGGCTTTTGGACAGAGACAGTTAATGGACCGTTTTAGAGCTAACATATCGGCTCATTCACGAGTTCCAGGGCAGAGCCTGGAGGTGTACGGCTGATGTGAACCGGCTGGAGCTGGTACTCCTGTTTTTGCCTCCGAGTTGTGCGCGCATCACTGTTTTTAGTAAACACTGAAACTCATCTATACTTTTGCCTGTTACATTGGTCAGAAAACTAGTCTCCAAAAAGAGTTGAACACTTCCATATCTGTCCTAACACTTGTTCTAATCTTTACCCACAGACTGATGAGACTGTCAACAACTTGAAACTCAAATATTTTACTCATTATCCACTTCCATGTTTTTGGGTGTATGCCAATGAAAGAGATGTAGGCAGACCCAAACAGTTCCTCATCCTGCCTGTTTCATCTGTTCCTCTGCATGATTTCACTCAGAGTGCATGTGCAGAATGAGAGCAGCAGTTATTATTGCTGAGGAACCTGCAGGCAGATTGCAATGGTAGCCAGTTATCAGTGCACCTCACACTCTAAAAATACCCTCCGGATGACATCCTTTTGTGCCCCTGCCGTCGCCCCCTTTTTCCAGCCATCAGCTCTGCTCCACTTACAGCTGTAAAACCAATCTGCTTCCTGCTCAGCTCCTTCAACTTTAACATAGCATTGAGGCAAATAAGCAACAGACCAGGGAGTTGTAATAGTTTATGTTGTTCTCTTAAAGTCTTTTAGGGTGGTTGTGAAAGCAGGAGCATCAAGACAATGTTCCTCACTTCACTATTATCAGTTTTTTTTAACAGTGAAAGGGTTTGCTTAGTCTCTTGCAGGTTTTTGCTTCAGAGTAAAATATCATGACGACTGCAGCCTGAATTTTCATAGAGATGTAGATTGCCTTTTAAGCTTTAAGCATTTGTCTGAACAAGTATCTGATACAACACAAACCCACAAATACTCATCTACAGAAGGATTTTTCTAATATTACGTTTAATTGCTGCTGATTAAACTTGATGGCTGGCCGGAGGAGGATTGTTGCCATGGATACAGCTCTCCTACAGTACACTGCTGCAGATGCAGAGAATGTTACAGCTGCAATGCTTTTAGACAGACAGACAGACAGACAGACAGATAAACAGTGTAAGCAGTGTAAACCACTGACAGACACAAGACATTGGTTAAAAATAATGGTGACCCATCCAGACCCCCAGAATATGTACTAAATACACAGGACAGCCCTCATCTGTGTAGTACTACAGGACAGCCCTCATCTGTGTAGTACTACAGGACGGCCCTCATCTGTGTAGTACTACAGGACGGCCCTCATCTGTGTAGTACTACAGGACGGCCCTCATCTGTGTAGTACTACAGGACGGCCCTCATCTGTGGGGTACTACAGGACGGCCCTCATCTGTGTAGTACTACAGGACGGCCCTCATCTGTGTAGTACTACAGGACGGCCCTCATCTGTGGGGTACTACAGGACGGCCCTCATCTGTGTAGTACTACAGGACGGCCCTCATCTGTGTAGTACTACAGGACGGCCCTCATCTGTGTAGTACTACAGGACGGCCCTCATCTGTTGGGGTACTACAGGACGGCCCTTCATCTGTGTAGTACTACAGGACGCCCTCATCTGTGTAGTACTACAGGACGGCCCTCATCTGTGTAGGTACTACAGGACAGCCCTCATCTGTGTAGTACTACAGGACGGCCCTCATCTGTGTAGTACTACAGGACGGCCCTCATCTGTGGGGTACTACAGGACGGCCCTCATCTGTGTAGTACTACAGGACGGCCCTCATCTGTGTAGTACTACAGGACGGCCCTCATCTGTGTAGTACTACAGGAACGGCCCTCATCTGTGTAGTACTACAGGACGGCCCTCATCTGTGTAGTACTACAGGACGGCCCTCATCTGTGTAGTACTACAGGACAGCCCTCATCTGTGTAGTACTACAGGACGGCCTTCATCTGTGTAGTACTACAGACTGGCCATCATCTGAGTAGTACTACACATTGTACCAGTTTTTACTGGTATCTATGGGACGCTAACAACTGTGCTGATTTGTATGTAATACTACAGATTGTATTGGCATCGGTGCAGTACTACCAGCTGTTAGACTGTGTTTGCCATGTGTCAGTCTGTTGTTGCCATGACTGCCTTGCATTATGGGATATTTATGCTGGCAAAATGTCCAGAGTTTAGATACTGTAATATTTCTGAAAATCACATAGAAAAATTCTCAACTAGAAGAGCACTCAGAGAGCGCAGACCTCCGCCAAGGCAGATCGAGGCCCCCCCTGAAAAGGTCACTGAGCACATAAAACAAAGAAATGAACAAGGAAATGTTTACAATAAACTTCAATAAATACTACATGGACATGTGCAGATTGTACAAAATATAGCACCAGTGGGATTGTACTATAATTCAACCATGGAACTGATCTGCACTTGGTCAAACATAATAAACCAAATCTAACACAAGATGTTCCATAAAATAAGTCCAAGAAATGTGTCCAGTGAATAAATTCACTTCACTGCTCTGCCATAATTAGGGTTATTTCGAGAGAGACAGTAATTAGAGTGAAATAAAATCCATCAGCGTTATTAACTGTAGCAGCACAAATTATAGAAAGGCTGAATGTAAGTGCTTTATTGTCATATAAATTAACAGCATTAACAATAATGAAATTCTTAGGCTCAGTGCAAACACAACTTTCCATTTTTAATCAAATGCATTAAAATGACTTGAAAATAACTGTAATTATAAGGATTGAATGTGCTAATTTATCTCTGGACCTGCTGTTGTGGTTCTGCCTCTGACCTGCCTTCATCGTCATCACTCATTTATCCATATATTTGTGATAGTGTTTATTATAGTTACATAGATGGTAGAGATTTCTCTTATTTGTACTAACAGATGCAGTAGTGGTGTCACTGTTAATACTTGTATTTGGAGTAGTAGTATTAACAGTTATGGACATTTATTCTAGCTATTGGTAATTATACTAGCACCGGCTGTTTTGGTTTTTACCCTCGGCCAACATCTGGACGAAGGGTATTGTAATTGTTTTGTCATCTGTCCGTCTGTCTGTTTATTCAATGACGTAATTGCACTATCTGAAGAATTCATTGAGATATCTGCATCAAATTTATACTGTGGTATGCATCTTGGCATGGAGCAGAAACCTATTTAATGCATGCTGGATGTGCTCACAAAAATATTTCATAGTTTGTTGGGATGAAACGTTTGCTTGCAACAGCCTTGTGCAGTTATAATATCTGAGTACTTTCAAATATAAATATGTATGTATATGTTTTACACAAAGACAATCTAATCTTAATTATAGGGCAGTAACTTTCAACAGAATCTTACACTATATTTGGCCGAGGGGTATTAAAAGTCCACAGCACGTTATGTTTAACAGTTGTAATGCAGTTTGCTGTGCATCCATGTGTCTCCCCCTATTCCTTCTCTCCCCTCCCCAATCCCCAAGATGAATAAAAATGGTTTACATTCAGGTCTGTGGCAGGACACAGCACATGGGTAATGACACATGCGCTTTGAGAATGAACTGAGATTCAGCCCCGCAGACCCGTGAGGCTTTGATACTGCACAACCGAAAAAGAGTCCTGAAGTCCAAGTCGAGTCTGAAGTCTTTTGAGGTCGAGTCTCGAGTCGAGTCTCAAGTCACTGGTGTGTGCGACTTAAGTGCAACTCAAGTCCAAGTCATAAGTCCGAGTCCCCATCTCTGCCTCGATCTGTGATGATGTACTATCCTCAGGGTGGTATTGACTGCGGATACATTTGCACTGTTCTACCAGCGTACTCAGCTGTCCACTCAGCCGGCTCTTATCCAATGTGAGTCAAGGGGCTAAAGGTCACGTCTTAAGAATTCACACTTAACATTCTGCAGATCATTTGGATTTACAATTCCATAGGAAATACAAAGTCTTCAGCCCCCACCATCCACAAGTCATGTGTTTTTTATCTTCGGCTATACTTAATACAAATTTTTCTGCATTACACAACTTTTTTTCAGGACACCCAGACTGGTGTCACATTCAACTGCAGATTTTCAGATTTGTCACATAGCAGGTCTTGAGTCTGTCAGTAGTAGATGTATTGCTATTTCAGACACAGCTGTTGTTGCTTATTGGCTGTGAATGATCTTTTTATCACAGCAGGTGTCCTCCTCCGCTAATACCTGCACTTCAGTGGGGATTTCCCCATTAATCCATTATCAGTAGCTGAGGATAGCATGATGTGGTTTTGAAAAATATCTCCTGCTAATCTTCTCATTCTGTAAATGTAGCCTAATGAATCTGTACATTTGCACGGTCTGCTCATAAAATTACATCTCCTGATTGCATGGTTCTGGTGTGTGGGTGGGATGATGTCTGCACACAAATACAAAAGGATGTGACCTTTTCACTGCAGGAAACCCATGGATACTGAATTATTGATGCAAGTTTTAAACACTGAAGACAAACTGTACTGTGATCTTCTCCTAATACAATCTGAATTACACTTCTGTTCATGGAAACACTGATGTGTTGTCACATTATTTTATTTCAGTTTTCATATGTACATCTGCACTGCAGCTGAACCTCTGCATAAATGTGTTTGCCGCTGTAGCCGTTGTGCTGTATTTTCTGTGCTGTTGTACATCTCATAGAGCCTGTTAACATCCACGTGACAGCTGATGGACTCCAGTAATTTCAAGGTTTCCAGAGTGATGAGTGTGAAGTGGCAAAGCGTGGGAGTGAGGAGGTTCTCCAATCACAGCTGAGTCTTTAACAGCAACCACACATCACAATGCTTTAGAATCTCTGTCTCTGGGTATTCAGAGTTATTCTGAATGTCATTTCACCTGTAGTACTGATGGATGCTCAGTAATGCTTTGCCTGCATCTGTATCTCATCTCTTTCGTAAATAAATAATAGGACGCGTTGGTAAAATGTTTTTTCAGAACTTGCTGCACCTCTACACTGT
Organism: Sphaeramia orbicularis; assembly: GCF_902148855.1. Classification (NCBI taxonomy): domain Eukaryota; kingdom Metazoa; phylum Chordata; class Actinopteri; order Kurtiformes; family Apogonidae; genus Sphaeramia; species Sphaeramia orbicularis. Next base: position 5,123,447 of record NC_043978.1, on the reverse strand, counting down.
CAGCTGTTAAATCTACACATGGTGTAATCAGAGTAGCAGTATCACTGAACTTTAACATCTGTAGATGTTTCTCCAGTAACTGAAATGCAGGTGTGCTCATTCAGCCACAGGAATAATAACTAGATACCACTTCATCATAAGAGGATGAATGAGCTGCTGAGGGTATTCTCCACATGCAGGCCCATACAGTAGATGCTTCTTGAATTCTTGTTGTTATGGGTTACCCAGTCTAGTTCACTACTTTGTTGGTGCATATCTGAACTAGCCTATGTGTGTGAGCTCTTTCCATTGTTCAGTGTAAGTTACTTCAGTGCAGTGGTCCTCAAACTTTTTACAGTGATGTACCCCCTGAAAATATACTTTTGTAGCTAAGTACCCCCAACTCTCGCTTCAACATTTTTGATTGAAAAAAATGAGGCAAAATTGGTTCCTGTGCCAAAGGTGTATGTTTATATTTTAAAACTTTGTGAACAAACAACATATATTTAACTTTAATATATTAAAAACATCAAATCTTTATAAGCAAATTTATGTGCAAAATATAAACTGAAAAGTGCCCTCTTTCATTCATATAAAACATAAATTAAATGGTCATTAATGAATAAATGAACCTTTCATCAACAAAAAATTATTACTTAATTACTCAAATGAACTCATCTGGAATAAATAAAATAGAAATGTTTTTAAAATGTTACCAATCTTAAACAAGATGATAGAGGATATTTAAAAAAAATAAAATAAAAAAAAATTTAGAATGAAATAAGGTCAGGAGTGTCAATTTTATTGAATGTATTTTTGTGCTTTATATTTCAGCAATAATTCTCATTATTTATTTGTATTCAGTACATGATGTCTTATTTAATGTATTTTTCCTAAAAAAAAATTGTTGTTTCTCCTGGGCTTCTTCCAAGTACCCCTGGGGGTACATGTACCCCTATTTGGGAAAGACTGCTTTAGTGCGTCCTTGACCATAAATGAACATTGATAAGAAATTAATTGAAGCTCAGTGGGTAAACTGTAAGTGATTACAACAATAGCTAAACTGTCGTAGTTTGTTTAATGGCAACACATGCATCTTATATTAAGAACTAAATGTATTTTTTTGTAATGATGGTGCAGTTTGGTGATAGCACTTTATATCTCTAGGATAAACATTGTACACATTTACTCTTGTATGCATTAAAGGGGACCTGAAATCAATACTCTCACTGTTGTTTATTTTATTTGCACCTTAGGTGAGATATGGCACTGGAATAAAATGTGGCACTTGGACTTATTAGAAAATTTGATTTTATTTAATCCTTAGTTTTCAAAGATCAGCTGGACTGGTTTTGGTCTTGAAAACATTTCGTCTATTACTCTACTGATAGAGAGATTAGAGATCCAGATTGTGTCTTAATAATACTTTGTAGGTTTTCTGATTACTCCAGCTTTGAAGGCTTTGCATCCTGTACCTACACATGTATTCTGGTTTATGATGAACTGCCAGACCTGTGCTCAGATTAGAACTGGATATGGAGTCAGTAGATTAATGTTGGCACAATTCAGACATGTTTCCTCATAGAACATCAAGGAACAGAAGACATATCTGAAAGCAAAAAGCTTAACCTGGCAGCTCAGAACAGCTGTTCAGGACCCCCATCCACATCTGGATCCACTGCATCGATCCTAATTACATGTGTGATTCATTTTGTGCTCCAGGAGATCTCAAATGTCTTCATGTACACAGTGAAGACTTCCTGTCATTAGACTCCAGAGGGATTCACAGTCCCAGCTGTGATCTACACAGCTCGGTTCCACTCCAGCTGCTGCTCTAACACAGCCACAACAACACCATTCACATTACTGTGGAGAACTTAATTTGATATTAATTATGTTTTGTTAGTGCAACCAGATTTTGATTGATGCATTTGTGAAGCATCATCTCACATGAAGATTTAACCAAATGTAAATGAAAGCAGGAGGCCCTGCAGTAGTTTTCCTTTAAAATTAGCATGAGCACTTTGCATTACAACTAAGTAATGGCATGGCAACAGTCTGATAATAAAGAGGGAAAAATGAAGTCCATCCATCCATCTTCTTCCACTTATCCGGAAGGTTGCTGAGGCAACTGTCTATAGAGGGATGCCCAGACTTCCCTCTCATTGTGTCTCCAGTGTGTCGTAGGTCTTCCCTGAGGTCCGGGACATATCCAGATCACCTCCCCAGGGAGGCGTATAAGAGGCGTCCAAAACAGATGCTGAAGCCACCTCAGCTGGCCCCTTTCGATGTGGAGGAGCAGCGGCTCTACTCCGAGCTCCTCCCCGGTGACTGAGCTCCTCACCCTATCTCTAAGGGTGCACCCAGCCACCCTACAGAGGAAACTCATTTTGACCGCTTGTATCTGGGATCTTGTCCTTTTGGTCATGACCCAATGGTCATGACTATAGGTGAGAGTAGGAATGTACATTGACAGGTAAATCGAGAGCTTTGCCCCTTCAGCTCAGCTCCTTCTTCACCATAACAGACCGATACAATGAACACATCACTACAGATGCTGCACCAATCCGCCTGTCAATCTCACATTCTATCCTTCCCTCACTCGTGAACAAGAACCCGAGATACTTGAACTCCTCCTCTTGGGGCAAGGCCTCTCCACCGATCTGGAGAGGGCAGACTACCTTTTTCTGGTTCAGTGAGGCCAACAGGAGAACATCATCCGTAAAAAGCACAGATGAAATCCTGTGGTCCCCCAAACCGGACCCCCTTTGGCCCCTGGCTGCACCTAGAAATTCTGTCCATAAAGATTATGAACAGAACCGGTGACAAAGGGCAGCCCTGCCGAAGTCCAACATGCACCTGGAACAGGTCTGATTTACTGCCAGCAATGTGAACCAAGCTCCTACTTTGGTCATACAGAGGGCCCCGGACCCCATGCTCCTGAAGCACCCCCCCACAAGATACCACAAGGGACATGGTCAAATACCTTCTCCAAATCCACAAAACACATGTGGACTGGTTGGGTAAACTCCAATGAACCCTTGAGCACCTGGCGGAAAGTGTAGAGCTGGTCCAGGGTTCTGTGACCAGGATGAAAATTGTATTGTTCCTCCTGAATCTGAGGTTCGACTATCGGCCGAACCCTCCAGTACCCTGGAATAGACTTTCCCCAGGAGGCTGAGGAGTGTGATCCCCCTATAGTTGGAGCAGACCCTCCGGTCCCCCTTTTTGATAAGCGTGACCACCACTGCCAATCCAGTATCACTGCCAATCCACTACTGTACTCCAGTACTGTACTCCAGTACTGTACTCCAGTACTGTCCCCAACTGCCACGCAATGTTACAAAGATGTGTCAACCAAGACAGTCCCTGCACATCTTAAGATACTCAGGGTGAATCTCATCCATTCCTGGTGCCCTGCCACTGAGGAGCATGCCAACTACCTTGGTGACTTCATCTTGGGTGACAGGTCCACCTCTGATACCTCAGCCTCTACTTCCTCCATGGAAGGCATGGCAGTGGGATTAAGGAGATCCTCAAAGTATTCCTTACAGGATGCAAAATGAAGTAATAAATGTAACGAGCTTGTTGACCCATGGGGATCCACAGGTTCTAGATGAGGTAGTTTTTATGCTGTTGTGTATTCATGCATGCTGTATCGCATTTGTCTAGCAGTCACCGCCAAAGCGTTGTGAGTACAGCAACATGACTGTAAGGCTATTGTATTCCAAAATTACTAATATTTCCCAAAATATAGGTCCTATCAACTTGCTGTTTTTGCCAGTCTGTTTCTTGACCAAAAATACGTAAGTATGACAAGCTACAGCAGTCAGGTCTTTCCATATTTTGTGTGATTTTGTGTGTACACATACATGCACGCACACAGTTCACTTGGCTTTCATAATATAGATGATAGAACATAGATAGTAATTATCTACTATCACTGGGCATTAAAAAATTTTGACATAATTTTTCAAAAACTATTAAGAAAGGAGCACATTCAAGTTTGGCATTAAATCCAGAATCCCTAAACTCAATGCCATCAACTGCTCTGGCAGGAAATATGTTCATGCAGTTATTTCAGTTAGTAGCAGTTATGGCCAAAAATGTATTTTTGGTGGCCTAAAGTCACAGTGACCTTTGACCACTCTTATCACACTAGTAACCTCCAATCAAAATGGACAACACTGTATATTTGTATATAGGGTTTATTGTGGTCTTCACCAGTCCTCTGCAGTTCCAGTTTCATGGGTTTGTCAGGACACATGCAGTGGTATAAGACTGAATAATAAATCTGTGTCAGTAACCTGTGTTCTTTAACTCAGTGTATGATTGGCCTCCACATCCATCCTGAGGTGTTCACTGGCCCGGTCATCCCTGACCTCTGGCGTCTGAATGCTGATCTGGATTTATCATGTACATGGTCTTCAACAAGAAATCCTCCATCAGCCATGATGGCCATCGTCTGTTTCTGGGGAAGAGCATTCCGGAATCTCACATCATCTGTTTGTCAGCGGTTGATCCAGAGGAAAGACAATTGTGGACACGCCACCCCACCCTCCATCTGAGGGGGGAGGGAGGAGAAGTCAAGACCTGAGGAGGGAGGAGCCAATGAGAAAGGAATACAGTGGAACCTCTAAGTATGAATGTAATTCAGCCCATGACCATGCTCAGTTTTCAATTTAATTGTTTTATGAATCATTTTTCCCCAGCAAAATGAACTGAAATATAATTAATTTTTCAGCCCCCCCTCAAAAAAAAAAAAACACTCAAAAATCCTTTTTTAAGGGTTTTTAACACAGAAAAAGTGCAGTTAGAAAGAAAATAACAAAATAAAAACAAATGAACTGGTTTTATGAACTTATTCAAATTTAAGATGAGATGATCTGTGCATGAGGAGTATGGTGGAGTGAGGAGGAGGAGGAGGAGGAGGAGAAGGTCGAGGAGGGTTAGTCTCTGGAAGGAGAGAGAAGAATTTCTGGTGGTTTCTCTTTCTCTTCATTAATTTGTTCTTTCTGGCCTCACTGGCACCATCTTGGTCAAAAGTGACAATATGCCAGTTGTATTTGACATGCCTCTTCCTTGTCATGTTTTTAAACAGTGCGTTCTTGTGCAACACCGCCATGTTTTTAACTCTTCCGCTGCTGTTCAGTTCTCCACTGCATTCAATTCAGTGATCAGCCCGACCGAATCTCTGGGCTTGAACTCAGATGTTGAAGCTTTATCCTCTCACTTTAAATCAGCCTGTCAAACCATATTGAATACTGTGGCTCCATTAAACAGCTGACTTCCCAAACCGAGACCTGAGCCGTGGATAAATGATGCCACATGCGCTGTCAGGCGTGAGTTCAGTAGGGCTGAGCAACACTGGAAGAAGGACAAGCTACAGGAACTACTCCAGCTAAATGTGTGAGAAAGTTGTAAGCTTTTATTATGAATAAGGTTGCAAGCATTAGGACCCTCAATAGTCCTCCTTTGTTTGATCCCTCTGTCCCTGTCACATGCTCTGCAGTTTTTGAGCAGTTTCAGCCTGTCAGTCTGCCCTCTTTGACAGAAACAGTTGGTCAAATTAAACCTGTGGGGTCTACTAATGATCCTATTTCACCTCGTCTTTTTAAAGAATTTTGTACCTTGGCACCATATGTCTTTAAGATTAGGAATGGCAGTTTAACAAGTGGAATTGTACCTGCGAGTTCTACGCATGCGGTGGTGACACCACTGTTGAAAAAGCATGGCCTAGACTCCTCTGTCCTCTCAAATTTAGACCAATCTCCAAGCTCCCTTTCCTGTCAAAGATTCTGGAGAATTGTTTACTGCCCGTTGACATTTTTTTGAATAAGCACAGAATTTTTTAGGTGTTCCAGTCTGGCTTGTTTTAGTACTGAGTCAGCATTGCTACAGGTTCTCAATGACATTCTTTTAGCCACAGATTGTGGTCACTGACAGCTGCCTTCGATACAGTGGACCATCAGATTCTCCTGTCTTGCCTGGGAGAACTGGGTGGGTATTCAGAGTAAGGCTTTAGAATGGTTTAGGTCCCACCTACCTAGTCTGATGGTGCACCTCACATGTGGAGTGCCTCAAGGCTCCACGCTGGGCCCTCTTCTCCATTTACTTACTTCGTCTAGGATCAATTCTCTGTAAACATGCCATCTCATTCCACCTTTATGCCGACGACAGTGAAATTTATGTACCACTGAAACAGGAAAATGCGAACTCTGCGAATCAGCTACTCCACTGCATTGCAGAAATTAAGGCATGAATATCACTAAATTCCTTACACCTAAATGACAAAAAGACTGAGGTCATATTGTTTGGGCCTGGGGATGCCTTCAAAATCAACGTTGATCTGGGTCCTTTACGTCAGTATTTGACACATACAGCAACAAACCTGGGTGTAAGGCTGGACACTGATCTCAAACTTTAGGCACAGATTAAATCAGTGGTTAAGTCCAGCTTTTTTCAATGGAGACAGCTGTCTAAAGTTATATCATTTCTACCTCACCATCAGTTTGAGATTTCAATCCATGCTTTTATTACAACTCAATCCGTGTATCATTCGTTCATTCGTTTTTCAATTTAAAACCAAAAATGAAAAAACAAAAAAACGACTTGTTTTTTTGTTTTTCATTTTCAAAACCAGACTGAAAAACGGATAACGGTTCGTTTTTCCATTTCCCGATTTTGTGCTCAAATGAAAAATGGAAAAAACGGATAACAACCGTTTCATCCGATTTTGCTATTTTCAATATAGTTAAGTTGTCTGACCCGGAAGTAGTCGTTACTTGGGAGAAATAAACAATTTTGAATTTAATTTTTTCCTTTTTTTTTTTTTTTTAGAAAACAGTATCTCGTTAATTAGGAAAAACAGAGCCAGTTTTTAAAAACTAATTTTATACTGTACTATGACGAAATAAAAATTCGGCTCTGATTTTCTCAGTCAGTGGGCCAGTAGTGGCTGATCCAGGCTGGAGCTCCGTTTAAGGAACCCGCTATGTTTTAAGGATTTCGGAATCAGTTCCCTTTGAGGATCATGGAACTGGTTTCGTTTACAAAACTCAGAACCGAGCTGTGCTCCCCGCTTCGCGCACATATCAAGCCATCCTGCTCCGTCGAGCAGCTACCAGTAGCTTATATCGACAGCGACGTCTAGCGATTGACGCTACCCCGTCAAAACATGCAACCTTACGTTTTGACACGCCTATTTGAAAATGAAATGATGCTTCTACTGCAGAAAAACACCATAATTTACTTATTCATATGAATATGGGTAGAGGAAGCTCATTTTGACGGGCCTATAACTTCTATCAAATAAAGCTCCCACTACAGGTAACATATTTATGCAGGCTTATAACTTCTATTAAATAAAGCTCCTACTATATAAACACCACTATTTACTTATTCATTTGAATATGGGTAAAGGTAGTTCATTTAGACACTTATAACTTCTATTAAATAAAGCTCTTACTATAGAAACACCACTATTTACTTATTCATTTGAATATGAGTAAAGGTAGTTCATTTAGACAGGCTTATAACTTCTATTAAATAAAGCTCCTACTATAGAAACACCATTATTTACTTATTCATATGAATATGAGTAAAGGTAGTTCATTTAGACAGGCTTATAACTTCTATTAAATAAAGCTCCTACTATATAAACACCACTATTTACTTATTCATTTGAATATGGGTAAAGGTAGTTCATTTAGACACTTATAACTTCTATTAAATAAAGCTCTTACTATAGAAACACCACTATTTACTTATTCAGTTGAATATGGGTAAAGGTAGCTCATTTAGACACTTATAACTTCTATTAAATAAAGCTCTTACTATAGAAACACCATTATTTACTTATTCATATGAATATGAGTAAAGGTAGTTCATTTAGACAGGCTTATAACTTCTATTAAATAAAGCTCCTACTATATAAACACCACTATTTACTTATTCAGTTGAATATGGGTAAAGGTAGCTCATTTAGACACTTATAACTTCTATTAAATAAAGCTCCTACTACAGGTAACACACCTCACCTTTGTGATACTCGACACATTGAACATGGGACAACAGAAGAAACATTACATTCAAATCAAGTCAACTTTATTTGACATATACACTATATTCACTATTTTGATCTTGTGAGGGAAATTCGGTGTCCGTATTGATCCCATCCGTGGTGGCTTCATGTTTCTTTCCACAGACCTCCCACCTGTAGGAGGGCACATGCTGCTTCCCATTGAGCCTTTAAAACCTCTGCAGGATGTGTCTGGATGCTTGCGATGTCTCCATTGTTGAGAAACCCTTCTGCAAACTGCAAAATGGCATTTTAGGCATTCAGTTACATATGACTGGCTAACATAAAGGGAAAAAAAACTGTTTACTACAAACAGTCTGAATTAAAATCTTTACCTTTAACACCTAAATCCCACAGCTACTGGCATCTTGCTGCGTGTTGTGGTGAACAGTTTTTACAGTCCATTTATCTCCTTGGACTTCATGGCCCACCATCCTCAAGAAATTCCTAATTATTGTTTAAAAAGCATAACAAGCATACGAAATACACAATATACTTGTCTGGATCAACAAGTAGCAGTGTCCTCTGTGACATGGTGACAATCTATAAATGATTACTGTATTTATGTTATTCCATCACACTAGGACATGCATCAGGTCAACTGAAATGCATGTATATATATATATATATATACACACACACACACACACATCTCAGAAATAGGTCTGAGGAAAATAGTAGAAAACCACTAAAATCCAGTGAGCACCTACATTTACAGGACAAATCCATCTTTTTAACACTGGAAATTTCATCTGAAGAATGGGTTTTATATCAAATTATTGTTAATTCAGGTTACTGGTGTTAGGTGATATGGCTAGATAAAAACAAACAAATAGACTGCTTTTCTAAGAGGCTGAAATCTTCTGGAAAACAAACTTCCAGCTACCACAGCACAGAGCTGATGAATGGATCCCTGTTAAAAAAAATTAAGTGTGTGTTAGTTCGTGTGTATTGAGTGTATAGTGTATTAAGTACACATGCATTGAGAACAATATAGTTTTACATCCAGCATCTGCCTGCTGTTTTTCAGCAAGGATATGAATGTATGCATCAATTACCTGTATTACAAAAACAAGCACACACACCCCAAAAAAAATCAGTAACAGGGAAAAAAAACACATTGTGGTTTGGTAATACTTTGTTTGAATTGTCACTTACGTCATCAGCCAGCCAGTGATCTGGCTTCTGTGGGGGACTGGATCATCTTTGTGTTCCCATAGAAGAGCTGTCCTGCACTGAACATTCATAAAGTACATATAAACAAAGACATTTTACCAAAACATAGATATATTTGAATACACCTTTGCCGACTCACCCTTAGTCTAAACCTCTCAGCATATCTCCTTCAGCTTAATTTCTGAGATTTCTTTGACCTGTCTGGGTGTTTCCTCTCAGACAGGTCATGCAGATTCTCCTGTCACCTCTGTTCCATACCTATGAGCCTTCACAAATGGAAAAACTAGAAAACACACAACAAAACACATTTTTTGTAAAAAGCCACATTCAGCCACTTTAATACACGTACACCCACACAAGTTAGAGATGTGCATATGATAAATGACAGAGAAGACAGACTAGGGAACTAGGTATGGAGGTATTTGTGCAGTCAGGTATTTCTTTGGTTTTCCAAACCTAGCCTACTCTTCCTCAGCATGTATGGAATTATAACATAATTCACACAAGTGTGGGTAGTGAAGGGAACTGTTCACATAGATTTAGTCAGTTAAGTAGTAGGCTACCATTGTTCTCATTCGTTGAACTAACTTAGACAATAATCTAAACGCCATTAACACCGAGGTGACCCACGTACTTCAGGCTAATATCATACAATGAGAACTTCCTTACGCTATTATCATCTCACTTCAATATTCTACGTCTATCTTTCGTGCACATGCACATAATTGCCTCCGTGCTTACTACTCAAAAGGCACTATAAAAGAAATATACTTACAAAATATGACTCACTTCTGCCTGGAGGAGCACAAATCGATAGGCATTTAAACTGTGAAAACGTTTAGGCGTCAGTAGCTCAACTCGACAGGTAGACAGGACACCGGCCACGATTCCGTTTGTTTATTTTTCCCTGATAACGACTACTTCCGGGTCAGGCAACTTAACTATATTGAAAATAGCAAAATCGGATGAAACGGTTGTTATCCGTTTTGTCCATTTTTCATTTGAGCACAAAATCGGGAAATGGAAAAACGAACCGTTATCCGTTTTTCATCCTGGTTTTGAAAATGAAAAACAAAAAACAAGTCGTTTTTTTGTTTTTTCATTTTTGGTTTTAAATTGAAAAACGAATGAAGGAATGATACACGGATTCAACTCGTTTAGACTACTGCAAAGTACTTTATGTTGGATTTAGCCAGACGTCACTTACTCGACTGTACCTGGTTCAAAATGCTGCTGCTCAACTTTTAACTGGAGCCAAAAAACAGGACCATATCACTTGAATTTTAGCATCACTTCACTGGCTCACAGTTCATTTCGTTTGATTTTAAAATATTTTTGTTTTTGAATGCCTCAATGGCCTTGCCCCACAGAATCTGTTTGACCTGCTACAGCCATACACCCCTTCACATTCTTTCAGATTGGCAGATCAGTCACTGTTTGTTGTTCCAAAGACAAAGAGGAAGCTGAAGATGACAGGGCTTTTTCAGTCGCTGCCCCCAAATTGCAGAATGCACTACCTTTGCACATCAGGCAGGCCGACTCAATGTCTGTTTTTAAATCCTCTCTTAAAATATATTTTTTTCTCTTTGGTTTTTAACTCAGGGTGAGAGGTTGTCTTATATTGTCTTAATGTATTATTACTTTTGTCATTTGTATAAATTCTTATGAGTTTTATTTGTTTTATGTCTGTGTACAGCACTTAAGCCAACTGCATTTTTTTTAAAGTGCTTTATAAATAAAGTTGACTTGACTTTCATCACTGTCCGCACTTCATTAAAGAGAAATCTGCTTAGCTCTGCTTTTTAAAATGTCCTGAAAATGTGCCATTGTCATTAAATAAAGCACTTAATTTGTCTGGATGTTTGTTTTTTTTTAACAAAATCAGAAACTTTGCCAACACTTATTTTTTCATTTACTCATAGAGATCCTCCTCCACTACACTGTCGTTGTTTCACAAATTTCATAACTCCTCCACCATATCTGAATGCTGGTGCTCCTGAACGTGAAGTGAGCCTGTGGATGCTGCACCTGTTGGGAGGAGCACCTGCTCATACTGTGGGTATCCACTCGTATTTTGAGACAAAAGTTCTCAAGATTGTGGCTCATAAAGAAAATTTCTTGTACTACGGTGCTCACGTATTGCGAGGTTCCACTGAAAACCATGAGACATCCTCACCTCAGCACTGCCGTTTTAAACAGACATCAGTTAAAGCTACAATTGTGTTATGATTCAAGCTCAACTTTGGACTCCATGTGCAGACTCAGACACCATCAAACACCAAAATGCAAGAAACAGTATTTATTGATGTGACCAAAGGAGAAGTAAAGTGAAACAGTGAACAGCTGGTGTAACTTCAAGCTAGTGGCTAGCAAGCCTGGTGAAGCTGTTGAGACAGTTTGTAGCTTAACAGTAGTTATGTAGCCTGAGGGTGAAATGATGAAGTTGGACAGTAGTCTTTAGCTTATAGTAGCGATGGCTTGATGGTGACAGTGGCAATAGACGATGGCAGAGTTTAGTGGTGCCAGTAGCTGGGTGTGGGATAAGCAATGGTTGCATTAGCATGTTATTAGCAGCAGCTTTTACTGACTTATAAAATTTTAAATGGAGCAGCACCTTCTTACTTAACGGAGCTGGCTAGACTTTATGCACCTTCTCGTGCCCTTCACTCACAAGGATCTGTCCTCCTGACTGTGCCTAAAGTCAGGAAAAAGACTGTTGGTGAGTGAGCCTTTTCTTTCCGTGCGCCAACACTTTGGAACAGTCTTCCTCTGGACATAAGGCAGGCATGCTCTGTGGATGTTCTTAAAGCAAAGCTCAAGACCCACTTGTTTACTCTGTGTTTTATGTCTTGATTTGTTTTTACTGTTAATGTTTTTAGTTTTTATGTTTTATTGTGATTGATTTTATATCTGTACAGCACTTTGATTGAAAGCGCTCTACAAAGAAATTATTATTATTATTATATGGACAGTGGTAGCGTCTTTGTTGTCAGGCAACCTGGGCTGCTTACTTCCAGCACAGCACAGACCCAGGCTGCAGCTCAGTGTGTTTTGCTTGGAAACAGATGCGACATGGACAGTTGACTGAAGAACAGTGGGGAGGGAAGCTTTCTCAGCAGGCATGCTCCTGGAGGTACCGCACCAGCAGAAGTCTGGGAGAAAGAGAGCAAACAAAGGCATCAGCACACCAACCCTAAATGTAGCAATAGCACTTGAAAAACAGTGAACAATAATGGCTGATCTTCTATCAGGTATAGAGGAAAATAATTTGACGATCAGCTTTCATCTGAGCAGGTCTTTTAAACTCAACTATTGCTGATCATAGTCAGGTGTGTGCCTTCAGATGAGCCCACCTGCTGAAAGAAAGCATAGGGGAGATTCCTCCCAATGCCACCAGATGGTGACATTGAGAAGGTTACAGGGAACAGGGAAATGGGAAGGACAGTACAGGGAAACACTGGGACAAACTGTCTGTTATTCACTTACAGTGCACTACTGTGATTTAGTTCTGTCAAACCAGTGTAAAATTATATTTAACTTTTAATTAAAATTAAACATATTGATATCATGTATTTCATATTTAGCACACACATGTTTAATGAGGCTTGCTTGGCCTCTGGTTTGTATGATTCAGACATGGGTCGTGTCTGTTTCAACACAGCATCCTAGTATCGGGATTGTAATTAATCTGGATCACTGGGTCGAGGAGTTGAGGAGGTGAGAACTGAGAAGAGCCTCTGGTTTTGTGTTAAACAGTTCAATGGAATGCATCTATGACATGAGCATACATAGAGACATGTTTCAGCTCATTCTTTGAGAGCAATGTGAAAAAATACTACAAGAGGCAAAAAATTACCCCAAGCTGGATGATGTTGAAGCTGTAGAGACTCTGAACAGATGATGGAGATAGAATCACAGTGATAGTGTGTTGTCTTCATATGGACATTGTGTCAAAATTTTCAAGTTTTATACACACACACACATATATATATATATATATATATATATATATATATATATATATATATATATATATATATACACATACATACATATATACATATATATATATATATATATATATATATATATATATATATATATATATATATATGTATTTGACTATTCATAATGTTTTTATTCATCACATATGTCATTCATTTATTCATTTAATTTCTTTAACACAGAGTCATGCTACCTTCATGTGCTATCGTTTGTGGTAGCGCTCTAGTACTCGTAGGAGCAGCGGCCCGATGTCCCTAATCATCGAACTCAGTTTCGTTTGATGTACTTTGTACTGTCAAATGACAATAAAGGCAATTCTAATTCTAATTCTATCAGTAACATGATCTTTTTCCCTTGTGAATTTCAAATAACAAATGCATTGTGTTCAAGTGCTTTTGTTGTCATAGCAAAATGAAAAATGGCTGACACAATTTATTGTGAACTGCTACTATGGTAAAACAGTTCTGGATGTGTTAATTCATCTACAGCATTTTTATTTATTTATTTTCACAATTTTTTTGCAAATGTGTATGCTATAAATGTGCAAAATTATCAGCTAACAGCAGCAGAATGTTAATAAAAGCATTGTTTATCATTCACAGTGAATCCCTTGTTGCTCTCCGCCATGTTGAAAAGTTCAAAGATTTTCATCTTAGCTCCTGTATCAAAATTTTTTTCCCAGTTCTTCTGTGGAAAACATGAGGTGAGGGGGCGTTCACATGCAATTTTTAAGTTCATAACTAGTATTAGCATAATTCCTATCGCACATTAAGACAGGATAAGAGTTAAATGATGTTCCGTTCTGTTCATGTGATGCGGTGGTTGGGGAAGAGAGTGGGGTGGATTCATTTTCACTTCACTACTACTGTGATGCCACCAGTCTGTAATGTTAAGTGTTAATCCTTTTCTATAACATCTTTGAGTCGAGGCCTGACATCACATTTGATATTAACATGAATGTTTTTGTATCTGTCTTCCTCCCACCGTCCTCTCTGCTCACATTACACTTCCTCCTCTGCCTCATCAGAGTCTCTTTGCGTGTCCAGACCACATTAGAAATTCTGCAGCAGAGTGTCTTGTCTCATTTGAGAAGGTGGTAAACAGTATCTGCACCAGTGTCACAGTGGCAGTTTATTGAAGCCTGTGGTGGCTGATTAATGTGTCTCTCCTCCCACGTCATCCCCGCTGCCTGAGGGGACACCACACCATCCTAACCATGAGTTTCAGAGCAGATGATCCATGGATCATTTCCTGGTCATGTCCATTGATCACACTGCCCTTATCAAAAGATAATCTCACTTAGCTGCTGTGCAGCCTTTGACAGTCACCCTAAAATTACTCATTTATCTTACCTGAAACCTATTTGTTTTGCTGCTTTTTTGTATTTTTGTAGGTTTTATATATATCATATACAGATCGGATGGCACTTTAAAATGTTGTTGTACTTGTTACAATGACAATAAAGATATTCTGTTCTGAGACTGATCTCATGAAATTGTGTTGTATGCCCCACCAGTTCTGGTGTGCTATATATACGCATTTTCATCCTTTTGTGTGTCATTCAGCGCCATTTGGTTGCATGTCAGTTTACACAAAGATCTCCAGTTCACATAACCATAACCCCTAAGCCTAACCCTAAACCTAACTGTAACCCTAGCCCTAACCAGAACCCTCAGTGCGAGTTATTTGGTGCAGTGTGAGCATACAAAGCTTAAAATGCGCACAGATAACACGCCAGTTAACACCAATTAAAAGTGAGGTGTATATTTAGGCAATTTCATGATATCACATTATCTATTCTATTCTAAAATGCTGAAAATTTCTCCACTGATGATTGAAATATTGCCTCAGTTATCCCATTTTTCCAGATGATCCCCAGATGTTCCTAATTGAGCTGATGATGATTTCTGTCTGACCATTACTCTCCATGACCCACAACAACCACAGACACAGGAAAACCCACATTAAATGTAAGAGACAAGAGGAAAAAACATCAGATTGGGCTGAATTAATAATCAGTGGCTAAAACAGACAACATATACAGTACTAAATAAAAGTCTTATTCCACCTTTATCAGTGTTGTTTTTCATGGTTGAAATGATCATACATATTTATTTCTCATAGTCTTTTCTTCAGACACAACAACAACAAAATACCGAAAATATATGTTGTAAAGGTAAGTATTTAGTGTGACCTCTGACCCCATGATAAGAAACAGCACAGATACAACTGACATGAGTTGGATGAAAACTGACATAAAACATCAGTCCTGAGAAAAGATACAACCAAGAATGAAATGCATAAAATTAACCGTTCCTGTGTGGAATGATTGATTTCTGGACTTCATTAGAGTCAAACACATTCATACAAATTTGGACTGAAGGCTAAACAAAAAAGATACAAATCTCATATTGTTTGAACCAAAGGGTTAAAGATATGTTAAGGTCAAAGGGAGGTCACACTAAATACAACCACTGTGGTTTATAGAAGCTGTTTTTAACCCAAAACTGATTGGATCTGAATACAAAGACAAACGCGTATGTGTGGACATTAGAACTTTAACAAACCAACAAACCTAATGTTGGAACATTACTTTTGCACAATGCTAAAGTTTGAAGAAACACTAAAGTAAATTGAATAATTCATTGATTGAATTTTAACTAATTTCAGTGGGAAATCTGGACTTAAATTTTCTTTTATAAAGAAAATGTATTAGTTTTACCCATTTTACAGTCACTGATTTCAGTCATTTTGAAATTTCACCAAAAACCATTTGAGTAAATAAGTTTAAATGATGTTCCTAATAAATGAATAATAGGAGCGGAATAAGAACAACAAAGATGTCATTAACTTTGATTATATAAAGAGCTCATAATAGATACTGATGCATTGAAACCAGTATTTAGGGTTTTTGTTGTGTTTTTTGTGTTGCTGTTTGTGTTGCTCCTCCAGGCGTGAGTGGGTGTGGCTGACGACCAACACCTGCGGCCAATCATCTTCATCCATGTGTTTGATCCAGGTCTGTCCAGCATTGACGCCCATGAAGCCTTTTGTTTCTACAATTAGCATTTTTTCAGACTACTAACTTCTTTTTCCTAAAAGCACCTTTTTAAAATGTGTTTGGAAACTTTTTATCAATTTTTTAAAAAGTGACTCAACTGCTAAAACACAGACATTTTCCCTTAAAATGACACCAAATTTTTTCGTCTGTCAGTTAGTCTGTCTAGCTGTAAAAGTCAGTGTTTCCAACATAGACACTTTGTTGGTATATTTAGTGATTTTTCAGACCCCTCCAGAAACTCTTTATCAAAAAAGCAACTATTGACAAATCTATCACCTTTTTGTGGCATTATTGGAGACTTTTGGAGACTCTGACGTGAAAGCACATATTGTTCTTTGTCTAAAGCAAATCAGTGTACTGAATATAAATCACTCCCATTGACACTGACAGTGTTCTCTATTGTCTCTTTTTGGTCCATTTAAATTGTTAATGTCGACTGAAAATTTAAAATGTTATGGTTAAAAATGTTTATGTTGTACCCGGCCCCCCTCCATCACCACCAACATTTGATAATTTCTTCCTTGTGCCAGTATCAACATTTCCTGAAAATTTCATGAAAATCCATCTATAACTTTTTGAGTTATCTTGCTAACAAACAAACAAACACACACGTACGTACGCACGCACACACGCAAACACACAAAACAAAGTGATCACAATACCTCCAGGCGGAGGTAAAAATTAAGCTAAAAACTAAACAAACAAAATAAATAACCAAAGTAACTCCTCCAGAGTGTCTCTTTTGGGTCACTTTAGTCGGTCCCCAAGCTCCGATAAAGGAGGAGGGTTGGGACATTAAAAAAAACTCAAGTGTTGACAGAGTATAGTTCATTTGTAGTTCTAGACATGTTTAGGATGTTTTTATACTCACATTTTGTCACTAACACAATGTTATTCCGATCTGCATCGTTGATAACAATTACATGCACATTTCCAATTATGCAAATTAATTGATGACATCGTTTAGAAACTGCTCTTTAACTGATAACAGGGAAAACATATAGCATGTAACATAGCATTCAAAATCCAGAGTTGTCCGTGAAGACTTAACCTGGCATTTCTTGTAAATCTCCCTTTGACGTGCTGCTGCTGTAGAAGCTGATGAATCCTTCTCTTGCTGTTTTCCAGCTGTGCTCTGTTAAAAAGGATAAGAATGTACAAGCTATTTATCCAATCATTTATTCTCATCACTTGTCACACTCTCACGTCAAAATCAAAATTCTATAAAAGAATGCAATGTAAAGGGGTATAGATTTATGCTATGCTATACATAAAAAAAAAAAACTTCTCGGACCTGTGTGGTCATAAAAAATTTTAACTTTGACCCACTGTTCCCTAAATGTAATGACATCTATTCTGGGTCACTGAGTAATCTATTAACCCAATTTGGTATGAATTCAACCAGTGATTTTGTTGGTAGAGTGTTAACTAACAAAGAAACAAACCATACCAAAAATAACAACACCCCTTGCCTCCCCTTCGGGGGGGCAGGGTAATTAGCCACTACAGAGGTATTTCAGCTGAACCACACATGGAATCCGGCTGGGACTCAAGCCTGGCTGCAAACTGGACCATTAGACGAGGCTACATTACATTTGTCTGAAATAAACACTATTTATGAAAGTTTTAAGTGGTGATATTGTTTTTTGGGGAGGCAGGGGGGGCACAAATCCCTCCCCAACAGTTTCAAAAAATCCTGGAGGAAACCCTGAAAGAGATAGGTAAGGTACGTCCCGGTACTTGCAGAGAACTCCCGCCACCCCGGTCTTACAAACTGTTCACTTCCCCCCACCCCACCCCCGTTCGTCTGTTTCATGTGTGTACCTCACAGTTTCACTCTGCAGGTGCCTGGGTATTAATACTGTATATTAATTGCCATTTACATTTTAAAGAATAACTTACCAAACAATTTTTATGTCACTACTTATAAAATATAGACTAACATCTTTTCCCAAAAGTCACCTCTCCCCAGCATCGAAACTACCACATCTAGAACCCATGGTTCCCCACGGGTCACATATTAGTACTATCATAATAACCTAGAAATAATGACAACTCCAATTTTTTTCCTTTGTTTTAGTGTAAAAAATTTTTTAATTATGTGAAAATGTTTACATTTACAAACTATCCTTTCACAAAAAATGTGAATACTCTGAACAAATATGAACAAAAATGAAATGTCTTAAGAGTACAATTTTAGCTATATTCTGCCGTTAACCACTGTGATCTATAAGTTGTAATGTACATGTATAAATGATAAACTGAGACATAATATTGTTAAAATTGCACTTATGTTTCTTAAGTAGAAATTACAGGTTCATATTATTCATATTTAAAAAAAAAAAAAAATACTAATAATAATTTTTGTAGATGTAAACATTTTCATAATGTAATTTTACTTTTTTCACTCTAAAACATAGACGTTAGACATACCGAGTTTGGATTTGACATTATTTATATATTGTGTTATTATTTTAATGGTCCTGCCTACTTCAGATCATAATGGGCTGAATGTGGCCCCTGAACTTGAATGAGTTTGACACCCCTGGTCTACAGCCTCCAGACCTCCTCCCTTCCACTTCTCACCACCTTCACCTGAGTTTTTTTATTCTGGACAATAAAACCTTCAGTTGAACTCAGCCTAAAGCCTCTGCTTTTGGCCTTGACAGTTATTTAGCTTTTTACCACAATTGACCATCTTTTTGTACATGTGAAGTTTATGTGATATTTGACCATTTTCATGGCATATTCAGTGATGTAATTCTATGTCTGTCACACTGGAGGTTCCTCAGGTGATTTACATATTATCATATGTTTCTGCACATTCTTTTTCAGTAACAGAACTTTTTAATAATCACCGTGTCATTAAACTTTATTTACTTTTCACATATGATTTAGAAAAAGTAACTAAATGAATGAATCAGTCACTTCAAAATGAGTAAAAAAAAAAAGTCAGTTTTCCTACTCTTTAAATTCTAAAGTGTACTTAATATTATATAGTTATATTTTTAACAAATAAAATTGTTTAGAATTAAATTTTAAAAAAAATCTTTGAAAATGTTGTTTAAAAACAGTAGAACTGTGGTAAATGTACATTTTAATGTGTGGTTTCATTGTGTTGGATCCACCTGAACAGAGGACATACCTGACCTCTAGGTAATCGTCTATTATTATTGGAACTATATAAATGAAACTGAACTGAACAAGAAGATAAATCACCCAGAGTGGGAGAAAATAACATTTTGACACCACAGAAACCTGGTATTGTCCAAGTATTGATCCGTGACAGAGCTGAGCACAGGTCAGGGTTAATTTAATCTGTTTAAAAGGGTTTAGTTTAATCTGATGGAGTTCCCTCAGTCGCTCCAGACAACAGCTGATACATGCAACACTTGGATTATGACCAGAACAGACGTCACTGAATGAACCCCCCTCAGGCTGTCTGCACCACTCTGTAAGCATTCATATGTTTATGCTGTTTTCTTTGTAGTTTTTAACTGAACTTTTTAACTGGCAGGCCAAAACTATTACATAATCATAGTGCTTTAAGGCCATTAATAGAGGTAACTGAAATTATATCGTGGAATCCTCATATCATTCTCCATCCACCCACAGAGAAACAGCTGGAAGTAGCAACTTTTATATATATATATATATATATATATATATATATATATATATATATATATATATATATATATATATACACACACACAGGGTGGGGAAGCAAAATTTACAATATTTTAAGGCAGGGATTGAAAGACAGTGTATGACCAATTAGTTTATTGAAAGTCATGACAATTTATTTGCCACAAGAAAATTTACATATATATACATATATATATACACACACACACACATATGTGTGTATATATATATATATATATATATATATATATATATTTTTTTTTTTTTTTTTTTTTTTTTTTTTTTTTTTCCCCTAATTGGGAAGCAGGTACAAATCAATATATGTCTGTCACTGCAGACAAGAAATTTAATCATACACACATACAAGACATTAATCAAGATATAACTTAAATAAATAATAATGGATATACGCATAACCACATGTATGCACATATACACATGCATAAGTGCATCATTACAACTGACAATCACAACAAAAACAATAAAAGCTAAGAGAAAATTAACACAAAACACCCGCGTATTTTATACCCTCTTCACCCTAACCAACCCCATCCCATAGAAGTAACAACTCTTTTTACTCGTTTTCTGAAATGTTCTGTTCTGAAATTTGCTACAGAGGTAAATAAAATGTTTGTGGTGGTCTTTTGTCTCTTTCCACTCCTCACCACCATTGGGTTGATGCGGTCAGTGAACGCATCACACTGCAGAGTGACGGACAGGGGGAAGGCTGACAGAGGAAGAGGAAGTGGTTGACAGTGGTGGATCAGTCAGACTGTCAGTCAGTGTGATGGGAGCAGGGCTTGTACTGCTGAGCTCATCCTGGGCCAACGGGCCTCTGATCTGGATCCAAACGATAGACCTGTTACCTGAAAGGGATTAAACAGAAGGAAATGATTTGATTATCATCTGTCTTCTTTCATTCATATACTGTTTGTAACTCCTCCAAAGCAATTCTTTCTGTTTTAAATATTAAACTAAATATATTTATGTCATTCTGCTTCTTTTACATTTTGGAAAGCTCACACAGGGTTAAATGCGAACACGACTGTCTCACAGGGAGGAGACTAGGTCAGTGATATTCAAAGGTCTTCATCTATTGCCCTGTTCCTGTTGTTTTTCCTCTGTGTAAATGTGCCAAATTGAAAACAAATCAGCTGTAGTGTCTCTGCTCCACGTCTGATGAAAAGCAGAGGCATTGTTTGCATATTGTGTTTGGTTCTTGTAAAGCAGGAGGGTTTGGTTCTCTCTGGTTTTTGCATGCTGTAGATGCCTTCAGGAGCACTGGTGGGTAATAATAATGCTTCTCCACTACGTGAGGCAGCAAATGTGTGTCAGGGGAAAACCAGCTCCTCTAATTGGATCTGTACATGTGGAAGAAGACCTGGATTCATTTGGAACAAAAGACTTGATTCTCTTCATCTTGCACTGTTCATCCTATGGCACATTTTCAGTTCCCCAACTTCCACCACTGGAAGTACAGCAAAGAACCAGCTTCTTTCTCGTATCATAAACAGAAGGACAGGATCTGTCATTTTCACAAACTGCATCATGGAAATTCTCTGGTCACATTTAATACTGAGGAACCATTGCAGGTCTTACTTACAAATATGGAGCAAATTAAAGGGGAAAAAAAGCATATACAGTGTCTTACTGAGGTGTTGTCCTAGCACTTATTGCCTCATTTGGTGTTTTGATGATGGTAAAACAAAGTCGAACATGTCAGTCCAAACTCATCCATAGATTTTCAGCTTGGTTGAGTTTGTTTGTTGGGATGTGAACCAGTGTGTTAAAATACCAGTCATCCAAACTAACCAACAGAAGCACTTTTCCATCTGCAGTATGACTAACACATTCACTGTAAATACCTGTAAAAAAAGAAAAAAAAAAACCAAAACATTACACTAAGTCTTCAAGGCAGTGTGGACTTCATTCACAAACTTACAGATGCCAATTTAATGCTGTAAATGGACTGAAATTGTTCACTTCATACATTTCTGCAAATGCAATGACATTTAATTTTAGTTAATTCATCACATTCCGAAACTGAAGGGCTTACAGGACTTACAGGAAAATAAAATCAATAAAACGCTTTGTATATGTTTCACTCACAGTATGTTACCCAACATCTACAACACTCTGTGTTCTGGAAGACAATGGTCCAAACACAGGAAACAATATTTTGAGATACAAAACAGTATTTTTGAACCTTTTATGGTCACATTTCATTAAGCAATGGATCCAAAGACAACAAAGTTCTTTTGTTTAGGAAGGTTCTTAACTTAGTAAAATGATGAGCAGTATCTGCGTACCATGCATGATAAGGGCTGTCTGAATTCAATAAATGTGAAGGAAAGGAACAGTGCTTAGTCTATGCTAGGATACACTGGACTGTCAGCACTGACCGACCCAACCGTTCACAAAAACAATCCATCAACAGGACGGGACGTGATCTTATGCCACACTCTCATATGATGATACACTTTCAACAATGGTGGGCTGTGCATTTGGTACCTAGGGGTCATTCCATCCCAAATCAATCAGATTTCAGAAAGTGCCCCACATGACCCCCTCAGAAAATTCTGAAAAAATTCACACTTGTTCACCTACCAGATAAACGAACACATTCAAAATTTTAATGTCATATCTGTTATAGTTTAGGAGATACAGCCCTTTGAAAATTAATGTTTTGTTTTGTTTTTTTTTTAATTTTGCAAATTTGCTTTTCGGCCAACTTTGAGGCACTATATGTCCTTAGGTATTCAAGTCACACTGCTGAAACCTACTGTCTGGGGTGAAATCCCCCTGAAAAGACCATATTTTGCATCAAAATAATTGTAGGTCCCTTCATGTTTGGTCCATGAGGCCTTGAAATCAGGCGAAAAGGCTAATTCTTCAAAATGTCCTCTTTCTTCAGGCTTGCACTGTGCCATAATGGATGAATGTAGAGACCTAATTTTTTTTTGCATGGATTCTTATGGTCAAGATGCAACAATATACTGCAAAAAGATGACATTTCAATAAAAGTATCTTACTAGAGGGCCTCAAAACTCATGTATCAAATATGATACCTTTGGTGTTATAGGGTTAAAGCTGTTAAATGGACAGTATTTGTCAAACGAGATGTCTTAAGTGTACCATTTTCATTTTTAAAAATCACTGAAAGTATCAATATTGAGTATTGATTATATGCCATAAAAGTAATTGGTATCATATCGAATCATAAAAGTGTTCTATCGCCCAGCACTACAACAGAGGAGAAAGCACAAGTATACAGGAAATGACGTGGCCAAAATGTCAAAGGTGATGCAACATAAACACAGTAATAAAAAATAAATAAATAAAACCTTCCCAAAATAAATGCATACAAAACGAGAATATGTTTGAAAAACAATAAAACTTGAACAGATATGGGAAGAAGACTTTTGGTGAAATGTAAAACTGTTATTTTAACACACCTGTGACACAGATACCTGAAAACACCACTGAAGTACTTTAATGATGTATTTGTACTTGTTTAGAGCTAGAAACCACCAAACCACCAACCAAATCAAAGCCTGCTTGAAAACGTTAATCCTTATTTCTCAAAGTTGGAAAAACTTTTTTCTTCTGTCATGTCTGTGTAAGCTCTCATTGTCCAGGTCATTATTCTTCTTGGTAGTTCTTTGATGTTCAGCTGGACTAGTTTTGGCTATCTGACCATAACTAGTCTAGTCCAAACTAGTCTTTATCTGGCGTCCATGTTGGAATGTGTCATCACCATGATCTCAGTCAGGTTGGAGAGTTTGTGGAACCACAGCTGTGTTGTTCATACTCTGTTGGCCTTTATTGCTACAATACGTCAGCCTGTGCATCTTTTGTTATGCAAACAGAGTCAGTCTTCCATAAGGTGGATTTCCTTGGTTCTGTGTTGCCTCTGTGGGTCTGATGGTTGATGACTCAGTGACAGATGATGCTCCTGTGGAAGGACTGTCGGAAGCAGTGGGAGGACGAGACAGGACAGAAAAGTGTGAGGAAATTGCATGACTAGCAAGAGGTGGGAGGAACACAATGCCATGCTTCATTCACAGACACACACCCACACAAACACACACTCATCAAACCCTAAAGTGTATTTATGTAACGACGAGCTTCCTGCCGTCGGCGAAATGAGTAAATCCTTCATAAAAATAGAGATGTTCCTTTGAAACCAACACCTCCTTCAGTTTGTGACGTAAAAAGACTTCTATTTTTCATGATGTAGTCTTCAGTGTGTGGAGCATTAAATTGCTGTCAACACGCCCCCCCAAAAAAAAAGAAAAAAAAAAAGAAAAAGAAAACCAGCAGAAGTGGCATTCATATTTTTTTATGAGGATGCTTTATTGAGCGACAGTCTATGGTTGATGCTGCTTTTATGAGTTCCTCCTCTTCAAACACACTCCACGAGGCCTGAAACATCTGAAACATGTGAAACATGTCCACCCACTTCATCAGTCACAACAAAACACATCATTTCCTTTTTTACAGGCTTTATATTTATATATTAAATATTTATTTTCAGTGATTTGTCAAATTCTGATGACAGGCTTATTCACACCAGAGCGATTCTTGGAAATGCACATAATTTGCATGAGTAACTTTTCAAATACTTGCTTAAAATTGTCCAAATATTTTATGGAATTACTGATAAGGAGTTTTGATGCAGAAATCATCTATTAAACAGAATGAAATTTATCTGCCACTTAAGGCTGACTGAATATGAAATCCAAACATTCATGTCATTAATGAGCTAATCCAGAAATATACTATAAGCTGTTGTCATGTGATGTTATTGATAAAAACAACAGCAACTGAAATACCGAAGACAACGCTTCACTTCCACTGAAGAACTGTGTGATCTTGAAATAAAGTGCATTATTCCAGGTGAACTGGTTGTTTCCTGTTGTGAAGTACTTCCTCTAGTACAGTCTGATGCGTCTAATATTAGAGCAGACCTACTGTACATTCATACCTGAAAGCTTTCAGCTGAGCTCTGTGTCATAGTTTTCAGTACATTAGCAGGGAGGTTTTCCGACAAACGGAGCTGCCTTTGTCCCATTTAAAGCTTCTATTTCTGAACACGTCGCTTCTCCCAGACAGTAATAGCACCTTGTGTTTAAAGTGGAAGGAAAAGAGAAAATTACAGCAATTTCAACAATTTTTATTCTAATTTAAATAAAATCCCTTCTGTCAGAATTCTACATACTAGAACTTGAGCAGACTCTATGTTTAAACCACCCAGTGCTGTGTAACGTCTCAGTTGTTTTATCAGGTTATAGACCAAACATATGCATTTGTAATGTATGTATGATAAAACTGGAATAAATTGGAGATATGGAAACAGCATTAAAAACATCTGTTTTACTAAACAGTTTCTACCAAATTTGTGATTTACACTGTGGATTAAAAAAGGAGTGGACGGCCTAGAAAAAGTGGTCAATATCCCAATTTGTGTGAAGCCTGCTACCGGACGTTAGTCTGGTGTTGTCTGTCTTTTATGTTTGTCTGCCACTTCCTGTTTTATTTTGTTAAGTTTTCCTCATGTGTCTTGTCTGTTGTCTTTACTTCCCTTCCTGGTTCGTGTTCACCTTTTCCCTGATTACCTGACTCCGCCCTGATGTGTTCCACCTGTGTCTCGTTGTCTTCCCTCCCTTTTGTGTATTTATACCCTGTCCTTTCCCCTGATCAGACGCCAGTTCGTATTCTCTCGTAGTCTACTTACCAGCGTTTTGATCCTGTCTGTTCGTTTGCCTACCTGTGTTTCGACCCATTTTGTCATCCTGTTTTTGCCTGTCTTGCCTGCTCCCTGTCGGTTTTGTCTGCCTCCATCTGCCTTCCTGGATTTTGACCTCTTCGCCTGGTCTTTGTTGGCGTGCCGACTCAAAACCCGGAGACTAACCGTGGGTTTGTGTCCCTCGCCCGGAGGACGAATCCCTCGAGGACTTCCTTGGCTGCTGTCCTCAAGATCCTGTTCATTATCACAGCCAGTATTTTTGTGATACCTGAATTTAATAAACTCTGTAAACTTTTACATCCGCCTCCTAGTTCTGCATTTGGGTTCTGGGTTCGTACTAGCAGCATTACAATTTGGTGTCACAAGATTATTTAAGAAAATGTCGAGACTGTTGACCCAGTCCGACATCATCCTTCATACTGATGTCTGACTGCAAAAGACATTTAGTTGGATGAGCTGGTACATGCTGCTTCTTTGGGGCTCATTTTACTTTTTGGGTCCATCTTTGGTTTCCATTTCATTTATCTAACTAGAAGCACTCAGAGACCGCAGACCTCCGCCAAGGCAGATCAGTGCCCCAGATTTGGATGAAAATTTCAGGAAATGTTGATACTGGCACAAGGAACAAATGATTAAATTTTGGTGGTGATCGGGGGTTGGGGGGGCCACTGATCTGCCTTGGCAGAGGTCTGTGCTGTCTTTTCTAGAAAAGACAGCGACATCTTTCTTCTTCCACAAGTAGAAGCCTGAGAACTGACATCAGTATCTTCTTATTGCTAGCCATCCATACAACGAGTACAACAACAACAACCCTTCTGGGCTACTCAACACTCTCTGCTGACAACATTGACTGACGAAAGCGAGTTCTGTGTTTTGGTCTAGAAAGATGTTTTATCATTTTCCGGTTTTACGTCTTGCACAAGCAAGGAAAGTAAGCTGAAGTAGGTTGTTGATTTGGTGTCTTCTTCACACTTTTTTGACTGTGTCGGGGAGACAGGAGCCGACTGATCAGTCAGACTACCTTTTCTGGTGACGATCGGCAGTCAGGTTGGTGTGTTTTCGCCTTAACAGGCAGAAACCTGGAGCAGACCCCGACTCCTGGAGGATGGTCATCTGCCTTGACCAGTTGGGATTAAAGAGAGAGGGTTAAAGGAAGAGAAATAAAGACAGAAAGAAAGAGATTGGGGGAGAAAGGGGGAAATAGAGGGAGACACATGGATGCACAGCAAACTGAAATCCTGTCTTGATACTTAGGGCCGGCTCTATCAAACGTTTGCGTGTATTAAAACGTGTGCAAACTCATTGTACACGCAAAAAAATGTTCAAACTGATTTACTAATAGTGTGCAATAAGGGTTGCGTCTTTCAAAGGTACAAAATAGCCCATTTGCATCCAGTTAGTACATTTGCTACAGTGAATATGCAGTTTGGTTCGCTTACACACAGTTGTGCGTGTGGTGGGAGGAGAAAATGTAAATATATTAAATTAGTACACGCAAAGTGATTTAGCAAACCTGAAAGCAATTTTGCTCATAGAAACTGCGTCTATATTTAACATGTCTCAAAAGGAGGTGCAAATGGTTTAGATGTGTAATTGTGCACACATGGAAGTGGTTAGAAGACATCGAAATGATGAAACAAGATGCAGACAAAGCATTTTTCACCCTCATGTGAACACTTTTGAAGTGACAGAAGAAAAAATAATTGAGACATAGCCCCCCCCCCCCCCCCCCCACACACACACACACACACACAATGGACTCTTTTCCACTCCTGATGATTGTGATTAAAAATATGCACCGACATTCGGCTACAGTGTGACAAAATTATGTGCGTGTGACAGTCATTCAACCAACCCCCCCCTCCCTGCGCGTGCACGCGCGCACACACACACACCTTTAAAATGAAAAATAAATGAATGAATGAGTCATGCAATACCTTCTATGACAAAACTCCTCCAACATTACACTTCCTTGAGTCTGGATCATTCAGCGCACTGTTACCATTAGTGCTGGTTTATCCCAGTGCAGTTTTTACAGCATATTGTCTCCAGTACCGCACGCAAAACCCTCATTTAAATAGGACGGTCTCCAAGACTTTGCACCTGTTGTAATTTGTACAAATAATCTTGGTAAATCGTGGTCACACCCTACACACAAAATTCTAGACTGCGCAAGCAAATTACTACATGCAAATTGGGATCTTAGTAGATCCAGCCCTAAGCATTTTCATAGTTTCCTCTGTCCACTAGAACCACAACAGGGACGTGGGGAAACTCTTGACACTCTGTTTTCATGTTTTTATTTCATCAAGAGCACAAGTCCAGCTATAGCAACATTATATCCAGATAGAGAGGCAAAGTTGTTTTCAGCTCCTGGTGTTGTGAATCTAGTCTGAACTGGGCTTAAGAAACTCTGTGACTGATTTTTCTACTAGCTAGTTAGCTCAGCAAGTTAGCTAAGATTTGTGCAAACCAACGGATACATCAGCATATATTTATATATAGTGTTTTATTTATGGATTTTGTTCATGCATCAGCATCCACAGTAGTGTGAGATTTATTACAGTGTAATAATTATACCCCCTGTATGATCACTCATGCCAAATACATTCATTCTTTTTACTTAGTGGTTGTAAGTCTTGGCTCATTTCTTTCAAATTCATTTCCCATAATCTGGACAGAAAAATATGGATCCAACATCTGTTTACCGTGATAAACATGATCTAAGAGTATCAAGGTATGAGGGGAGTATCCTCTCCCCTCATAGACATGTGAGGTGTTTCCTATTGAATGCAGTGACTTATGAGCCAGTGTTATATTTATCTAGTAGAGATCTGGTGATAAGAATAAGAGTGGTATTAGAATGGTTATAATGCAGAGGTGGATGCAGGACCGGACTGAGACTCATTTTCAGCCCTGGACTTTCATACCTCAGACCGGCCCACTTTAGATCGCGACCAATTATTATTAAAATCATGTAATTGTAACCTTACATGTTAGGTCTACACACTGTTCTGCAAAGTCTGAAACAAACACAGCAGTAGAGAGACTGATTTTTTTTCACAGTAAGTCAGCCACTTGCGGTTTGTTCCATCTTTGCTATTGAAAACTTTTGGTATAGTGATATTAGGGGTTTGACGAGGATGATAAGAAAAAAATGTATGTATATCCTGTGACTGAGGGCGAGCAAAGTAGTCAAAGCTAACAGACTCATCTTCATTTGTCTCATTTCTGACTAGTGGTTCAGGGTTCTGCTGCTGAGCTGCTCCTCTGTTATCAGTCCCTGACTAGACTCTGCTCTCCTTTTCACGCTTCCTCCAGTTTCCCTAGACTCGCCTGCACCTGTATCACAATAAAAAAATAATATCTACAGACATTTTGACTTACTTAACCAATTAAGATATTTACATTGGCAAAATATGCAGGCTTATTTGATATTACTTTATGCTATTGCCTTTCAATTGTGGGCTTTGTGTATTTACTGTCTCGCTTTTAATGATAAAAAATAAAATAGGTCAGGACTATGGTTTGGGTATAGAAAGTGGTTTTACTGGAACTAATGCTTGTTCACACAGTCTGTTCCAACAGCTCACCTTTTCCTTCCATCCTGACAGGAGCAATCCCCTCATCACTACTGGCTCCTGGCTCTGCTTCTGACACTAAATCACATTTTAAAAATGGTCATAATTCTCAGCACAAATCTTCTATTGTCATGGTCTGTGACCCTCAGCTCCTCCTTCTCATAATCATCATTATCATTGTCAAGGCAAGGCAAGGCAAGGTAAGGCAAGTTTATTTGTATAGCACATTTCAGCAACAAGGCAATTCAAGGTGCTTCACACAGGACATTGAAATAAAAGAAACAAAAAGAAACACATTTAAAACATTATAAAAGAAACATATAAAAGGTGATTAAAAACAGCGAGTAAGAAAACAACACATAAAATCAAAATAAAATAAGATAAAATAAAAATAAAAACACACACATATTAAAGTAAAAGTTGCAGTGCAGAGTTTCAAAGAGAATATAAAATTTAAAAAGTCAAAAGCCTTTTAGTCAAAGGCAGCAGTGAACAGGTCAGTCTTTAACCTGGACTTAAAAGAACTCAGACTCTCAGCAGACCTGATATTTTCTGGTAGTTTGTTCCAGATATATGGAGCATAGAAACTGAACGCTGATTCTCCATGTTTAGTTCTGACTTTGGGAACACAGAGCAGACCTGCACCAGATGACCTGAGTGGTCTGGATGGTTCATACTGGACTAGAAGGTCTCTGATGTATTTTGGGCCTGAACCATTCAGTGCTTTATATGCTAGTAAGAGAATTTTGAAGTCTATTCTCTGAGAGACAGGGAGCCAGTGTAGAGACCTCAGATCTGGGCTGATGTGGTCCAGTGTAGAGACCTCAGAACTGGGCTGATGTGGTCCACTCTCTTGGTCTTAGTGAGGACTCGAGCAGCAGCATCCTGGATCAGTTGCAGTCGTCGAATAGACTTTTTACTGTACTGAAGGGATCAGACTCACCTGCTGGCGCTGCGTGGCTGCAGCCAATTACCTCTGGCCTATTTAAGGATTAGGTTTGCAGCCATGCAGCGCTGGTCCATTTCTCTCCATAACCCGGACATTTGTTCATCTTTTCTACGGACTCTGACTCAGGTTTTGTGTATTTTTTTTTGTTTTCCTGTTGTGTTGTTTTGATTTTTGTTAAATAAACTTATTTTTTTCCCTTCAGTACCGTGCACTTGAGTCCTCTCATTTCCCTATTGTGACAGAATGGACCAGCCATACCTGGACTCAGCCGGTACTGAAGGGACCTGTTTTTTCGTTTTTTCTGTGTTTTAGTTTGTTATTCCTGGTTTCGTTCGTCTTTCCTTGATTCTCCCCTGTACCGTCGCTCCGCGCTTCCCTGCCCCATATCCGGCTTTTCCGAGACTTACCCTTGTCCTCGGCTCCGGCGGCTTGGTCTCCTCCGTGCCGGTTGGTTCGGGAGGTCCCGGAGCCGTCGGGTGCTCACCCTGGTTTGTTCTCCTGGTGTATCTCTGTCCCCTGTTGTTTCCTGTCTTGTATTACCGGCGTTCCCATGTCATGTGGGGCCCAGGTCCATGTTGAGTCCGGGCTCTCCTCCCGTGTTGTTTTTTCCGGTGCGTTTCTGTCTTTCCTCTGTTTCCTGCCTCGTGTTTCCAGCGTCCTATTCCATGTGGGGACCTGGGCCTTCGTGGGGTCCAGGTTCTTCTCTTGTGTCTTTTCTTTCGTCTTTCTAATGATTTCAGTGAAGTTCATTAGTTTGATCTGTCTGTCCATGTTAGTTTGTTTGTTCTGCCTGTTTTATTCGTTCCTCCCTGTTTCTCTTTGTCCGTGTGTGCCGTTTACTGAGTGTTTTTCTCTGAGTGTATTCCTCAGTCTGTGTGCATTTGTCTCTCTGTGCATTTTTCAGTCTGTTTCTTAGTCTATGTGTGAATTTTCTAGTTTATGTGTGCTTTTTTGTTTCATTTCTTCCTTCCCTCGCTCTATTTTGTTCTCTGTCGTGGAACTTTTGTTCTTTATTTTTCCAATCAGTCATTCCTTTTTGTCCTTCATTTCTGTTAGATTTTTTTCCTGTATTTCTGCCAGATTCTGTTTGTCTTTTCCCTGTTTGTCCTTTAGCTCTGTTTCTTCGCAGTTCATGTTCTTCAGTTCCATTTTATCGTTCTCACCAGTTCAGTACTGTAGATTGTCCCTCTGCCTGTTCGTGTCTCTGTGTCTGTCTGTCCGTGTCCCACTGCTTGGCCTCAGTTCCCTTTTCCTTAGTACTACCTGGAGGCTAGTACGCCGTCTGGTAGTTTCCCCTCCTTGAAGTCCGGTTCCGCGCAAATCTTCTATTGTCAGGATCTGTGCCTGTGTGACTCTTTGCTCCTCCCTTTTGGTCATGGTCTGTGCCTGTGTGACCCTCAGCTCCTCCTTCTCATAATCATCATTATCATCATCAGACTCACCTGCTGGCGCTGCGTGGCTGCAGCCAATTACCTCTGGCCTATTTAAGGATTAGGTTTGCAGTTATGCAGCGCTGGTCCATTTCTCTCCATAACCCGGACATTTGTTCATCTTTTCTACGGACTCTGACTCAGGTTTTGTGTATTTTTTTGTTTTCCCATTGTGTTGTTTTGATTTTTGTTAAATAAACTTGTTATATTTTCCCTTCAGTACCGTGCATTTGAGTCCTCTCTTTTTCCCCATTGTGACATCTATTTTGCAAAGCCTTGGTGTCAGTTTCATTCATGTAGTGCTGAATCATCTAGCATCTCAGAGCACCTTTCATATTGAACAGGCCTACACCATACTGTTCATTGGAGCCTATTTATTCTAATAATCTTCCCTCTCTGAGCAGTCCTACCTGCCCACTCTGGACTTGTGGGCTCATGGCTGGTGTCTGCTGCTGGATCTGCTTTCTGACTCTGAGGAGCTGCAAGACAAAGTTTCCCAGTTATGGGGTGTCGTATCACACTATTATTTAAATTGCGTAACGTTATGTTCCACGCCACAATGCCACACAATTCATTGACTCAATAATTAACTAGCTTGAAAGGTGGTTTACCCGGTTCATCGTCCTCATTAGTTGTTTCCAACCGGAGGTCGTTTTTGTGAAAAAGTTGCAGATTTTGGCACATTTGGCTGCATTTGCTTCAAGAGCTTTCCTCTTTTTAATTCTTGCCTTCTGCGCGCCACCCTTGCTCTTTCTATTATCCATGTTTCAAACAGCAAACACAGCTGACCATCCACAGCCTACAGAGCACAGATCGTATATGCTCCACAGCTACAGTATAGAGCTACTAACCGTATGCAAGGACATATTATGTCAAGGTGCGTCTGCAGAAAAAAAAACAGCTTGCTAGTAGAGTGGGTGGCGGTCCAGGAACAGCGGTAGCAGATTATGTGATCAACCCAGTGTTATGACTGAACCCCCTCCCCCAATAAGTAAATAAAATATTAAATATATATTTAAAGTGAACTCTGGCCCTCGTGGCCAAAATATTATACCGGCCCACCGGGAATTGTCCCGGTCCTCCCGATTAGCCAGTCAGGGCCTGGGTGGATGTAGTGGTGAAATCAGTGAGCGGTGAATCGACTGATCTGTGAAGAATGGTGCTTAATAGTGAGAGAGAAGGTGGGTATGAGGATCTGAATGTAAATGTAAATGAACAGCCTGAAGCACAAAAAATACAAGCTCTCGTGGGAGAAGGGGGGGGGGACACAAAACACACTCCATGTGAAAATCCATTTGTAACATTTTATTTCCCAACATCATTAATCTTAATTTTCTTGACATTTCTAGGTTAGTATTTAGTCCAAGTTACGGGGTAATGTAGAGCTGGTCAATAAACCAAAACGCTCTGCATATGAGCGCTGGAGGCCTGTTGGTTTATGCAAGTCATTTATAAAGATAAATCTTCCCCACAGACACATTCTTTCTTCACATTGATTCCTGCATAGACCACTTTTTAATAATTTATATGTTAGCTCACAGCAGCTCAGGAGCATTTTCTTTTGACTTTTTGAATGTTTAACCTTTTAGCATACACTCTTTTCAAAAAATTTTTTAAAAAGAATAAGAAACCATGGTTAACTAAGGGATTGGAAAGGGCTTGTAAGAAGAAAAACAGGCTCTATAGGGAATTTGTGAAGCACAGAACGAAAGAAAAAGAGAATAAATATAAAAGATACAAAAACACACTGACAACAATCATAAGAACACATAAAAAAGCTTATTATGATCAGTTGTTAGAAAAACATAAAATGATATTAAAGGCACTTGGAGAGTGTTAATGATATGATTAAAAAAAGTAATAAAAAGGATTTTTCTACATATGTTGTTAAAACCAGTGACACTGTGGTGGAAAATATAGAGGACATCGTGAACATATTTAATGACTTTTTTGTTAATGTTGGTCCAAATTTGGCAAAAGATATTACCCAGTGGGAAAAGGATGATAAAAACTTTGATTTTGCTATTGAAAACAATAATTCAATGTTTCTTGGTGGAGTTTGTGAAAGTGAAGTGTTGGAAGTGGTCAGGAAGTTTAAAAATAAAAAATCTACTGATAGAAATTCCATTGATATGTCACTCATAAAACAAGTGATAAACAGTATTCTACTACCATTCACTTATGTATGTAACAAATCATTTCAAACAGGCACTTTTCCAGAAAACATGAAAATAGCTAAAGTGATTCCAATTTATAAAAATGGTGATAAGCACATGGTGTCAAATTATAGACCGGTGTCACTGTTACCACAATTTTCTGAAATTCTTGAGAAATTAGGATATTAAATGATCATCAGTACGGATTTAGGAAAAACCGATCAACATCTTTAGCAGTAATGAAATTTGCAGAAAATATAGCAACAGCGGTGGATCAGAAACAACATACTGTGGGTGTTTTTATTGATTTAAGGAAGGCATTTGACACAATTGATCACTCAATATTACTCCAGAAATGTGAAATGTATGGTATGAGAGGCGTGGTACAAAACTGGTTAAAAAGTTATTTACAAAATAGGTCTCAGTATGTATCAATTGGAAATACAAATTCACAACTTAGAAAAGTAACATGTGGGGTCCCACAAGGTTCAGTTCTGGGACCCAAGTTATTTATACTTTATTTAAATGATATTTTTATGGCATCTAGTGAGTTAAAATTTACAATATTTGCAGATGATACTAATTTGCTTTATTCGGGAGCAAATATGAAACAAATATTAGAAACTGTGGAAAAGGAATTGATCAAGTTAAAAAAAATGGTTTGATGTAAATAAGTTATCACTTAATGAAGATAAAACAAAATTTATGGTTTTTGGTGGTGCTAGGGGAAATTATGATATAAACTGAAAATTAATGAAATTGAAATTGAAAGGGTGTATGAAACAAAATTTTTGGGAGTGATTATTAACCATAAACTCTGTTGGAAACCACAAATAGAATATATCAAACGCAAAATGTCCAAAGCTGTTGTGATTCTTTATAAAACTCGCGTCTTGTTAAGCAAAAAATGTTTGCATATGTTGTACTGTTCACTTGTAATGCCATATATGTCATACTGTGTGGAAATATGGGGCAATGTGTATAAAACTAATTTAGACCCGATAATTAAACTCCAAAAAAAAGCTATTAGAGTCATAAACAAAGCTGGTTATCTCCAATCAAGTAATCCACTTTTTGTAGAATCTGGTTTACTAAAATTTTTTGATATTGTATATTTAAAAACAATGGAATTTATGTTTCACGTTAAAAGTAAAAACCTTCCTTTTTGTATTCAGAAAATTTTTAAGTTAAGAGAAGGACATTATAATTTAAGAGGGATGTTTGTGTTTGAAAAAGGTAAAGTAAGAACAAACGTTAAATATCACAGTGTTTCAGTTGTTGGTGTCAAGCTATGGAACGAACTGAAGGATGAAGTGAAATTGTGTAGCTCACTGTTGAGTTTCAAAAAGACTTTAATTTGTCAAATTCTGAAGGGCTATGAAAGTAATATGATTACAAAATGATTTATAACACTGAATGTAGTATAATTTGTGTTTAAGTATTTACCTGCTGCAACTACGGGTATAGACGTGAATTAAGGATGTGAATAGGAGAAGCAGAAATAAGCCTCCGGCTTCAGCTTCTGCCTTTTTCAGTTACAAAATGTGTTAATTTTATGTTTGCTTGTTTTTAATATGTATGTGTTTTGTTTTGTTGTTGTTTTTTTTAATATGTAAATGTTTGTATTTTGTATTTAACTGAAATAAACATTCATTCATTCATTCATTCATTCATTCTTCGTTCTCATCTGTCTTATTGTTGCATTTGAGCCATGTTTCAACTGATGTAGTTAAAGTTGTGTTTGATGTACATATTAAACTCAGAGACCAGATGATGGTCCCTTTTCCACTGATGAGAGACTGAGCTCATGAAATGGCATTGAAAGCCATGCCAGTTCTTATGGCATTTGGCGTGCTATATGCGCACATTTTCAACTTTTTGCATGTTATTCAGCGCTATTTGATCACATGTCAATGTATGCCAAGATCTCCGGTTCACATAACCCTAACCCTAATCCTATCCGTTACCCTAACCCTAACCTCAGTGTGGGGTATGTGACGCATCAATTCAGGTTGGATAGGGGGCTAATATGGAAGCAAATCTGTGTCATCAGAGATTGAAAGGTTGTATTTTGCAATAATTTAGGTTGAAAGGTTGTATTTTGCAAATTTTTTTTTTTTTTTGAATGGTAGTATTTTTACACATAGAGTTTCATATTCTGAATTCAGTTATTCAAAAAAAATTTTTTTTAATTCAATATTCTTAATTACAATGTGTTTCAAATTCAATCTAAAAAAATTCAGCCTAAAAAAATTCGATATAACATCTTGACCAGGCAAAACCAATGGAGTACGGAGCCACTCGATCTAACTTTCACCCAATCATACGCCGCGCTTAAGATCACGTGATGCTCACTTAGCAGCACAGGACGGGACTCCTGTGAAAAATCATGCTCTTGTTTCGTGTCGCCGTGCACATTCTTGGACCTATTCCCGGTTGCCCTGCTTCTTCATGATGGGGAACAGCAAGACGGGGTCTGGTACTGGTATTGGACATACATAGAAACACAATGGAAGAATAGTCTGTAAACAGATAATTAGTGAGGTCTGCAGAGTGGTATTGTTATTCAAGTTTATGTGAGGCATAAGAAAACACCGACAAAACGAACTTTATGCATTTCAAATGGGTTTATTCACACTGAAGTCAAAAATAACTAGGCTCAAATACAAAATGCTTTAAAAACTTGACAAAAGGGAAGAAAAATCCAGGTGCTGTTGCTGTGAATCTGCCTCCTCGTCCATGGACAACAACTGAAAAGAACACAACAAGAAACCATGGTTTAATGGGACCTGTTCTCCCCAGTGTGGACAATAACCCTGTCTACTGGGACTGGGTTCAGTTAACTACTGGGTTCAGTTCTGACTTTTATGAAACCACCGAGAAACAGCGTTGGAGACAACTTGGAAATGTTACTATTAGCGTGTTGTTAGCATACCCGTAGCTAGTGCTTTAACATCCCTAACGTTTGTACTTCACTTTCATCTCTAAAGTCGACTTTTTGTGAGCCATTAACCATGTGTTTTAGAAACAAAACTTACCAGTATCGTCTACCGCTGTTTGAACTACAGACTCGCCCACAATCAAAAGCCTCCTGTCCGTGTGTGCTGTGTCCCAGTTCAGTGCACCTGTAGTCTGGTTCACTGGTCCCCTAAAATCCAGTCCAGCAGCTCCAAATGGGGGTTTTTTCTGGCCGTCCGCTGCGTCTTTTCTGGTCCCTGTAGTCCATCTTTAACTTCTTTAGTTTGTTTAGAAGCTGCTCCAGGTCCAGTCTTATCCAGCTCTCTTTATATTTTTTTCGAACCGAATGCCGGTTCATAGCTCGGTGCCATGGTGCCGGTGCCGTGGTGCCGGTGCCGTGGTACCGGAAGTGAGCCACCAGCGGTGTCAGTGCCTCAATATGCACTCGCTGTCTCTCCGCTGTGAACCGGCATTTTAAAAACTACAGCCAGCAGTTGTTTTTTTTTTTTTTTTTAGTTTAATTTAGTTTTTAGAGAAAGAGTAATAGACGGCAAAAAAAACAAGCAGCAGTGGACGGAGGAGGAGACCCAGTGTTTTCTGACACTGTGGGCTTCGTTCAAGACAAGTTGGAGGGCTCTGTACCCCATTGGTTTTGCCTGGTCAGATGTTATATCGAATTTTTTTAGGTTGAATTTTTTTAGACTGAATTTGAAACACATTGTAATTAAGAATATTAAATTTAAAAAAAATTTTTTTTGAATAATTGAATTCAGAATATGAAACTCTATGTGTAAAAATACAACCATTTAGCAAAAAAAAAAACATTGCAAAATACAACCTTTCAACCTAAATTACTGCAAAATACAACCTTTCGATCTCTGATGACACAGACTTGCTTCCATAGCTAATAACAGTGTGAACATGCACACGGAAAGTTTATAATGTGTAGAGATTAGGGCAGGGCAAGTTAACGCGTTATTACAGCGTTAACACATTCATTAAATAACAATTTTTTTTATCTCCCGTTAATGCCGTTCTGCCTTTCAAACAAGTCTTAGTTCATTTATACATACGGACTCTTATTTTGAAACTCATGCTTTTATTTTGGCGCTCCACACGCGCATTCAGAACCAAACGCCGGTGCCGGTGTAGCTGAGAGGAGAAAACCGGTGAACTGTCCGAGTAATGCTGAATCAAACTTTGTTTAACTCCTGCAGAAGCAAACGCCTGTATGTATCAATC
This sequence comes from Sphaeramia orbicularis, assembly GCF_902148855.1. Classification (NCBI taxonomy): domain Eukaryota; kingdom Metazoa; phylum Chordata; class Actinopteri; order Kurtiformes; family Apogonidae; genus Sphaeramia; species Sphaeramia orbicularis. The sequence continues at coordinate 5,085,433 of NC_043978.1, read as the reverse complement.
ATTCTGTTGTTTGCTAAATAATTTCACATGCAAACATGTCATTGTTAGAAACATGTTTATGATGTTATTTTAGATGTGTTTATTACAGTGTGTTATTAACATGTTTAAGCTTATTCGTTTATGCTAGCAGTCAGAGGTGGGTTGCTAATTCTTTATGCAGGCTCATGTCAAGTTTATGTAAATTAATTGGTTGTGTTTAGGTATAATATGCCTGCCTTTGAACTAACCTTTACCTATTTACAATGCGATTAGCTCGATGCTAACTTGAAGGGGGAAATCCATAGACAGGCTAACGATTAGCATTTACAGATTAATTTAAGATTTACAACGTCTTTTTATCCAGCAACAAAGGTTCACATCAGAGATATTTGATATTATTCATTCTTATAACAACTGAACATAAAATACTCACAGGCAAACGTTTTTGGGGCCATACAAACAGAGTGAAAGAAACGTGTCTTCTTATGTCTGAACTGACTACGGAAACGCCGAAAGGTCAAAACACACGTTAGTGCAACTTATTCCGCCACTAGAGGGCCCCTTTGCATGCTTTGAACAACTGAACCTCTCATATTCTTGGTCTTATTAGTATTAGTACTTATTAGTGGGCTTAAGACTCCTGTCAATCCCTCACAAGTGGAAGTAAACTGGTGGGGACATAAACATGGACAAAAGTACCAGACTTTACATGGACATTTTCATTTTAATTGTCTTCTGATGGTGGGGGTGAGAAGGACACAGTTGTTTGGAAGCACTGCAATGTGGAATTATTTTTATCACCAGAGTACTTCAAGTCTGAATATCACTGAAAGGAAATATACACTGTTGATGCCGGCAACCCCCCCAATATAACTATGTGATAAATTGCGATTAATTGCAGAAATCCACGCAATTAATTGCGATTAAAAATTTTAATTGCTGCCCAGCACTAGTAGAGATATTACGTTGCTGATAGTATTAGGTCAGCTCGCCTCCACTCTTGACTCAACTTGGCTCAGTTTTGGCATCAGCACATTGATAGTATCATCTCTGCTTAGCTCATTGCCATTGCTATGCAGCATAACTATTATGTCATTTCTCCTGCAAATGCAACTAAGAGTGAGGCAACAAAGTGTACATTATATTTTCCAGTTTGAAACATCACAAAGTCTTGTTTTAGGCAAGAATGTAGTTGACTTTTACAGCAGTTCTTGGTATTTCACACTTGCTGGACTTGGTAATGGCACACATACTAATGTAACAACTGTGGTGGACTGACTGTTTTGTGATCGGCACTGTTTTACATCGTTTAACATTGCTTGGCTCTCTTCGAACTTTGGCAAAGGCAATATTAGAATTAGTAGCTGAGAGACACAATGGAAACACCAAAAAAACATGTGCTGGATTGAAACAAGTCAAGGTGGTACCATCGAAAAGCAGCTCACCAAATGACTATTGGTTTACACTTGTGTCCCAGTGGGTCGGTTGTGACCTGGGGATGTAAGTAGATTACAGATGCAGAAACAATCAATACAGTTCAATTCATCATGATGCTTTCAGTTAAAAAAAGACCCTTATTTTGTAACAAATCTCCAACCTGCTTAGACTTTAAAAAAAGAAAATTGTTACAATTGCAGTCCAGATTCGCTGTAGAGCCTGGTGGACATTTCACAGCAGAAGAGAAAAGCGGCACCTTTTTCGGCTTTCATGTCTGTTCAAGTGGCCCATGCAGAAAATAGCACCTTCATTTTCCTGTGGTCCATCAGTGGTGCAGAAGCATCATCGCCTGTTGTGTGGAATTACACTGTATTACACTCTATTATTTGACCCCTCACATATACAACAGGAATAATAGAAATTCAGTGCACAATGGAGCACTGCAATGCATTTCAGATGCAGCTGCAGCCACTTTTGGTGTTTTGTAGGTCCACATCATGCTAATCCAAATCAGTGTCAAAGAAATACATCATTACAGCATTCCTTTGCTCTCACTGCCCACCAGTGTTGTATAGTGACAAAGTAATAATATTTCACTACAGTACTCAAGTGTGTTTTGGGAGAATTGTACTTTACTGAGTAGGGCTGGGTATCATGGCCAATTTCCATAATTGATTCGATTTCGATTCATAAGGTTCTGAATCGATTAATCACAATTCGATTCGATTCAGTATTAACTGATTGATTCAGAGCAATTTAGTGATACCAAAGTACAATTTTGAGTTGTAACCTGATTATTTGAGTAACCGCAGTCATGCAAAACATCAATTCTGGGATCAATATTGATATTAGAAAGGAAATAAATCAGACATTTCGGCAGGAAATTGCTGAATGTGCTCTGAAATAATGAACAGGACAGAAACATTCCCATGTTTGTACAGTGGGTCAGCACGGACTTCTTCATCATCTTTATTCTGTTTTATGGCTAGTGGCTTCTATACTCGGGGGGGCGGGGGGGGGGCTCCATGATTGCTGGTCAGAGCGGAGCAGGTCTAGGGGGTGCACGCGCTCCGTGAATGTTGGTCTGGAGTGGGGGTGTAGCGTAGCGGTCAGACATTGTGGCTTTCCTATTCCTCTAACTCCATACTCAGCCATAGGTGACAGTGTGGATCCAAGTTATTATTCCAAGAATGACCGGCTTCCGCAACTCGCCAGGCGGCCAGTTCCTTCACACTGCAGGTTCGTGTTTGAGCTGGGAGGACCTCCGAGTTTTCCCCACCCTTCCTCCATGTCTTTTCCACATCAGAGCCATCGCGAGCGAGACTAAGTTTTCCCCAGGTGTTCGCAAGACGGCGCCGCCCGCGGTTCCGCGTACTCCCGGTCCTGCTCTGAAAAATCGATCTCATCCACTATTAATCGATTACGCAAAATTAAAATGAGATTGATCTAAGATCGATTAAATTGATTTTTTTACCCAGACCCTATTACTGAGTATTTTTACTCTGTTTACTTTCACTTTTACTTCACTAAATTTCCCAAGCCAATTGCATACTTCTACTGTCCTATATTTTGATGCATAGTGTTGTTGCTCGTTACAAAAAATTAATTAAAGGAAATTGGTGTTTTCCCCTGCTGACGTTACCAGTGACTGTAACAAAGTCAAGAAGCTGATTTGTCATTGGGCCTAAGCGCAAGTGCAAACACCAGTCTACACTCAACCTGTAGGCATCTGTTGATAATGAAGTGTACTGTAGGCTCCATGTAGTAGGTGTCACATAAACTTAGTAGTTTTCTAAATTCCTAAATACTAGCAGTAGCCTACTCCTGATTAGGTTTGTGAAACCTTATTTTGAAGTGTGTGATGTAAGCATCTTTTACTTTACCATTTTAAAAATCCTGGATAAGCTTTATAATATTCAATATTCTGATTACCTTTGGTTGTTACCTTTTAGGATGTACTTGGGCTTCCATTACTTGAGTACATTTGATTGTAGATTATTTGATATACTTAAGTACATTAAACACTAGATGCTTAAAGACTTTAACTTGAGTAGCATTTCAGTTGGTGATTTGAGCTTCTACCAAAGTAATCTTTTGGTAGGGTACCTGTACTTCTATTCAAGTATGGCTTTCCAGTACTTTATACAACACAGAGCATCCCTTGATATATGCCGCATATGATGCTCACTTGTGCAACTGGCTTTGAGTTGGCCTCCAGAGCTGTCTTTCATAGCATCATTGAGTTCTCAATGAACTTTCTTAGTGTCCTGTTTAGAGCTGCAACAAGTACTCGAGTAATTCGAATACAAAAAATCCTCGAATAATTTTTTTGCCTTGAGTATTCCTTTGATTATTAATTTTGTTAAACAGCTCTGGTGTGGACCACTGTTCACCACCAGGTCGCGGTGTTTGGTACCCAGGACGAGCACGTTCCTTCCACACTTCACACACCGAAGCGGCACACCCGGACACACACCCTTCGGGTTAATCAGAGGAATAAGCAGTGGCCCAGTGAGGAACCAGCTGTTCATCCACCCAGGTGTCATGGCTGAGGTTGAAAATTGGGGGGAGTCACCGTGTCCACCTGTCCACACCGGTCTGAAGGCTGCTGGCTTGTCCACGCTGTGCCGCCACTGTGCCAGATAGCTGGCCATCAAAAACGGATCATGGCGTTGATGAGTTAGAATTGCTTTAGGGGGTGGAGCAAAACACAGACTGATATGTCTGTTTGCCTGGTTGTGGGGGTTGTACACCCCCGCTGGTAGGAGGAGGCCCAAATATGCGCGCAGGGTCGGTATCAATCCGGTCCCGGACAGAGTGTTTTCCCTGAAGGCTGGTATAGTCCACAGTCATCTGGACCATCTCGTCACTCAGACACAAGTTGAAAACATTCTCCAGGCTCCTGATCTGGGCCACAGTATATAAGGTGGGTCCTGTGGTCACCCCAGTGTCCACAGGAAAATAGCGGAGGGAGTGCACTGCATCTCCTTGCTCCTGGAAATCCATCCCCCACATGAACCTCCTCTGTGCTGAAATCTTGCTCCATCATGTCAGGTAGTGATGCAAAGTCAGAAATGACCATTCTTCTAAACTGCCCCTCTTCAGATCCACCTTTGTAAACACATTCAGGTTTTGCTTATGCTCATGTGCCTTTCCGGTGCTGGTAAATGACCCGTTCTTGTACCCCAGTGCTGTGTAATACTTGTGTGGTGGGGCTCCCTGCAGGTTTGTGCAAGGTGTGTACAAACAATACATCATTACAAAAACAATAATAGTAACAGAGCAGCAGAGAGATTTTAGTCTTTGTAAAAAAAAAAAAAAAAAAAATACTACACATGAAATGGAGTGACTGAACAGCAGTGTTGGGGAGACCGGGGACAGCTGTAACATTTTTGACATTTCTGGCTCTAACTTTGGTGTCTTTTAACCCAATGTCTTCAAACTGCTATGTAAATTAGCTTCAAGTGTCTGCTAATAATGACCTAGAAAATGTCTGTGCAACACGAATAGAAAATGAATGACTTAATCTCAAATACACAGAGTGAAATGTTACAATTGACCCCATAGTCCAGGTCAGGTGTAACATACCTTGGGGTAAAATGTAACATTATAAAATCAGGACCATGACAATGACTTAAGATATTGACTGACTAATGGAAAGAGCTGGGTTTTGTTTCATATAGCCGGAAAACCAATCTGGACCAGCAGCTGAAGTATCATTCCACGACTTGGATGTTTGCAGCAATTTTTCTGCAAGCTGATATGCAAGTTCTCTTACCTGTAATGTTAAACATATAAAAAATGTAAAAAAAAAAAAAAAAAAAAAAAAAAAAAATCCTTATTCAATATATATTTTATATATTGCCACCAGTATAATTTTTATAAATTCAGTCTGACTTACCCTCAGTTCTTATGTACTTATCTCTCAGGGACACAGTCCATAGTTTATATTAACAGCACCTTTCAGATACTCTGTCAAAATCTTTTCTTGTTCACCAATGAACACCTCTGTTGCAGAGTTGTAGCCTACTCGTGGAAGTTCGCTTGATCTTCTAACTTCTTCCTCCCTTTGCAGAATCTATATAGAGTGACATGGCATACAATTTTGCCACAGATCTGACTGACTTTCTGCGGACCTTTACATCAGTGGATGTCCAGAAAGCACCCCCGTCCGTCTTCTCTTCCAAGACCTAAGCATGTTTAAAACTAAAAAAAAAAAAAAAAAAAAATTGCAGGGTTCCCATGGTCATGAAATCCTTGTAAAACAATTGAATTTTAGCTTGGAGTAGGTTTAACATTTTAGAAAGTGTTACAGTCTACCCCAAGCAAGTTTGGTACAACGTCCCTGAGTGCGTTCGTGATGAGTTAGCTTGCCTTACAGCTGGAAGCTAAAACATTACCACAAATAACCTGAATGAAAGATAGCTAAACAGACACATAATCAACATGACATACCTTTACTGAGTCCAACTACAAAGAAAGCTATGTAATCACAAAAGTAATTTGAGCAAAAAAAAATTACTTTCTTACCACAAATGTATGTTTTCCCTCACAAATTTTGATGTGTCTGCCTCATGGCACTACAACTTCCCATGTGGACTAAGGACTAAATGAGCATGTGTAGAGTGAATTAGGTGAGTCCTAACTTGTTCCTGATTGGAGCAATGGACTCTGTGCACAGCCCCACTACTTCCTGAACTTCAGGTGGGTCCTTTATTTCCTGTCTTTCATGATTGGACACTGATTAATCCAGGTGTGCCTAATTAATCAGTAGTCACAACAAGAAGTAGCAGACACACCTGGATTAATCAGTGTGTCCAATCATGAAAGACAGGAAATAAGGAACTCACCTGAAGTTCAGGAAGTAGGGGGGCTGTGCATAGAGTTCATTGCAAGTGTTACAACTGACCCGTGTTACAACTGTCCCCGGTCTCCCCTACTTTGAAGGCTTCAGGCACTTTTTATGCACAGTGGCACAAAGTCATATAAGTACACACCACACACGTGTGTGTGTGTGTGTTGTGTGTGTGTGTGTGTGTGTGTGTGACTGCGGCGTTCTGAGAAATTTAGACATTTTTAATTGGTCTGTTTGGTACCTGCCGTTGAGGAATAGTCTCATCTCCACTTTAAATATCTCGCCAAGCTGATAGGGCCAATATTTTGGGAGATATTAGTAATTTTGGAATACAGTAGCCATACAATCACGTTGTATTGTCTATTACAGTTAAGGGGAAGTGCAGGACCATGTTGCATGATGGGAAACGAAGTTAAAAACAGGAACAACGCATTTACTAACTTTAGTCCCTACATATCGGTATTAATATGGCCTGTGGTTCCCCACTGGCCAATGCACTTGTCTGTGTGTGTGTGTGTGTGTGTGTGTGTGTGTGTGTGTGTATATATATATATATATATATATATATATATATGTGTGTGTGTGTGTGTGTATATATATATATGTATATATATATATATATGTATATATGTGTATATATAATATGTATGTATGTATGTATGTATGTATGTATTAGGCCTGTAACGGTACACATACCGAACTGTTTCAGTACACACCTGTTCAGTTCGGTACACAGCCGTACCAAAATGGCACAGTATGTTGAGAAAAAGAAAAAGTAACTAAAGATGTCGGTCGACGCAGAACTTTAAATCCGCGCAAGTTCCACACAGACATATTGAAGGAGCACACTTGACCAAATACGAAATAGCAGCTGCCACAAGGTTAAAAAAAAAAAACAAACACCAAATATGATGTGAACCTGGAGGGAAGAGATTGAAGACCCTCCACCATCATTACAGTCACGCTTGGGATCAGTTCAGGTTGAGGTGAAAGACAACCACCTATGTCCGGTAGTTCTCAAACACTTACACTAGCTCTGTCCAAGAACAGAACCTATTAAGTATAAGTATGTAAAGTTTCACTTTCGTTTCATGCCAACGTAGGCTACGGACCCCCCCCTCCCCGCAAAAAAAAAAAACCCTCTGGGTTTTTGACAAATCACATCCTGCAACACACACACACACACATAAATACACAAAGTGTCCTAAACTGTTTGTTCTCTGTCCTAAAATAAATAATTTGGTTAATTTTGTCAATGTTGCTCTACAGTTTGTTTAAACAGAATATTAGTTTGCTCTTGTTAATGTTGCACTTCATGTGGAATTTTTTGTTGTTATTTTATGTAGAATGTGACCTGACAGAACTGTGATTTGATTTTTGTTGTTTGTTCAAAACTACCTTTCTGGGAAATGTTTAAAATACATTTAGTAATTTTATTTATTTGTATTTTCTATATTTATTTATAGCAGCAGAATTATATTATTCCTGTTTTTCTATATTCTATTGTCTCCGAAAATTGGGGGAAAAATGGTCAAAAATTCTTAAATACATTAAAGACATTTTGAGGGGTTTTCTTTCTTCCTGTACCGAACTGAAAAAAAAAAAAAAACATACCGTAGCTTTCAAAACCGAAAACGTACCGAAACAAAAATTTTGTGTGCCATTACAGGCCTAATATTTATTATTATTTATTTATATACTGTGTATATACTGTGTATGTACTGTGTATATACACACACACACACACACAGTTTATCGTATGCTCACACAGAAGCAGAAGCATGCAGAAGTAAGCAACAGTACAATCCTCTTGTGTATTCACTGCATAAATAACTATCAGTAAGGCCAGATGACTCAGCAGTGACATTAATAATGTGTTGAGCATCTCACTGCCAAAAGCACAAAGTGACTGTAAGTGAACTTTTGCTGTATATGCCAAGATTCTTTTATTTGATTTCCAACTGAGCTGTAAAATATAAAAGCTCAAAGAACTCAAAGATATGATCTCTTGTATTTACTGAATTGTGTTTGCAGTTTGTAGGTGTTTGAGGGCTGTTACACAAGCTAAAACTGTAATTTTTCAATGATTATATTTGAGTCAAGATCAGAAATGTTCCTGGTGCAAAAATTCACGATCATCGTCCCGTCAGTTAAATTCACTCCTCTTCATTTTTCATCTTTTTCATTTTAGAATTTATTTATAACAGTAAACAACTCAATATAGAGACCAAAACAAATCCTGCAACCTTAATTCTCCATGCAGGCAGTATATTTTGACTCATATTCCCCCAAAAAAATTGAGGGTGAAAAAAGCAAATCCCTCTGAGCTCTGACATGACGTAGAAGGCAAAGATGCAGTTTTACCCAATGTCTTGGATTTTGTACTTATATTATACATTGTGGTTTTAAAAGAACATATTTTAACTCCACTCTGTTGAAACCAACTCTATATTTCCTTTTCCTTTGTTTTATCTGTATATGCAAGCAAATGATCAAATATGAGCAACAAATATGAGCAATTTATACTCATCTGTAGCATCTTTAATATCACTGGAATATTCCTTTTCACCTCCTTTACTCCACTCCTTTGGCACTGTGGGCATCAGAGTTTTGTCATTTCAATCTTCTATATGCTGTACATATGGTAAAGCTGACTTTGACTAAAGTGGTTCATAAAAGCAGGGTTTGGAAGTAAAGTACAAATACTTTCATACAGTTTTCTGGTGTCTGTAACTTTTCACTTTGACTCTACATTTTAACACAAATAATTCTATTTTGTTATATTTACCATAATTACAGGGTTTTCTTACCATACTGGTCTACTGGTGGAAGGACGGAGTGGATGTCTGCCACCGCTATTCACCAAACCAACATTAAAGCTGTGTTTCCAATCATTCATATAGAGCAGATTGAATTAATATAATTAGAAGCACTGATAGGAGGCATCATTCCCAGTTCTTCACTCAAGACCTAATTTACACATTGCAGCATGAAAATGGGGTCACTGTGAAGGGCACAGATGCCTGAATCCATAAACATGAGTTGATTTAGGGTTGCAGAAATCAACACTGGTGACTTTGGGCTTTTTGTCACCGAAGGAGGTTCAGTGACAGAGAACCAAAGCAGCAGATGGAAATAATGAGGACACTCTTACATAAGGAAGGTTACACAGGGTTAATGCGCTACTCTTTAATTTCAAGGTTAGAATAAACCACTAACTTTGTTGCTTTTGTGTGATGCCTTAACGTCTTAGGAACAACAGCACTTCTTAATAACATGACACTGTTCTGTATCGTGTGGTGGAAGATCTGCACTTGCCATGATCATGGGCCTGTCTCAGATCCACATTAACACAGTTTGGTGCACTATTGCATTTTGCTTTATAGAATTCCATTTTTAAGAGTATCATCAAGTTTATACATCCTAAGAAGTGTGACAATACATGAGTGCATGCAAACATTCACATAAGACCATCTGACTGTGAAATTTTCTTAAACTTACAGTTTTTATTATTTAATGTGGGAGTTGGGAAAGGTGGACAAATGATATTTGTTGAGGTCTTCATATGCCAAACACTTCTCCTGTTGTATAACCTCCAGTGGTGAGTCAGATAAACATTATATCAAATGTGGACTGGACTAGGCCTCCTTTGAGTGTTGGCAATCAGTGTGGTGCAAATGTATGTTTTGTACCTTTGCACCC